>NC_061862.1:69742622-70342622 GCF_907164915.1 Impatiens glandulifera | reverse complement strand
AATATAATCGAATAACCATCCCTCACAATGTATCTAGACTGCTCACGATTTTTTTTCCATATAGAATAAATTCTCCTCAAATGCTACGCCCGTTGGATAACCAATTATTAACATACTTACAACTAATTATCGATGTTCAAAGAGTATTCGGCTCATTGCAAAATATACTACACCATTTTGATAGAAGAGCCTTATTAAAAGAAATAAGATCTCGAATATCTAGATCTCCTTGATCTTTAAAACATTTAATTTTATCCCAACTAACTAGATGACAAAACGATGAGTTAGATGATCCCCATATAAATTTATACATTACTCTCTACATTTTCAGCTTTACACAATTGGGGAGAATGAATAACGGACAACACACTCTTAATGAGGATTAGCCGACCACCTTCACCTTTCGAGATTATTTTATTTTTTTCATCTAGACAGTTTACATTCCATTTTAGTGATAATCGGGTCCCAAGAGACATTATATCATAATTTAGCACATAATGTCATACCAAAATATGCTGATGGAAGACCACTAATTCTGAACCCCAACACATTTTCCAACCTTATCCTTCTACTATTCAAAACAGAATTTGAAAAAAGATGTCTGATTTATTAAGATTAACTCGAAGACTGAAACATGTACAAATAACTATAAAATATTCTGAAGGTGTTTAAAATATATTTAGGTAACCTGAACCATGTAGAGTGTGTCATCATCAAAAAAAAAAAATGTGATATGACAAAAGAATATTTTCTTGACTCACAACTCACTTCATGGATGAGTCCCGAATTTTCTAAAAAAAACATCATTTTTATAATGTTTCCGTAACAATGATGAAAAAAAAGTTTGAGTGACTGCCTTATCTCTTTAGGAGCTTTACTGAAATTTTTTGCTTTAATTTAAATAAATATTTATCACTATATATATTTTAACAATCAAATTATTCCATTCATCCAACTTTATAAATTAGTACTTAAATGTAAGTTCATAAAGAATTTTCATATTAACCCATTAATATAAAATCAAACATGGGACATCTTCAATGATAATGGTTCAAATTAAAATAATAATGTTATTTGTTTATTGGATTATTTCTCAAATTAATACCTATAAGGAAAAATAGAGCTTGTTTGATTTGAGGTTTTTGGATTTAATTCAAATAAGCATTTATCATGTTATATATATATATATATATATATATATATATATATTAATCTATATATATATTGATCTATCACTTAAATTCATTTATTAAATAATTAAATTAATTTGGTTAAGTTTTTTCTAAACTATATATTAAATAAAAAATAATTTCAAAAATTTAAGTTGTTACAACTCACCAAAGCCAAAGAGGGATGGTTGTGTACTGTTGTACAGTTGTACTACAGGGTACCTAGGACATTTGCATGGCTGATTTTTAGACAACCAATAAATATAATATATATTAAAAAAACATTAACCACAACTAGAATAATTTATGCTGAGAAAAGTTGATAATTCAAACAACTTTATTATATTAATTTTATTGGTTTATTGTCTTGTTCATTAATATTATAACATTATTATATACTAGAACAATATTTTAATAATTTTATTTTATTATATGATAGTTAATTTTTATTAAATTATTTGGTAAGACTGTTACTATAACAAATAATAATAATAATAATATAATAATATAATAAAAAGTCATTAATTTTTAAAAAATAACAATTTAGAGAATCAGTGTTTTCTCATTTCCTCAACCCAATCCTTGAGAAGTACTCCTACTACATTCCTAACTTTCCTATATAGTAGCATCTTGAATGAGACAAATAATAATAATTAACTTGTAAAATAAAGATTGGACAAGTAGATGAAATACTTACTTTATTTTAAACAATATTTACTTAAATCTTCTTATCGGAGTATATATATTGGTGAAATTTTGTTCAAAACATGAGTTTATATATAATTTTTTATTTCTCAAATTTTATTTGAAGTATTTTATTAAGAATCATATATGAGAAATTCAATTTTTTTTTAAATAACACTCTTAATATTTGAGTTACCTTAGAATTATATACTTATTTTGACCTAAATCTAAATTTATAAAAAATATATATATATATATATTAAACAATAAAATTATTTGAAGAGATACAAATTCAACAAATTTAATTACTTTAGTAATCACACTAAAGTCTTTAATAGCCAGACTACTTTTATTTAATTTCTTAAATATTTCATTCCAATATTAATTTAAATTATATAATATCCTATAATAATAATAATATATATATATATATATATATATATATAAAAACTAAAAAAAAACTAACATGTCCTTCCACTATGATCTTCCATTAAGTTGTATTCGTTGAAATTATTTTCAATATTTGAGTACATATATTATTTATAATTGTATATTAGTTGTTATCATAATAAAGATTAAAGCCCAATTAAAATGATCTATTAAAGTATAAAAATTATGGGGCTTATTTAGACATCTATAATAAATATGGGGATTATTTGTGTAAAAGCAGAAATGTCATTTATTATTACGTTGATAGGCCGAATAATAAATGGGTATATTAGGGCTAGGTCCCCAACCCATATAAATAGTCTACCTATTTGTTTCTCTCATCGAACAATAAAGTTTATGTTCATCTCTCAAGAACACTCAAGAAGGCTATCGATAAAAGATTGGAAGACTTAAACCCCACCCACATCAGACATTCTGATCTAGGTCTAGATTCAGAACAAGAAGATCCATATTCCGATCCAGGTCCAGATCCAGAACAAGAAGATCCAAGATCAAGAGAAGATCCAAGATGAATAGAAGATAGAGAAGAAGAGAATAACGAAGAACGACTTAATGAACCGTTCTTCCTTCCAAATTCAGGTACGTTTCCGCAATTACAGTTTATCTCAATTTATCGACATAGAATATATAGATTATAAACTTAAGGAATAAAGATTTAGATTAAATATTCTAACAGTATTTTGTTCAAATAAAGGAATGAGATTGATATATGTGTAGGATGAGAATGAGTATAATTTATAGAAGTGTAATGTTTGATTATGAGTATTAATCATTTTCAATCTCATTGATAATGTTTAGATTCATTAGACAAAAATTATTAATATTATTTTGTAAATGAAACTAGATTAATATTTTCATTTTATTTTTTTATTATATTTTATTTAATTAAAAATATAAAATATTATTATTTTTAAATATTTTTTAAAATATATAAAATATTAAAGTGTATCATAATTTAATAAAATATAAACATCTAATATCTTATCATATTATATTATATTATATTATATATATATATATATATATTAAAATACTTATAAATTTTTATAATTGAATGATTTTAATATTTTTTTTTAATTTTAAATAAAAAATTATATATAAACATAAATAATATAGGACAATAAGAATGGATCAAATAAATAATATATATTATAATATGATATAATTTTTTTATTAAAATATTTTATATTTAACTTTTTCTAATATATTTTTATATAAAATTGTTGTTTTATTTTTAAATTTTTAAATTTTAATGAATTTATTATAATTTTATTATTAATATATAATATTTAAAATTAATTATATAAAAATGATTTTATTATTATTAGTTATTTTAATTATTATTATTAAAATTTTATTTTATTAATTTTATTTTAAATAATTTTTTAATATTATTTAAATAATTGAAATAATTTATTTCAATAAATAAATTAAAAAAATTATTATTATTTTAATTATAAAAGATCGTGAGTAGACAACATGGGAGATAATTAGTATAAAAAACCATGTACAATTCTCTAATAAACTAAATTTAAACTACCAAATCCACATGGAACTACATTTAAAAAAAGTAAAGAGTATATCTAAATCAAATACAAATATATAAATTAATATGAGTATCTTATTCTTGGTTTGATTTGAATTATTTAATCAAAACTAAAAAAATGTTATTTTATTTTTCTCTATTTTATAATTATTAATACATTTTAAGTTTTCTTACTAAAATGATATATATCTTCAAAATCATCACATATTTTTTTTTTAAATAACTGAATAAGAAGTCTTACTTAATAATTTTAAAATAATTCATTTTTTCATTACCTCACTTTAATTTAAGATGTGTTAAAAATAATCTTTTTTATTATATATTAAAATTATTTTCAAAGTATTTTTTATCAATTGAGAAACAAGATTGTTTTGAAATAGTGAATTAAAATATTTGTAAAACAAAGAGAAAGAAAATTTGTCATGTCCAATTGAAAGAAGAGAGTCTTCAAAGGACACCTCCCAAAAAATCATACTCTTGTCCTCTCCCCCATCTCTCCACCTTCACCCTTACCCTTACCAATCACATGCCCTTCTCATATATATATAGACATGCATTTCCTTTCTTAAACCTCTCATCAATTCCATTTCTCTCTTTCTCTCTCTCTCTCTCTCTATATATATATATATATATGACACAAATGGCGCAAATAATAAAGAAATGGTCGACTAGTATTGTGTCGTCGAGGAAGAAGAAGATTAACGGAGAAAAGGAAGACGATGGTCTTCCTGAGGATGTACCAAAAGGTCATTTTGCAGTTTATGTTGGGGAGAAGAGAAGACGATACATTGTTCCAATTTCATGGTTGGATCATCCACAGTTTCAAAACTTACTCCATATTGCTGAAGAAGAGTTTGGCTTTAGCCATCATCATAATAATATCGGTCTACTTATTCCTTGTGAAGTTCTTCATTTTCAATCCCTAATTTCTATCATCACATCATTTTGATTATCAATACTAGTTGTTATTATAAGCTTAGTATTGTAATTAATGTTAGTTAGTAATTATATTGTACGAGTCTTTATATATGTTTTGGATATGAAATGTTTGATATTTGGTTTTCTTTCTCCTCATCTCATCTCATCTCAAGTTCTTCACTAACATTTACTCTAAATCTTAGATTGTCATTTTGTAACAAGTTTTGGGCTCAAAGAGTCATGACCTTTGTTCTGGGCTCAATTTGGGGTTATTAAAAAAGAATCACAAATCATTCTGAACATGCAAGTGGAAAGGATCAGCACATAATTCACAATAATTAGTCTTATAATAGTAACAAGTTTTGGGTAAATCAGTCATGACCTTTGTTCTGGGTTCAATATATATAGGTTCGTGCTGGCTTACTAAATTAAAAGGAATCACAACACAATCATTCTACATGCAAATGGAAAAAATGGAAAGAAAGGATCATCACATAGTTCACAATAATTAGTCTTACAATAGCTAAATTAATGATTCAAGTCTTAAAATTGTACACCATTAACAAAGGTTTATATATGAGGCTGCACCCATTTTGGAAAATTACAGATATTAGCCACAAACAGAGGTCAATATCCTATCTATAATCCATTTATTTCTAGTTCTTAAAAAAAAGATGTGCTAAGATGGCAAATTTGTGTTTGTATGTTTTGTATTACCATCTAGATGAATTGCATGCTAAAGAAGAGAGATTGACAAATTTCTGTTCATTGGACTTACCCCGAAAAGAAATTTTTTCCATCTCAGTACCTTGGAGGCTTGAGACACTGCGATTATGCTTATGTTTTGCAGGGATTTCGTTCAATCTCTTTCTCGGTAGAGTTTCTTTTACATTTGACATTGGCTTCAATGATTTCAATTGTTTGCCAAGAAGATTGATGGACTCTTGACATTCCACCAGTTTTGCAGCTGCAGCAACTATCTCCTGTTCCTATCAACCAACATTAAGGAAAACGATCAAGATTTGCTAAATGTTCAGACTTTTTTCTCACTTAACACACTAATAGACAAATGATAAACTTCCTTTCATTAATCAAACACCATTTACCCACCACATGTGATTCAAGTAGTAAAAGTCTTGAACTAAGAGAGTGAGGTATCAGGTTTGATTCTCAATCTAAGAACAACTTGATTGAAGTGGGGTCATGGTATGTGATGTGATGTTGTGCTAGTTTCTTCAAAGAAAACACTCTGGTTTAAAAATGTCCAAATTTTCAGGGACATAGACCTTTGAAACACCAACCAGAGGCATATGAAGGTGACCCATTTCCCGGATCTATTTCTCAGTCAGTCACACCTTTATACCAAAAGTATACAAAAATTCATTGGCGGTTTTCAGTGAAATTCAATAAAGATACAACAATTTTCCAAACGATGCCATATTTGTTCCATATGGCAGTCAAGTTATAAATGGTTGCTTCAAAATGTTGAGTTTTTTCAAAATCAATAGGACACAAAATTGTTCTTGGAGGACTCTTAATCCTTAGTTCAGGGTACAAAGCTTACTACTTATGATAATGAGATTTGGGCCTTCTTTGATCTAGGGTGGTTGTTTTCAAATAATCTAATTTGATATAGTTTATTGAAAATCAGGATCTTTGGGTAAAAAATTAGGAGTATAAATATATAATGGATATTTATTTATTTTTTTAAAGTAAAGGGTATTTTGGTTGATGATGTGATTGATGAATAGATTGTTGATTGGACAGTGGGACATTTGAAATTAATCTCAAATAACCCACCTCAAACAAGGCCTAGGTTATCTTCCACAACTCACACAAAAGACAAGAACAAAAAACAAAGGTTCATGCAATATTTTCAGAAATGATAATCACCTGTTTGTTCTTCATGTCATCTGCATTTGGAGATAATGAACACTTGGGGCAGCTCCACCTCCTATCCAAATATGCAAGATAAATTTAAGATAATTTATAATAGGAAAAAAAGAGAGAAGGAAATCATTACAGTGATAAAAAGATACTTGTGATTGCAAACCTGTGCAGTTTCTGATCAAAGTCATTGCATTTGACCAAAGCATCTTGGCGATAGAATTTTTCTTGCTGAAGTAAATTATTTAAATCCTCAGCTTTTGCTTGAAAAGTTTTCAAATTTGATTCTGATTCTTCTAGTCGCACTTCAAGTAACTTGTAAGACTCTGCCATGCATTTAACCTGTGTACCTGCCAAGCTGTTTAACTTTCTGGACGAAGCTAGTTCTGCTTTGAGATTTGATAATAGCAATTGTGCTTCCTCTAACTGCACTTTCGTCGACTCTACAGCTTCCATGTTATTCTTTTCGGATTTAATTTGTCCCAATATAAGTACAGAATTACAAGGTGGTGGAGAGTACTGGGAAAAGACTTGTTTTGAATCTACCTCATTCTCAACTAAACGGATCTTGTCTATGCAATCAGAATTGGAGGCATCAAAAACCAGATCATTTGCTTGGATCAAAATGTTAGAAAGATTCATTGTAAAGACAGCAAGATCAATCTTATTGGTCAGAAGTTTCCTCACAGACTCGGAGAAGCTTTCACAATCTTTAGTCAATTCTTTCCCAAGTGTAGACGCTCCAAGGACTTGCATACTCCTTTTATTAAGGGATAATACAAATTGGTGAATGTGAGAAAGAGCAGTCACTATTTGTTGATCATTGATCTCATTCTTATGAGTTGAAACAATTTTATCTGGTTTGTTTTCCATACATGCCATCTTTTCCATTTCCAAAAAGTCATCCATTAGCTCCAAAGAATCAGCAGTCATGGGATGTATAGACTTTTCAGAACTTCTAAATTTTTTTGAGTCAGCAAGAAGCACATGTGCTTCCAATTCTCTCACTTTGGCAACCATTTCAGCATATTCCTTCCTTGAAGATTGCAGCTCACTGGTCCGAGTAGCCAAAGTTTCTTTAAGAATTTTTGTGTCTTCTTCAGTTGCTGACAAGCGGTTAGTAAGCTCAATTTCTTTGTTCTTGATCATGGGCTTGTATGGAAGTTTTTGAGGTTCAACTGAATCACAATCCCAGCTCTCAGCTTCTTGTTTCATTTGTGCTAAAGCAGCAGGACCAGGCAACTTCTTCCGAATAAGAACACGCAATTTCTGACACTCAGCTTCCAGCTTCCCAATATTTTTCACATCCTCCAAATGTTGCTTGTTTGCAGCTTCAGCTGACTTTAGACTCATATTGTTTTCCTCATTTCGAATATCAAGCTCTTTGGAGAGAACATGAAGCTCATACTTGAGAGAACTATTCTCCTTTTCGAATGACAAAATTTTCTGCTTGAGAAGTTCGTTGTGCAACTCTTCTTGGGTTTTTT
Organism: Impatiens glandulifera; assembly: GCF_907164915.1. Lineage (NCBI taxonomy): Eukaryota > Viridiplantae > Streptophyta > Magnoliopsida > Ericales > Balsaminaceae > Impatiens > Impatiens glandulifera. The sequence goes on along the minus strand of NC_061862.1, from coordinate 70,334,481 downwards.
CTTCATTGATCTTTGATATAATGTTAGATTGTTCCCTTAATGTTCTGGAAATGGATGCATTTTCAGCAGCTGACCTGAGAAGCCTGTGATCCAAGTCAGACACTTTTGCTTCGAGGCCAAGCCTTTCTGCATCCCATTGCTGGGTTTTGATAACTATTCTTTGTATGTTCTCTTCATCTTCCTTCACTATTCTCATTTGCTTCATGCACTCTTTCAGGGCACCTTCCAGACGAGATAATTGTTTTTCAGCTGTAAGCTTCAATAGTGTGATGGATTCAAGCTGGCGTCTCAATTCCGCAGCCTCAGCCTCAGCCTTCTCCCATCCTAGAGGATAAAATGTTAGTGGAAGAGAGAATGAAAAAAAAAAAAAATGAAACTAGGAAAAACTCCATGGGCTTAAAATAGCCTCCTTGTTAGCATCATAAATAAATGGAATTAATTAGTTCTTTTGCTTCCATAACTCGCCTCAAACTCATTTTGCTTACTGAACTTTTAAAAATGGCTCGTCATTATTTTGTTAACTTCGTTAATGTCTATATATACATTTTAGAAAGAAAAAAAACATTTTTTAGCCAATAATTGAGATTAAGGAAGTGCAAACATGGTCTATAATTTAAGAACTTGGAGGAATTAACAAAAACAACTTATGGATAAAAAAGTATTTGAGCCATTTTTAAAAGTTCTGGAAGCAAAAAGAGTCTACCACATATTGAGGAAACAAAAAGAGCTTTCAATGCAAGTGGAGGAAAGCAAAATGAATTTCTATCTTAATAGATAGTAAGAAAAATGAATATCATATCTCCCTAGTTATATCATGTGCATAAGCACCAATTCAACGTGGCTGAGTTCAAGTCAAGTATTCAAGATTTGGTATGAAAAGTATTCTTAGAATGTCGCTCAAGTGACAACTTAAATAATACAAATTTTTACACTTGAAAAAAGTATATCATGTGCATAAGAGAATATACCAGAAACAGCTTCTTCAGCAACTTTTGCATGCGTGTTCGCCACGTCTTCCTTAGAAACCAACTCAACATTAGCAGCATTCAGTTTCTCCTGGGAATCCTTCAACTGGTTCATCAATTCTTCGACGTCATCTTTCAACATGCAAACTTGATCCTCGAGACCAGTCAGATGTTTATACGAATCAACAGATATTTGAACATAGGTAACATTTTTTTGTTTTCCCTATAGGCATACAACAAGGCACATAAACATACATTGTCAAGAATAAGAAATAACATCTTCTCATCGTGTATAAATTACCTGATCTTGTAGAGAGCCAACAGAAGCTTCTGTATCTATCTTATCAGCAATAGTTTTACTTGATGACTTCCTCTTCCATGGCCAGCTATGTCTATCCATCTCAAACTCTGCACCTAGTATCATAGTATGACAAAATTCAGAAGAAGTTTATCTTGAAAGCATCAAAACTAAAATATTCCACTATTCAAGGTCTATGCAGATTACAGACACAGATTTCCTTCTTCTTAAATGATCGGAAGAGATACAACATTACTGTCTATTCTCAGCAGATATGGATAACAATCTAGGATTTAAATGCCAATAGATAACCACTTCCGGAAACTCATATCCAGCTACGGAAGAATCGCAACAATCTATGCTAATTCCAGTAATGGAAAAGTATGCAGAAATGGAAACAGATATGCATCACATTGTATCAGATAACTCAATGATCAGAATTCAGAACTGAAACAGAATTTAGATATTAAAGCAAATCAGATAACAATGAACTTCCAGTTCCAGAGTTCCAGTCGGTGGATATATCCATATAGAGAGAGAATCGGAACGTTGATGAAGAAAGAAAGGAGATACTTACTGGCTGCCGGAGAAGATTCAAGTGGAGAGCGTTTTCCGGTGAAAGCTCCGCCGAGAAGCGGACGGAGGTTGGTGGGGTTTCCAGTTAATAGAAAAGTGACGACAATATCACTCAGTGATTTCGAATTTATTTGTTTTCCCTTTTACAGATTTGCCCCTAACTATATAATAAAATTACTAAAGTGAATAATAATTGTTGAATATATATAGTTAGATACATAATTATTTGCTATTTTTGATAAATTAAAACCAGCTTGAAAGAGCAAATATAGAAACTAACCAGCTTGATTTGTATTTTTTTTTTCCAATATTAGTATACAATCCTTATAGATACAAATCTTTTTTAAAATTAATTTTTTTCTTTTTAATGAAAATTGAATCTCAAATCTTAAACTTTTTAAATAATATCTTTATTAATTGAAACTTTATATTGGTTAATAAGTTATTATAATAACTTTTTTATTAATATAAATAAATTACACTATAAAAAATAAAAGTATTTTTATTTTTAAAAAATTCATGTAATATAATATAATATTGAATAATTTGTATAAATAATAAAATTATTGTAAAAACAAAAGTATAAAAATGAAGGTTAACTATTAGACGAATAATATCGAAAAAAATGTTAATTGTGAACCACCTTAAAACTAACCGACACAAAAGAATGAGTTTTATTGTTAATTGCGATAATAAACATGTTTGGAAACACATTTTAATAATTTCACAACAAACCAAAAAAAAAAAATTATTTGATAATTTTTTTAAGAAATTTATCATTTTTTCTATCAAAAGTATTTCATCAAATTCAATCACCATTTATATACTAGATACAACCCATTTCATTTTATTTTAATAATTGTAATAAATATAATTATAACAAAATAATTCTAGTCTCCGGTCATATTAGAATATTTTAAAACTGCATTAAATCTAATATATGATTGTAATAAGCATTTAATTTAAGATTTTTATCATCTCAACTTTTCAAGATGTCATTTTCTTTTTCGGATATCATAAATTGACTAATTATTATCAGAATCCAAACATAAATCTGGAGAAAGACCTTTTAGAGATAATTTCTCTGTTTCTTTTAAATAATAAGATTTTTAGAAAGAAAAATAAAATCATAAAATAGATTATTTAACATTAGTTGAAACTTGTTGGGTATGAGATTATTTAATCAAACTTAGATTTATTTAAAAATAGCTAATGATGATAATATTGAGAAATTAAGTTATTTATTTATTAGTAAAAAGACTTAAAAAAGTATGAATAGATAATGATAAAATATGTTTTTAAAATAATTGTATTTATTATTTTGATTCTTAAATTGAGTAATGTAATGAATGAGAGACTTAATTAAATGATGTTTGATTATGATTATATTTTTAAAAAATTTAACCTAACAAAGTCTTAGTTTAAATTATTGAAATATTATTTTATTTCATATTATAAAGAATATTAAAAATAAAATAAAAAATTATTTGATTAAAACCAAATAACCTTGTTTAACAAGTCCTTGATGACTTCATTAATTAAATTTTATAGTTTTAAACTTTTTTAATGCCATCCTTTTTAAGTTGGAATCATATTGATGACTTTCACTAATTAATTATTTATCTATTATTTTTCAAATCAGAATCTCATAAATGTTTTATTAGTTCACCTAGAATCATCTATATATATAATATATATATAATGATACTTAATTTTTAAAGTGTCCGAATTGCCGGGTCGAGAGTTGTGGTTAATTTGGATATATGTGAGAGTAATGGATATTTGGGTCGGATTGTGGGTTGACCCGTCCATAAACTTAAAACGGTTAAAAATAAAATTAAAAATGCTATATGTATGGTTCGAACTTGCAACCTAACAAAATAAGTACAACTTTTTAACCAACTAGGCTAATAACACTTTATTTATTAAATTCAATTCAAAATTTGATAAACGCGTGACATTTTAACAATATAAGTTCAACTTTTTAACTAACTAATATATATATATATATATATAATGATGCTTAATTTTTAAAGTGTCCGGATTGCCGGGTCGAGAGCTGTGGTTAATTTGGATATATGTGAGAGTAAATAGATACTTGGGTCGGATTGTGGGTTGACCCGCCCATAAACTTAAAACGGTTAAAAATAAAATTAAAAATGATATAGGTATGGTTCGAACTTGCAACCTAACAAAACGAGTATAACTTTTTAACCAACTAGGCTAATAACACTTTATATATTAAATTCAATTCAAAATTTGATAAACGCGTGACATTTTAACAATATAAGTTCAACTTTTTAACTAACTAATATATATATATATAATGATGTTTAATTTTTAAAGTATTCGGATTGCCGGGTCGAGAACTGTGGTTAATTTGGATATATGTGAGAGTAAATAGATACTTGGGTCGGATTGTGGGTTGACCCGCCCATAAACTTAAAACGGTTAAAAATAAAATTAAAAATGATATAAGTATGGTTCGAACTTGCAACCTAACAAAACAAGTACAACCTTTTAACCAACTAGGCTAATAACACTTTATATTTTAAATTCAACCCAAAATTTGTTAAACGCGTGACATTTTAACAATATAAGTTTAACTTTTTAACTAACTAATCTATATATATATATATATATAATGATGGATAATTTTTAAAGTGTCCGGATTGTCGGGTCGAGAGCTGTGGTTAATTTGAATATATGTGAGAGTAAATGGATATTTGGGTCGGATTGTGGGTTGACCCACCCATAAAATTTTTACCGTAATATTTTTTTCACGGTTTTTTATATTATTACTCGTGCAAATGCCCCAATTTGTTATCCTATCCAAATGATCGTTGTTGGAACCATATTGATGACTTTCACTAATTAATTATTTCTCTATTTTTTCAAATCACAATCTCATAATTTTTTTCAAATCACAATCTCATAAAATTTTTCAAATCACAATCTCATAAATGTTTTATTAGTTTATCTAGAATTATTTGAATAATAACCCAATTTGTTATCCTATCCAAATGATCATTTTTTAAGGTAAAAAGAAAATAATAATCTCATATTTATAATTAATAGAGTTAGAACATAAATTAAATAACATTTTATTGATAATTTAAATAATATAATTAAAGAAATGACAAATGAGTACATTGTTAATTTTGCAAGAGTAAACGACAATGTCTAAAATGCTAAAATTTCATATTCATTTATAGCAAAACATAATTAACGTCAATCTATAAAATTCTTTTATAAGAAATTTTAAATTGAATTAAAGTTTGAACCAGCGAGAGAATCGTTTGGATGATCGAAACAATTGAATCTAACAAAAAATGAGTGATGGTACATTAATGTGTAGGCATTCAATTAATGACCAACAAGAGAATCATTTATGGTTTTGGCCATATCACTCAACAAACATGATTTGCAAATGATTGCAAAGAATGTGCGATAACTATCGTTCTTAGAGAGGTATAGCCCAAACAGTATGTGTAGTTGGCCGCTTATAAACTAACTAATGTAAATTGAAATGCCTTGTTTTGTCGCGTCGTTATCAATCTTCAATTGATTGAGCGATATCCCTCGTTCTAGAAAAGGTATCATTTCAAACAATCCTAACAAACATGTGTAGTGGCCGGCCACTAAATTAACTCATCAATTGAAATGCTACTTTTTGTTTTGAAAGTAAGCTTGGTATTTTCTTGCCTGTAATTTTTGTAGTAGTAGTAAAATGATATTTAAAAAAAAAAAAAACTACTAAATTAAAAGTGCAATGAGGATGTGCAAGTAAATGGCTAACAAATAAAAAGCACGAAATAATTACATTAATTAATTAATGTAACGTGCCAAGGACGCAATAAATTGATGATTATTCCCAACCTTTTGTAATATGCTAACTGCTGAGGCACTCACTAACTAATTAAGGACAAAGCATGATGGAATAGTATTATTAAAATGAACTGAAAATATATTAATTCTCATGAGAATGAGAAAGTGAATTATTTAGGTAATTGGATTAAATGATATATTAAAATATTTTTGATTATTAATAAAAAAAGAAGATAATTTTAATTAATGATTTGATACAAAAGTTTAATCAATTGGTATATTGATATGGGGATTGAATATTCATATAAATTCATATTAAACAAGGCCTTGACTTGCTCATGATTATTTAAAGAGAGGAAAAATCATTACCCACCCATATTTTTTTTAGTGAACTCATTTGATAAAAACAATAATTTTATTTAAAATTTAATGTAAAATTTTGTAATTATATTTTTTTACTTTTATTTTTTTATTAAAAAACAACTGACTCACATTTTTTAATTAGGATATATATATATATTTTAGATAAGACTTTTTTTTTTATTTGGTTACTAAATTAATTAATGTGTATAGTTTAAAATACACGGTTTAATCGACGGTCCAATCGGTCCGACCGCGAAACGATAATACGGTTACTTTTCGAATTGGTCAAAATCCGGTCTACCGAATGATCAAACCGGAAAATCAAACCGAAAAATCAAATCGGATATTTTCGGTTTGAAAGTTACATTATAATTTATCATTATTTTCTTTCTTGTTAGAGCCAAACAGAAAGAATAAAGATACATAAATCTTTTTTTGCTAATATATACTTAAATCCTTTTTTTTGCTAATATATACTTAGATCTAAGTTCCATAATGTCTACCTTTAACTTTCACATCTACATCCTTAACTCCTCGGATATACAATCTCTTCCCACTGTGTAATGTGTGTTTCTTCATATCTACAACTTTTCTTCTGTATATATGATATTTAATTAATTAATGAAGATGAAGAAATAAAAAATGCAATGAAATTGGATTTAGAGAGTGAAAGTAAAGAGATACTGATTGATGAAATTAGAAATGAAATAAAGTGAATTTTAATTTTAGACTTTCTTTTGTTAATCAAATAAATCAAAGATTACAAAAATAAATTAAATATTTGTTTGATTTAGTATTCATCCAAATTTCAACAACACACTTAAATATTTGTTTGATTTAGTATTCTTTATTTTTCAAATTTTATTATTTATTTATTAATTATATATTTATTAATTTGTTTGTTTAATGGTTAATAATAAATATTTGGTGTGATGGTTATTTTGATTATAGAGAATTATAGATATTTATTATTTTGATCGTAAAGAATTATAAATATTTAGTATAATATTAATTTAATTGACAAATTATTGAGTTTAATTAATATTTATTTGATTATTTTTCATATTCTTAAATGATTATATATATAATTTTATGTACTATATATTTTAATTTATTTAAAATAAAAATAAAGTCCGGTCAAACAAGTTGGACTCGGACTGAAATACGAAAAAAAAAATCGGATTAAACTTGTGTTGGTTGGTACTTGATATAATATGACTATACTTATAGGGATATTGGGCTGGATATAGTGACTATACTTATAGGGATATTGGGCTAATAGTTATGTGCTATTAATAAAAATAAAGCCCAACTTAATACTTTCTTTTCATTTATTTTATAGAAAAAACTAGCATGAATCTCATTCTCATTAACCCATTTAAATGAGAGGACTGTACACTTGTTCTTACCCATAAAAAAGAAAGAAAGAGGTGTATTTAAAGAATAAGAATCATGAGCTTCTTCTTATACTAAATGAGAAGAAGAATTAAGGAAAGTAAGTAGTTTTTAAGTGAAGCTATTCACTTGAAAGATTCACATATACATGGCCAGCCTCGGTAGAAACATATGTCAATATTTTGTGTTGCCCGCACCCAAAAATTTAAGTTATTATCTTAAGCCACTAAACTATAATCTTTTATGTTTAAAACTACACTAAATTCGACTAAATATCTTATTATTTAAAATAAATGGGATACCCTAACCCAATGTGATTGAAAAAGATAGACCAAATAATTGTTATTGGCTAAAGTTAATTTCAACTAATCATACCATTTTAACGCCTTAGCCTAAAGAGGAATGTGAAGTGTGTTGGAAATTTTAAACTAGTTCTATAAATTTCATGAATGGAAATTAGAATATGGGTAATAAAATCAAATCAAATTTATATGAAATTCAAACGTGAATTAAACAGTGAAATTTGATCCAAATGTATAATTTGAATCAATTAATTTAAATTACTTGATCTGAAATGCCTTGATGACCAATTAACAAATGTTGTTAACTTGTAGGGTAATTTATATAAGTTTGTTAATATTATTAATTGTTATGATAATTTAATATTATTATTAACAAATTGGAAAACCATGTAACGTTGATATTGGATTGTAAATGCCTTAATTATTTTGGTAAATACTCTATAATGAAGAGTAAAACGTTAAGGTAAATAAAAAGGCAAACAATGCCAACCGTTGGATCAATTGATGATTTTATTTAATGGTTTAACTTTTCAAAAATATAAAACCCCTCGTCTCTAATCTCAAACGACTTAATCCTTGATTATTTTCCCACTCTAGAATTCCAAAAGCCATCTTCTTGTTTTGTGAATATTCTTCGAGTTCTTCACTCGATATTTTTGTTGAAACCCGGTGATAGTTTAGGTACGCTAATCAAGTTCGATGAGTAGTGATTTCAGTACAGAATCACTACTGGATTCGTTATACCCTGAGAGACAACCATCTACGATAAGCTCCAACACAAACGGGAGACGATTGAACTGTTTTAAGGGAAATGTGTCTAACACATGCCTCGAATCAACATCTCAATCGGTGATTTCGTTCTTCGTATATTTAATTTTATTTAATTTATTTGTAACATCATATGTATATATTTTATGTTATTCAAGACAAGATATCTAACAATCTTAAAACAATTCTATGTGCTAAGTTATTTAGTAGCTTGTGTCATCGAAATTTTTGTCTTTGATGTTTCAGGAATACGTTTTATGATGTTATAAAACAAATGATGGCCTTTTTCGACAAGATAAAGTTGTTCATCTAAAGGAATAGAAAAATCTACAAATAAAGATAAGTCTTTATTGTACACATATAATGTTAATTATTATTAATATTATTTGTATGAAAGCTTATTTTTATAAGCTAATATATGTTGATGTAGATATATATTCTAAAGAAAAATGATGTATATTCATTATACAAATGTTTTCTAGAAAATAAATTAGAAAACAATAATTTAATTTATTTTTACTTAAATGTTTGTTGGTTATTAAAATTATTAATAATAATAAATGAAAAAAAAGTAACTAAAGAGTTAACTTTTAATTTTCAGAAATAAATTAATAATTATAATTTAGTAATAGTAATTAAAATTAATTATAATTGAAACATATGGTTTCAGTTTTAAAATAATTAAATATAATATATATACATTCTTAAATTAATTAAGCGTGATGATTAATAAGAATGTGATATGTTGATTATTAATGAAATATAGTCTATTTATATATGTACATATAAATTGTCTTATATATTTACCTTTTGATTATGATATTAAGTTTCAATGATTTCTTTATAGAAATCAGATATAAGTTGAATGAGATAGTCAATGATTTCTATAAGAAATCAGACTTGTTAAAATAACACTAGTCATTTATGTTGAAACCATTCCTGTAGAAATTATAAGTTGAATGGGGGTAGTCAATGATTTTTTATAGAAATCAGACTAGCTAAAATGACTCTAGTCGTCATTGATATTGAAACCATTCCAATATTTTGTGTAGAAATTATGAGTTGAATAGGATAGTCAATGATTTCTTTATAGAAATCAGACTTGTTAAAATGACTCTAGTCATTGATGTTGAAACCATTCCAAATTATTGTGTTGAAATTATGAGTTAAATGAGGTAATCAATGATTTCTTGGTAGAAATCAAATTCATTAAAATGACTCTATCCATTGATGTTGGAGATGAATGGAGTAGTTAATTATTTATTTATAGAAATCAGACTTGAGTAATTGATGTGAAAATCATTATAACTCCTTGTGTAAAAGTTATGAGATTACGGGATCGATAACGATTTCTTATAAGAAATCTGATTTGTCAAAATGATATTAATCATTATTGTTGACATCATTATAATTTCTCATGTAAAAATTATGAAATTAATTGGGGATCCTAATGATTTCTTATATAGAAATTTAATTTGCTAAAATAACTTTGTCATTTATATTTTGAATCATTTTAATTCTTTTATATAAATTATGTGATTAATAATGACAGAAAATGAAGGTCATATGTGTAATGAGATTAAATAAGTTGTTTGTGTTAGAACTTATTATAATCATGCATTTAAAGAGACTCGACTATATTAGTCAAAATTGTCTTCGCAAAAAATTGTCTCGGTGAGAACAATCTACCCAGATTTATTTTGAGCATGTATAGTCGATTCACGTCGATTATTGTTCAAAACATGGCAATGTAAGTGTTTCAATTAAGACATGAAATATATTTATAGTTATATTTAACTTGATTATGTAGCTAAGTGATTATTAATATAAATCATGCATATTAGCTAATAATATGATGATTCATGTTCATTAATTCATAATAAGTATGATCATCTAAAAATTTATATACATATATAAATAAAGATTTATTTTCTATCTATTTTATTTTAATAGATAATTTTTAAATTTGTCACAAATTATGTGTTCTTTGATTAACAAAGATTTGTTATAGAAATTTAAAGGTCATCTAATTAATTAAGAAACGAATAATTGATGACATGAATACTTATTTATATAATTAATTAGTTTTTCATTTGATTAAAGATAAATGGTCAACATTCTAATTAAATGTAATAATTAATATTCTAATTAATTATCATGTATCTGTATAGAAATCAGACTTGTTAAAATGACTCAAGTCATTGATGTTGAAACCATTCCAAATTATTGTGTAGAAATTATGAGTTAAATGAGGTAATCAATGATTTCTTGGTAGAAATCAAATTCATTAAAATGACTCTATCCATTGATGTTGGAGATGAATGGAGTAGTTAATTATTTCTTTATAGAAATCAGACTTGAGTAATTGATGTGAAAATCATTATAATTTCTTGTGTAAAAATTATGACATTACGGGATCGATAACGATTTCTTATAAGAAATCTGATTTGTCAAAATGATATTAATCATTATTGTTGACATCATTATAATTTCTCATGTAAAAAATTATGAAATTAATTGGGGATCCTAATGATTTCTTATGTAGAAATTTAATTTGCTAAAATAACTTTGTCATTTATATTTTGAAGCATTTTAATTCTTTTATATAAATGATGTGATTAATAATGACAGAAAATGAAAGTCATATGTATAATGAGATTAAATAAGTTGTTTGTGTTAGAACTTATTCTAATCATGCATTTAAAGAGACTCGACTATATTAGTCAAAATTGTCTTCGCAAAAAATTGTCTCGGTGAGAACAATCTACCCAGATTTATTTTGAGCATTCATAGTCGCTTCACTTCGATTATTGTTCAAAACATGGCAATGTAAATGTTTCAATTAAGACATGAAATATATTTATAGTTATATTTAACTTGATTATGTAGCTAAGTGATTATTAATATAAATCATACATATTAGCTAATAATATGATGATTCATGTTCATTCATAATAAGTATGATCATCTAGAAATTTATATACATATATAAATAAAGATTTATTTTCTATCTATTTTATTTTAATAGATAATTTTTAAATTTGTCACAAATTATGTGTTCTTTGATTAACAAAGATTTGTTATAGAAATTTAAAGGTCATCTAATTAATTAAGAAACGAATAATTGATGACATGAATACTTATTTATATAATTAATTAGTTTTTCATTTGATTAAAGATAAATGGTCAACATTCTAATTAAGTGTAATAATTAATATTCTAATTAATTATCATGTATTTTTTAAACGTATTTTTATGATAAATGAAATTGTATATATATATTTGTTTAATAATATATGACATATTATTTATTTGATTACGTTTCTATGTTATTGACTATATATATTATAGTTGTTTTGTCGTGGTGACTAAAATTAAAGAAGCAATAATATACAATATCATATATATGAATATATTAATTTTGGTTTAATATAATATATTTGATATATATTGTTCAATGCATCATTAAGACTTACTTAATTTGATAATTTTGAAATCAAATAATTACAAGAAAAATCTTGTTTGATTTGAGAATAATGTGGCAAACGTGCCGATATTACGGGATGCAAATGTGCAACCAAAAATAAATGTTTAAGCGGCTTCGGCCAAAGATGCTTGAAACATTATGATTTCTTTTATAGAAATAATGTGACATGGTGAATATTTATTTGATTAAATATTCTAATTTCTTTTTTGAAATTAATGTGATGAAATAAATATTTTAATTGATTAAATATTATAATTTCTTATGTAGAGATTATGTAAAGAATGATTTATATATGAATAAACATTCTAATCTCTTATGTAAAAATTATATTTTGTTCAATTAAATATTTATAATATAGTTATCTTATTCATTGTATGATAAATATAACAAAAGAAATTTTTACAAGAATTGCGTGACAATTTCTTGATTAGAAAATCATTGATTTAGATCATATAAATGTATGATTTAAAAAATGGTACCAACATAAATGTGAGGGCAAATATTTTTATTAATAATAACACAAAAATAATTGTGTATATTATGATAAATAAAAGATAATTTGTTGTTAGAGAAATATGTTCTCTATAAAAGATAAAGTTGCGCAACTTTACAAAAAGAAATAAAATAACAAGAAAATGTCTTGTTTGTATTTTCTAAGTTGGTTCTGAAATTGATATTATAAATTTGAGGATTTTGAAATCAAGAAATGTGTCATATTTTGACATTACTTTCATAAATATTTGTAGAACCAATGTCTTCAAAAGGATTCATGAAATAAATGAAAAAGAAAGTTTATAAAGTCTTGATATGACTTATAATAAAATTTATAATAATGATATGAAAATTTGATCATACTTTTATTAGAAATTAGACGTGACAATTATATATATCATGAAGACAATGCAAATTGTTTTATGACGTGTCTTTTGTACTATATTTTATCGTTGAAAATTACGATAAAAATGATTAAATCTATTAAGGATGTGAATTGCACTACACAAAATATCATATTGTTATCAAATAATATATTGATATTATTAATTAAAAGACTTTACGTCTACAAGTGAATATGTTAACACTTGAAAGTGCAATCTACGTATGGAAATCTTCTAAGAAAATTATGATGGATAGATTAAACGTTATAATCTATGTTTCTGACTTATGTCGAAAAATAAAATATTTTTATTCAAAATATATAGTCGTTTACACGAAGGCAGAATAGTTCAAAGACATTTTGTCTACTAGTTAGCCAAGTAAATAATATTTTCATAAAAAAAATGTTTAAATGGTAAGCATGTACGAATGACTATGCTTCTTATTATAAGATATTCCAAGATTACCAGAAATTTCTAATTATTGTAATAATAATTTGAAATTAGATAAGCTTAGAGTCAATGACAAGTCTACACATACACGTCTTAGACATAATGTCATTAGACTACACTCTCTAATGGAGTTATCAAATTTGACTATGTAAGTTAAAGATAACATTGTGGATCCACTAATAATATTATTGAATAGAGAATTTATTTGATAGTCTTTTAAGACATTAACCTACTATAAGTTGGTATGAAGGAAAACCCAACCTATGCCGACCGGAGATCCCAAGAACTAGGTTCAATGGGACAACCTAATTGTACTAACTTGGAAAGTTATTGTTGGGGATTAATCCTATAATGAAACAATATATATTTTGACGAGGATAAGCATGTCGCTTTTAATGATTCTTTGTGAGCAAAAAGATCACCTATGTGAGGGAGAAGTGGGGTCGTTTCGAAGGAATTGCACGGCTCAATTTTAGACCCTCTCAAAGAACAAGGCACGTGTTCCATGGCCAAAATGGACTAAACCATGAGAGCTTGACATGTATCAGGGAGAATTCTATGTGAAAATGTATAATCGTTTACACAAATGGAAGAATAGTTCAAGGACATCGAGTCTACTAATCGGCTAGTAAAGTTATATACTTTCATAAGGGAAGGTTCAAAGGGTTACACTTACTTATCCTATGTAGATTTCAACTGTTGAACCTTTTATCGGGTTAATCTTTCAATTTCCATTCATGTGGAGGAGGATCTATAAATTCCATGAATGGAAATTAGAATATGGGTAATAAAATCAAATCAAATTCACATGAAATTCAAACGTGAATTAAATGGTGAAATTTGATCCAAATGTATAATTTGAATCAATTAATTTAAATTAATTGATCTGAAATGCCTTGATGACCAATTAACAAATATTGTTAACTTGTAGTGTAACTTACATGAGTTTGTTAATATTATTAGTTGTTATGATAATTTATTATTATTATTAACAAATTGAAAAACCATGTAACGTTGATATTGGATTGTAAATGCCTTAATTATTATGGTAAAATTACTCTATAATGAAGAGTAAAACGTTAAGGTAAATGAAGAGGAAAATAATGTCAACGGTTGGATCAATTGATGATTTTATTTAATGGTTTAACTTTTCAACAATATAAAACCCCTCATATCTAATCTCAAACGATTTAATCCTTGATTATTTCCAACTCTAAAATTCCAAAAGCCCTCTTCTTGTTTTGTGAGTGTTCTTCGAGTTTTTCACTCGATATTTCCGTTGAAACCCGATGATAGTTCAGATACGCTGATCAAGTTCGACAAGTAGTGATATCAGTGCAGAATCACTACTGGATTCGTTGTACCCTAGGAGACAGCCATCTACGATAAGCTCTAGCACAAATGGGAGACGATGGAACTGTTTTAAGGGAAATGTGTTTAACACATGTCTCGAATCAACATCTCCATCGGTGATTTCGTTCTTCGTATATTTAATTTAATTTAATTTATTTATAACATCATATGTATATATATTTTTTGTTATTCAAGACAAAATATCTAACAAAGTGTTATGTAGCCATAGGTATATGTATAGAAGAAACAACTAATGATATAATAGTTGAAAGGAAAACATATATAAAGATATAATGGTTTACAAAAAAGAAAGAAATATTATTTTAAAGAAACATATTATTTTATAAAAATATTTAGACAACGAAGTTATAACGAAAATAAGATCACGAAACTGACATGAACGGTCACATGCCAGGAGAGAGAAATTTATTTACTTTATTTTTATTTTATTTTTTTCCCGCCTCTTCGTGTTCGGGACATTTTTGTTCCGAACATGGTCATGTTCGAAACATCTTAATATAATGTAGACTGAAAATTAAGTTTATTTAAATATTTTTGTCTAGAATAAGGTCATTTTTTTAGTATAATTTTTTTAATTTCTCTCTACTGCACAAGTGACCGACCATGTCCGATTCTTGACCTTATTTCATTCCAACTTTGTTACACTTATCGTAACTCATTCTTCTATTAAAAACTGAGAAGGTAAGGTAGTTATTGTGTACAAGGTACAAATAAAATATTAACTTGGATATTTAATTAATGAAAGAACAACCTTGCCCACGATTGTCATGGTTTTGATAATATATATATATATATTAATGATTTGTCATTTTATTTTAAAGATAAATGTAAAAAAATAACTATTGAGATATGTAAATAAAATTTTAAAAAATAAAATTTATTATGAATTATATAATCTTTAATTTAAATTTTTATTCTTTATTTTATAATCTTAATACTCCTGGTTAATAAATTAAGATAAATTTATTTGCGAAAATATACATGGATCGGTAATGAAAAAATGTTCATTAAGTCATTCTTCGTTTCTTCACTGGATCTGAGATCTTTTTTTATTTTATTTATTTTATTCTTAATTTTCCTTAATTTCTTAATATATCTTGATTTTCTTAATTTTTTTAACTATATATATATATATATATATATATTAAATTTGAAAATCCTAATTCCTTTTTATTATATATATATATCATCTAATTAATACTACCAATTATGAAATAAGAATTCATATAATGAAAATGTGGTAGAGTCCTTATTCTTTAATTATATATATATTATATAACTAATGTCATTTTTTATAAGAATTAATTCTCATTAAATTAAATAAGAATTACATAAAATTATTAATTTATAAATAATTAAAATAACATCTAAAAAATCAAATCGAACTAATCCACCAACATCCCCGAGAGCGGGGATTTCGTAGGAGGAGAAATCCGATTCATTCCGCCATAGATGAGGAGAACAAAGATATATGTAAGGTCATCATTGCCTTTCGAAGAACTCGAATCCTCAACTAAAAAGCAAATTCTTGAGCCACACCTAAAATCGAGTTCTAATTTTTCAAGCTGACTCAAATTTGTTGGTTCAAAAACTCAAAGTCTAGAAAAAAAAGAAAGTAAAGTAAGTAGTCATAAATATTTTCTTAAAGAAAATAATTATGGTATTTCATGTTATTAAAGAGTGAGTTGAACAATGATTTTTTTTCTTCAAGGTAACTCTAGAGACAAATTAGTTGTATTAAATAAAAATAATAAATAATTTTTTTGGAAAAGTAGAAAAAATAATCAAAATCAAAGTTAGACAAGCCCTAGTTTTGATTAGGATGACAAACAACGACCCTAGAGTATCTGATTGGAAACAAACAAACAAACAATGATTACAATAACAAACAACAAAAGCATACAAGACCTACAGTTTTAAAATTCTGATTTTATTTTGAGCTTCCTCTTTGACTAACTCTTCCTCTGCTTTAGAATCCCAATCCGCATTCTTTAAAACCCAATCTGTATTCCTCGAATTCCAGCGATTATATTCACGTCGCATCCTCACATGTTTGGCTCTAGACTTTACTATTGGTGATTGAATTGTTGCATATGATGATGTTTGTTTGTGAGCTATATTTACATCATTCATTTGGGTTATATTTGATTTAGTTGAGCCATCACTTATCTGATAAAAGGAGTTTTGTTTTAGTATTTCAGAAACTTTACAATTGCCTGTGCATTCATTGACTTCAACTTTGCCTAAGTTGCTTCGATCTACTTTCATAGTCTCCTCTTCACTTTCCTTTACCGTTTTTCTATCACTTTCATCTTTTAATTTTCCATTGCTTTCATCCCCTGATTGTTCACATTTTTCTTCCTCATTTTCATCCTCTAAATCTTCATTTTCTCCTTCCTCTGAATCTTCAACATTTTTATCCTCCGTTTCTCCATCTTTAGTTTCCTCTAGATGCCTTCCAGTTCTTGATTTTTCAGTTTCATTTTTTTGGGCTTTCTCATTTTGCTCTTGAACTTTTAGTCTTTCCTTTTGTTTATGAACTTTCAGGATTTCCTGTTATTCTTCAACTGCTTTTGCACATTTATTACTAACATGTTGAAAAGTATTGCAGAACGCAAATCAGTTTGGTCTCCATTCATGAAATATTCATGACTGTAGGCTTATCTCTTTTGTCAATCACTGTCATTTTTACTAGTAGAGTACTAGGATGCACTTCAATGCTTATCTTAGCATATGTGACTTGTTCACTTTCTTTCATGATTGGGTCTATATATAATTATTTTCTCAGGAGACTAGCAAAATGACTAAGTGTTTCTACATTGTACATATGAGCCGGGTTGTTCCTTAGTTTGAACCAAATTTGAGCTGTTTCTTTTGGTTTGCTAAGTAGGTTCATTCCTTCATACCATCTTTTTAGCTTCATGCAGTTTGACCCAACATAAGTATGCCCTAACTTCAGAATATTCTATAGATTTGTTCCCTACTTGATCAGGAAATAAAGATCATTAATATTTGCATATACCTTTTCCAGTCCAATGTGCTCTCATTGCTTTAGCAAAGCATTCTTAGTGACTGAAAAAGATACACGATTCTTTCCTATATAGTTACCAACAACTACATATTCCCACTCTTTAATGCACCTCTCTTCAATTTCAAAGGGTAATTTAAACTCAAAATGAGAATTGAGAATCTCAAACTTTAGTTTAAAAATTCTCAAGTAAATTTTACCTTTTGTATTTTGTCTTACTAAGCATTTTTTTAAGTTCAAAGTGACTCGTGTTCCAAACTTTATTAATTGGTACATAGCGTTTATACATGAAATGCATGTTAGGTAAGGTTATGCTAACTGGTTACAAGAAAACAAAAAAAAAAATTGTTATTTTTTTATTCTATTTATTTTATAAGGCCCTGTTTGAAAACCCCAACTTCGGAACTGGGTTTGGGCTAATTTGTTTTATAATTTATAATTTGTTTGATTATGTTATACTTGTGATATTAATTTAGATAAAATATTTTTATGATTTTTTTCTTCTAAATAATTATATATTAACAAATTTAATAACATTTATTCGTTCAAATTAAGATCGAGGTTAAATATGATGTTTTCTTATAGACCTGATAAGTTAAAATTTAGATACGATCGCACCAACTTTATTAATTGTCACATGTTAATTGTCACATGTCGTGTACACATTGATACATTATATTTGGGCCTAGACAGCTATTTTATTATTAGTACAACCAACCAATAATATGATGAAAACTATCCTATTGAATAATATAAATTACATGCACATATCATTTTCTATTTAATTATTCTTCTCCATAAATTCTAAATTTAATTTGCATTCGTCTAGAAAATAAATATACACGAGTCTTTCGTGACTTGATCGAGAAACTCTTCTAATCAATTTCATTTGACATTAAGTAGTTTATTAAATATCAAATTAGTTTACTCAAAACCTGATAAATATTTAAGTATTCTTTTACATTAGAGAACTTCTCAACAATATATGATATGACATTAAAAAAATACGATAATGTCAAAATTAGTTGGATTAAAAAATAATATGATTAGAAGCCAAAAATTAATGAGGTACTTATTAAATAGCAAACAAATCGTTCAAATCATCTTTCCATTTAATATTTGATTAATTATTTGGATTCAAGATCAAATTTTCAGCGTTTTAGTTGAAGAATAATAAAAACAATACGGGTTCATTGGGCTAGATGGGATATACTCAACTACTAGAAATTTTGGGTGATGTGGAATATTGTCCTACTCTATAATTTGGTGATTAATTAACAAACCAAATATTTTTTTGAATATCTTAATGAAGGTATATATGGAGTTGGTATAGTATTTTTTTGGTAGACTTATTTAAAATTTTAGATAAAAATTACCCTTTTTTAGAATGATAAGTGGTTAACATTTGAAAATGATAGAGATGAAACCTGAATTACTTGTTCATTTAGTCAATTTCTGCATACTCGGTTAATTCTACTATCATTCAAATCATATTGGAATGTTGCTCTCTTACAAAACTACTTAGTGAACTAACTCATGAGTTTTGTCACTAAACTATCTACGCGAGTAAAAAAATGTGTTATTATCGGAAAAATTTAACGACGATATTTAAAATAGTAGTTAAAAATCCCGCTATTAACGATAGTTCAATTTTACAAAGATATATAAAATCGTAGTTAAAAATCTTACTATTAACGACATTTTATAAAACCGCAGGCGCTTTAGATAAGAATCAAACGCATGACCTTTTGGTCTTTTTAATCTTTT
Source organism: Impatiens glandulifera (assembly GCF_907164915.1). Lineage (NCBI taxonomy): Eukaryota > Viridiplantae > Streptophyta > Magnoliopsida > Ericales > Balsaminaceae > Impatiens > Impatiens glandulifera. The sequence goes on along the minus strand of NC_061862.1, from coordinate 70,315,005 downwards.
TGGTTAATTCTTTCCACTGGACCACCCTTATAGAAGGGTGATAGATTAAACAAAAATGATATGTATATGGTTGAAAATGTATTGTCAATATTTATTATCAAATTTATAAATGTATATAAACTTGTAATTATATATAAATTTTAATACTATTATATAATATTTTATAAAATTTATAGTTACATGTGTAAAATAAAATTATATCTCTAATTTTTAGTGTTAAATCAAATAAATTAAATATAGTAAATTTATTAATTTAACTAAAATAAATCAAATATATATAAAATTTATAATTATATATTTTTATTATTAACTGCGATTTTGATTTTATATAACGTAGTTAAAGTTTATTATATAAAATAAATATATTGGTCGATTAAGATAGAAGACTAACTATTATTCGAAAAATTATTTTCGTGGACAAAAGTGAATAGTGATGTCTCTAATCTTGGTGATAGATGCTTTATCGGTAATCATTTGTTCGGAATCACTTTGGGCGGACAATTTGTCGTGCTTACACAATTTCAAATGCCTCTCCCTTTGCTCTCTAGATTTCATCTCTTATGCATGGCTTTGTTTTCGCTTTTCAGAATTCGTTTCTATTTTGTTTTCTATTGTCAGGCCTCAATGACTTTGTTTCCATTGTACCTCAAGAACAATATTATATTTGAGGGAAACGAGAATTGACATTACAATTCAAATTTTATGTTTAGAAAAATTTTAAAATTTTAATTCAATTCAAATTTTATATTTCACAAAAATACAATAAAAATAATTTAAATATATATTATTTATATTATCAAGATACTTGTTTGACACAACCTATTAGGATAGATCAAATATAAATAGATTTTGTTTGGAGATTGATTCTCATGAAAAAAAATATCGGTTCGACATGTTAATTTACTAAATTAAAAAAAAATATCGGTTCAGGATTTTAACTTCCTAAACTAAAAAAAATAAAATATCAGTTCGTATTTAACTTCCTAAATTCAAAAAAATATATATATATTAGTTTGAAACTAAAACTTACTAAATTAAAAAAAAATATGCCGGTTCAACAATTTAACTTCGCATCTTGCCCGACAAAAATCTATATAGTAATAAATAAATAATTATTGATCATGTTGATAAAATATTATATATTTTTGTTTAAAAACATAGAAAATTTTTGAATTAAAATTTTGAGTTAAAAAGAGTGGAATTCAGAATTATAAAAATATACTAGATTGAATTTCATTATAATTATAATTATAATAAACGCTATACTAAACGTAGAAATTGAAATTAAACTCCTAATCCTAATCCTAATCCTAATCCTAATTCTAATTCTAATTCTAATTCTAATTTTATAATACCAAATATAAATTTTGAAATATATATTTAAATATATATTTGATTCATTAATTATAAATGACATGTTTACATGCAGTCATCATCTTCTATCTATCTTTTATACACTTGTTGAGAATTGAGATAGCTTTGAACACATAAGAATGGTGTTGAAGATCAATATCTTGTCAAATGAATTTGTGAGGCCATCCTTTCCTACAAAGGATGTCTTAAAAAAATATCCAATCTCCATGTTGGATCAATTCATCCCTCCTTTATTCATCCCCGTAATTCTCTTTTATTCCCACGACGAAACGAGTCGCACCACGCAACATGACATGTCTTCCCGCCTGAGAGAATCTCTCTCCGATACCTTGACATTGTTCTTTCCTTTGCCTTTGGCTGGGCGACATAAAAAAGGTGACAACTCGGTAGATTGCAACGACATGGGGGTTCGATATATTGAGGCGAAAGTGGATTCCTTGATCATGGACGTGATCGGATGCGATGAAGCAACAGTTCTTGATCAACTCATCCCCTTAATGCATCAGATCCCATCAGAATTCGATGAAGAAGAATTGATCGCAATCCAAGTTAACTACTTTAATTGCGGAGGCGTTGCCATCGGGGCTTTCATTCCACAAAAGATTGCCGATGGTTGCTCATATTTCTCATTCATTACGTCATGGGCTACTATCTCTCGCGGAGATAACATTGTGGTGAAGCCTAGCTTCATCTCATCATCACTCTTCCCGCCCACAAAGAATTTTGTGTACCATAATCCTCAATTTGAGTTCGGGGAAGAGAGGCTTGTCACAAGGAGGTTTGTTTTTTATGGTAGTCAAATAAAAACAATGCGAGCAAAAGCAAAAACCGATCATCCGGATATGGGTGAGCCCACGCGAGTGGAGGTCGTCTCAGCTTTCATATGGAAGTATGCTTCGGGCGATAAGCGTGGGAAACATTATGTTGCATCTCAAATTGTGAACCTAAGGACTCGAATGGTGCCTCCAGTACCAGAGCACGCGTTTGGGAATCTGATCGGGTTGACATATGCAATTTCTTGCTATGATGATTCGGACTTAGCAATCTTTGCTAAGAATGTGAGGGAGGGAATCAAGATAATAGACGACGAGTACATTCAACAACATTCGACAGGTTCGTGGGGGAGGAGGGATACACGCTGATGATGAAACTTATGGAGAAGACGGGGGAGCTATTGACAAACAAGGAAGTAGAAGTATTCAGATTCAGCAGTTGGTGTAGGTTTAGAGTTTATGAAGCCAATTTCGGTATGGGGAAGCCTATTTGGGCGAGCTTAGCAAGTGTGAATATGAAGAACTTTGCTTTTTTCATCGATTCTAAATGCAAAGATGGAGTAGAGGCGTGGGTTACCATGACCGATGAAGACATGACTCGTTTTCAATTGGCTTTTGCAGAGGCTAATTCAAATGAATGAAATTGAATGTGCATATAAATATATATGTCATGCCATCTCTACATAAGATGTTAAATAAGGATCATGCATATATATATATATATATGTCAATATCTTTAATAAAAATGTTAAGACCAATGTTGTAATTCAATTTACTTAATTTGAAGTTACTTTTTCTTTAATAATACTAAATATTATAGATAATTTGGTATTGAGTTGGATTTAGGATCCGGGACAATTTGATGAATGTTGCTAGGTTATATTTGAAAATGAGTTTTATATACTCGTAAGCATTTAAGAGATAAAAGAATTACAAATTTATGATGTTTCTAAACATAAATATAGATTTGTAACAGTAAAAATTCATAAACAATTGGAATTATAATTTCCTTTTATGATCCAAAATCAGACTAAAAGTAATTTGATGACTCAAATTACAAGTAAAGAAGACTCTTTTATCTAATTAATTAATGAGCTCCTCCTCAATAAGAATTATGAAGTCCAAAGTACTCTCCTTGTTTTTTCTTCCATTATTAGTCACCCAACATATCAAACAATCTATATTCATCCTCCACAAGATGTGAACAAAGCTCTATCATATGGGTATTTAAATTTAAACTATAGTTTCACAATCTAAGACTTGTCATCAAGTTGCCTTATTATTTGGTGATTAATTTTTGCCATTTTTATTGTTGTTGTCATCAATTATGAAGATTTTCAAATTCACTAATTAAAATGTGTTTGGAAGCTTCTAATGGTCAGAATTAGTGGGGGTGCGGTGCATTAATAATGTATTGAATCCCACAAGAACACAACACTTATGCATTCTTGGGCGAGATTAGTACATCCATCTTGGATAGCTTAGTGAAAAGATACTTGAACTAATGAACTTAAATATTGTGAGGTTTTGAGTTCAATTTTCATTGAAAGTACTAAATTGATGTGATAAATCATATTAGTGGGTTGTTGTGTTAACCCTTTTCCGGGATTAGTCGAGATTCTTGAAAGCTAACACCTTAATTACAAAAAGAAGTTCAAAGTGAGATAAAAAAAATACACATTATTTTGACAAGATTCTTAGTTTGTTGAATTCAAATCAATACGTTGACATGAGTGGATGAAGAACAAAAGAAACGAGGAACTAGTCAATCATTAAAAGTTTGTCTATTCTTTAACCGAGTTTAAATTTGTTCACCTTATTAAGGAGACAATGTAAACAAGTTGAAAACCATATATATATAGTCTTGACCATTTCCATTATGTGTAAAGGGAAACGCTTGGCCAAATAGACTTGGATTACACAAGGACTTGGCTTGCTCATGAATATTTGAAGCAAGAGAAAATCAATATCCACCAATTTGTTTTAGTGAACTCATTTGATAAAAACAATAATTTTATTTAAAATTTAATTATAAAACTTTGTAACTATATTTCTATTATTTATTTTTGTTAATAAGAAAAACACCAACTCAAAATTTTCTAGTTAAAGTTTATTTTATGAAACAAATTAGCACAATTAATTATTCATAGTCTTGCACAATCGTTCGTTTATAGTCATGCACTCATTTTAACTTAAGTAGTTTAGAATTAGAATTAGAAACGAATCTAAGTTATTTAACCTTTTAAAAATACTCTTTTCACTTATCCTATTAAAGTTACCCTTTTTCAAATGTTGGATTATATGCTGAGATTTTGCATGTTATTGAGCCATTTGTGCTGGTTGGTATAATGGCAACAAAATCTTTATTGGATATTTTTAATTGAAATTTATTTTATGAAATAAAGTAACATGAATCTCACTCTCCTAACCTAATTTGAATGAGTGTTGTTCTTAAATAAAAAAAAAAGAGGAATTAAGGAAAGTAAGAGTTTTAAATTAAAGCTCTTCTTCACTTTCACTTGAAAAATTCACTCTTATAGAAGGAGATAGGTATATTATTTTATTTTATTTTTGAAAATATCCAATTAATAAAAAAAATTTTAAACACAACGATAAAGCATACTATGAAAAAAAAATTATGTAGAAATTGAATAAATTAGAATAATTAATTGACTCGAAAAATCTTTAAGAAGATGAATAAGATTTCCACACAAATTCACATGTTTTCTTGATCTAATCTCCGACATCGTCATGATAATGACATTATGAATAATCCTTAACGGCATACTTTCGTTGTTAAAAGTTTTCTGATTTCTTTCCAACCAGATAGCTACCAAAAAATTATAGGGATATAGACTTATCTAATAAGTCTCGTTTTTTAGTCGCCCGATCAATGTCTCCCAATAGCCACTAATGGTTTCCGGAATAACACATTTTATTCTAGTCAAATTTCACAAAAGACTCCATATACTTGCAACAACATGACAATGTAAAATTAGATGAGAAGCCGTCTCAACCTCTTTGTAACACATACGACAACAAATCATAATAATCATGTTTTTTTCATACATCTATCATCAGTGAAAATTCCGTCGTGAATAACACTCCAACCAAAAAAGGAGATCTTGGTAGGCATCTTAGACTCCCATCAATTTTTCCAACAAAGATCAATCGGGCTAACTTTATTGAACAAAGTGAACAATGTCTCACATGAAAGTTATTCAGATCACGCCACTACATAGAATTCCGAAAAGACAAGTTTAACTATTTATTTCTAACTATGAACAAAAGTCTATCATTGGACATGTTTTTCTCACTATTTAATCTTCTTCTATATCTGATACGGTTAGCAAAACCACTAAACCAAATGTCAAACATATCTTTGACCGATGCATCTCTATAAATAGAAAAAGAAGCAAGCTCGGGGAAATTTTTTTCCAAACATTTTTCACCACAAGTGTCTTCCCAAAAACTAATCGAACTTCCATCATCCACAAGAAAATTGAATGCTCCCGATAAACCTTCCACATGACATAAATAACACCCAAATGTTGCTTCCCACGGGTCTATAAGAATTATTGGGAACCAACCAGACTTATCCTGCCCATATTTACATTTAATCAATTTAACCCAAATACTATCTTGCTCAGATGCAAATCTACTACACCATTTGGATAATAAGACTTTATTAAAAGAAACAAGATCGCGGATTCCCAATCCCCGGTTCTTTTATTAATTTAACTTTATCCCAACTCACTAAATGAGAAAATGAGGAATCAGACGATCCCCATAAAAATTTACACATAGTTCTCTCCATCTTTACGGCCACACACTTTGAAAGAAGAAATAGAGACATCATATAAGTTGTCGTTGAAGAAAGAGAGCTCTTGATAATGACTAAACAACCTCCCTTAGAAATCATCTTATTTTTCCAAATGGGAAGCTTCCTCTCCATTTTACTGATGATCGGGTCCTAAGAAGCTTTGGAACTAGCGTAGACCGAAAAATACCAATTTTAAATCCTAGAATACATGTCAATCTAATCTTTTCCTAAACAAAACTGAATTATAAAAGAAAATATTAGACTTACCCAAATTAACACGCAGTCCCAAACACGCTCCATAAAACTAGATAATATCACGAAAGTGTTTGAAAATTTTCTCAGTAGTCTGAATCATGCAAAGAGTGTCACATGAAAATAATAAATGAGACATACAAAACAAAGATCGCCTCGAACCACACTTCACCCCACGAAAACAAATCAATATTTTTGGCAAACGACATCATTCTATAAAATATTTATTATCTATCTAAAAATCATATAATTTGAAAATATTTGACATTAACGTTTATAAAATTAGGAAGTTTTATATTCCTTTTTGTCGACCTAAGGCTTAGGTTGGAGATCATGGTTAGGAGTAAAGAGACTATAAATAATCACTCTCATTTTAAAATATCTGAATACAAAATAGTTTAATCCAAACATATTTGAAAATTTAATTTAATGTCACATAGATTCAGTAAGTTATTGATTATTTTTTTTTATCTAAATTGAATTCCGGATGAAAAGACATAAATTATATATATGTTTCTTACCGGACCAATATCATTGAAATAATAGAGAAAATACTTGTTATTTGCTAAAGTCATTGTCACGAGATCACACCATTTTGTCGTAGATCAATGTGGCATAGCACACGAGAGGCATTGTTTTTATATTTTTTCTGAATGAATAAAGAGTTTCTCATTTTTTTTTAAGAAAAAGAAAGCAAAATAATCATGGTTGATTGCTTCAAGGAAATCAATCCACGATATTGAAGAAGTAACAAACTTTGGTGAAAGTTTATAAAAGCTCGTAACACTCTTGATAATACGAAAGAAAACTAGTTTGGCAGAACTTATTATAACATGAGCAAGCTCTTATCAAAAAGAAAGGTTGAACAAGTTATTTTGAAAATTAATATCCAAAAAGAATTTTGAAATCTTGTTGAGAGAACGAAGATATGAAGGAGAAATTGATGAAAATGCAATTGAAAATATATGAAAGAAATAAGAATAAGATTATTGTGGGGACACAGAGTGAGGAACATGCTTACCTCTTTCAAAAATAAACTTTTCTCAAGAAAAAAAATGTATAAAGTTATATAAAAAAAAAACACTTAGGATATGAAAAAATAGATAACTATATATGATGCGTTGCCCTCTTGGCCGGATAGATTCAAAAGGGAATGAATTTCTTACCAAAAGTAAGACTTGAGGTTTTGGGCTATAAATATATATAGAAATAAAAATAAGTTTTATTTTTAATTATGTGAAAAATATTAATTTTAAATATAAATGTGGCGTATTAAATTGTTTGACGGACTTTGCTATCGGGAAGAATGTCAATTTTATCATTGAACTATAACAAAATAATATTTACGTATATCATTAAACTAATTTTTGTTCGTTTATACCACTGTAGTTGAACTTAATGTTCATCTATATCACTGGTTAACAAAAACATTCAAGTCCGTTAATTTTTCCGTTAAATAATGACATGTGTGATTGACCTGTCATTTTTTCAAAATTAATATATATTATATTTTTATTTATAATTTCTAAATAATAAAACTTTTATATTTTCGGAATCATTAATCAAAAAATCTAGATATTTGGAGAGAAATTAACAATAATTTACTTTTTTTTAATTAATATATTTTCAATATTTATTTTTATTAACGAATTTTATTATTTAAAAATGTTAATAAAAATAAATATTGAAAATATATTAATTAAAAAAAATATGAATTATTGTTAATGTTTTTTATTTGATTACTGCCTTTAAAAATATAAATTAAGTTTTATTATTTAGAAATAGTGTATAAAAATAAATATATAACATATATTAATTTAAAAAAAATAACATTTCAATCATATGTTTCGTCACTTAACTGAAAACTTAACGGATTTAGATATTTTTTCCAGCAGTGACATAGATGAACATTAAACTCAACTACACTGGTATGAAAAACAAAAATTAGTTCAGTGTGATATACATGAATATTTCGTTATAGTTCAATGACAAATTTGACATTCTTCCCCTTTCATATCATAAAAAGTCTAAAATTTTGAGTTTAAAAGAAATTATTTTCAAACAAGAGCCCCAATTTAAGTAATTCTAAAAAAAAACTATATAATTTATTCTTGGTACATGAATTTGTGAAAAAAATATAATTATACATTTGTTATTGTGAACTACTATTATTAAAATTAATAAAATATTACCGCTAAACATTATTAATAGTATTTTTTATTTCATAATTTAAATTATTAAAAAATATATTTTTAAATTTAGTAAATATATTTTTTAATAATATAATTGTTTATATTGCTATATCTATAGATATTTCATAAATAACAGATAATATTAAAGTTATAATGTTAAAAAAATCTTAAACCTTAACTAGATATTATAAATGATCAAAATCATTATAATATATATATATATATGAAAGATTATTGATATAGATAATATATTGTTAATTTAATCAAATATTTTAGAATCTAAAAAAGAAATTTATTAAATTTCTAATTTCATTTATTAGAATTGTATTATAAATAGTTGTATTAAATAAAAATATTTTATTTTTTATATAATATTAAATAGTTTTTATATATATAACAATTCACATGTAACACATATAAATATTGGTTAAAATATTATTAATTAATTGATAAACAATTTTTTTTATTATATAATTTTTAATATAATGAACTAAACTATTATTAGAAAATTTTATTTGTGTATTGTATGTTATAATAACGAAAAACGATAATATTTTTTTAAAATATTACTACCATTAATAGCACATCAGATCTTCTGCTACCGAATTAGGTGTTCCCTTGTTGCGGACCAATCAAAACTCATCAGCATTATGATATTAATAAATTAAAACTGGGTTGAAAGGAAGAGAGAGAACCCGGAACCCGTATTTCATTTCGGGTACTCTCTCTTCCTTTCAAACCAGTTTTAATTTATTAATATAATAATATTGCTGCGTTTTTATTGATCCGCAACAGGAAACACCCAATTCTGATATGCAATTAATAGTGTTTTAAGTTTGTGTCAATTTGTTAAAAATTCTAAAATTAGAATGAAAAGACTATAATTCGTGGAATTTAAAACCTCTAATATACTCTATCATGATTCAACTAGGCCTATATAATTTTTTTTTCATCTAATGTTAAATTCTTATGAAAAAGTTTTAAAAATTGAACAGATTCAAGATTATGCATTCTTAAAATTAATACTTTAAAGATTAAAAAAAATCACAAAACTATCAGATAATATACCACCTGAAAATTAATGTGATCAACATTTAAAATTAATTAAGTTTCAACCAATTAAATTATAATGAATAAGTTAAATGACGTTAAGATTAAAGTAGTAATAAAAATAGTTATATTATATGCAAACTAGAAAAACATGAAAATGGTAAAAAAAAAAAAAAAAACCCACAAGTTTTAGAGATTTAAAAATGTTAAAAGGTCTAACACACAAATTTTATTGTTTTAATTTGTTTATTTTTATATTATGTAATAAACCATCAAATAACAACTCCATTATGACACAAATAAAATTTCAAAAATAGTTTATGGTTCTCATTCTCTCTTTTTGGGCCCAAAATCGAGCCAATTGAATTTTAGCCCAAAACAATCTACAATGAATTAAGCCCGACTATGGACCCCAAAAAAATTACAGAAAAAATAGATTAAAACACAAATTATCAAAATTCTCAATTGAAATAAATGAAATTAATTTCTTAAAAAGAAAAAATGTTTGAGTGATCACAAGTAGATTTATAATAATTCTCTTACCCAGACTCACAAAACAGAACAACTGGGCCTCATGCCTCATGGTTTATGGTCAATAGGCTTAATAAAATAAATAAAACACAAATAAATAAGTCAATAACTCAGCCCATGTAGTTGTTGTAGGCCTGTAGATCAAATAGTTCTAGGGTTACATTTCCGATTTTTTTTTGACTAATGATGGTTTAATATCATTCCATTCCAGTGTTTCAATATTTACATGATTTTGTTATGCTTTGGTGTATCAATAAACCTTCATAATGGATACATATATTGGTTAATACACACATTAAAATATCTTTTAAGTTACAATAATTGGCTATATTTGAGAAATTTATAATAGTTTCTTTATATATTATAATTTGGAGCAGCCGAAAGGTCCGAACAACCTGACCACTAACACTTTGTTCTTGCGAAATTCAAAATGTTGTTCACCCAGCAGAATTTAAAATATGGTTCATTTTAACCCTTTTTGTTTTCGCATAATTCAAATCCCCAGGATATTGTCATATAGAGAGTATTTCTCTTCTTAGTAGTAAGGTTTACTAAAGTTTTTATTGAACAACACTATTTTAAATTTATTTTATAAATATGAAACTTCCTTTTCCTTTGGAGAGAAAAAACCAGTAAAAAAAACCCAAGCGAAACTACTAAAATGACCGGACAATACAAATATTTTATTAAGAAATATAACATGTCCTCCTCTTTCCTCTTAAACACTTAAGGAGTTTTTGTTCAAATCCGGGAGAATCCACCTCCTCGTCCCAAACTCTCCCTCCTCACCACAACCAGCCGCCACAATTTCCTCTTCTTCTAGATCATTCAATAGTTCTATAACAACTACAAATTCCTCCCTTGAAAATTTTGGATGTGGATAGTTTCATTCCCCTACCCATCTCTTTCAACTTTAAGAAGAATAATGTCAACCAACTCCATTACCAACTCTCCTCCTCTCCCTTCCGACGATGTGCCTCCGACCAATTCTCTCGGTGCACGTTTGTCGCTGCCGGTGGGTGTCTCGAGTATAAGAATTGAAACAACTGTTACATGTTGTGAAACAATCCGAAGAAAGAGGATGAGGAATGGGGGAGATATGGGAGCCGGACTCTCTATGCCACCTCAACTGAGTGCGGCAGTTCCCCTAGATCGCCCTATCAGAGGAACTGTCGCACTCAGTTGAGGTGGCACAGAGGGCCCGACTCTCATATCTCCCCATTCCCCGTCCTCTTTCTTAGGATTATTTTAAGATATGGAACATTTAATTTAATTCAATTCTTATACCGTAGACAACCACTAACGCGGCGGAGGTGCACCGGGAGAGTTGGTAGGAGGCACATGGCAGGAAGGGAAGGAGAATGAGACTTGGTTGACATTATTCTTCCTATGAACAATAGTTGAAAGAGATGAGTAAGGAAAGGAAACTGTTTGTAATTAAAATTGTTAATAAAAATAAAATATTTATACTTAAAACATTTAAAAATAAGAAAAGAATCAAAGATATTTTACCATAAATTACCTACATAGGTTTAGTAATACATTAGATATCATTAATTTTATATTTAAAAGGTATATAATCTTTGGATAATAATGAATATATTTTAAATATTTTAAAGTTATCTCTAATGTTAAATATTATTGACTTATTTGGGAGAATATTTAACAAAAATAATAATATTTTAAAAAAATAATTAATACATTATGGGTATAAAAAAAAAGTTATTAAATAAAACAATAAAATATGATTAAAAAAAAAGTTGCATAATAAATGCGAGGAAAATAATTTGAAATACCAAATCTTCAAAGATAATCACTTATACATAAATGATAATTAACAATAAATGATATTTGTGTTTTAAAAGCATAAAGTTTCAAATTTGAACAATTAATAAAAAAATTGAGTGTGATCCTATTTGGGGAGTTGTAATTGAATTTTAAAAAATGGAGTAAAAAGTAATAGAGATGCAAGAGAATATTGAATAATTATATGTTCATAAACCTTCATACAATAAATCTAGAAATATTAAATGTTTTAAGATAAACATCAACACATTTATGAGAAATAAGAGACTTTTGGTTTAGATAAAAGAATACAACCAATTATACGACTAAGGATTACAACAAATTCAGTTTTTATGTTGAAAAAAACTAAAGAAGTGTAAATGTGTAATTCTTTTCTAGTTCCTATGTTTAAAAAAATAATAAAAATAATTTAAATATATATTAGTTACATTAATTTTTATTGTAAATGCTTTGAAGGTAAGAGGACCTGATGATATATTGCCATGCTAAATCTCTTTAATTAATTTTTTTTATCCATATTAGAATAACTTACCTGTCAAGTTTTTGTCTATGTGGATTCTCATTTAGAAATAAAAATATCGATTTAAAATATTAACTTACTGAATTAAAAAATTAGCATTTAACTTTTAAATTCTAAAATTAAAATATTGGTTTAATATGTTAACTTTTAAATTAAAAAATATATATATTAAATCAAAATGTTAACTTATTAAATATAAAAAAGATATTATGTTATATTTTAATTTTTTAAATTAAATTTTTTTTTTATTAGTTCAACCATTAACTATGTTATAAATGATAAAATAATAAAATATTTTTATTTAGAAAATATAGAAAAATAAATATTTAGAATAATAATTCAGAACTAAAAAACGTAAAATTAAGAATTATATAAATATTTTTGTTTGAATTAAATTCAAATTCTAATTTCAATTACAATTACAATTATTAATTTTAACTAGTATAATGTCCTTGTGTTGCAAGGATTCACATTTACAAAGTTGAAATAAACAATAAATCTCTTTGTGGTCGTCATCGTCATTATTTTGATCACCTTCAATATCCTCTTCGTAGTCAATATTCATGGTTTGAAAATTATGGTGCTTTAATGGTTGAGACAGTCTAGTGATCGTCTTCCTCCTCTCATTCATTGTTGTTTTCGTTATTCATACAAAAATGATAGCAAATTTGATAAGAAGACATTCATTTAACTTTTTTAACATCAGCACCGACCTCTTCCTTTTCGACTTTTTACTCTCATTTCTCGGTTAACCAACAATATAATTTTTTACATAATAAATCTCTCATATTACCAATCTTGTGACTTTTCTTCTGCACTCAACCATCTTAATAGTACCAACATCTTCCACTGTCATTTATTGAAAATCAACCATCTTATCATATCACTAACCACTTTACCCTCACTTCTTCAGTAAATCAACAAATTCATTCATATATTTAACGACCAATATTTTTTAATTTATGATGAACATCTCAGTACTAATCTCGTGACCTCACTTCAATTATTTTATACCTCAGCCATATTATATCATTACTGCGACCTCTTTACCCTCACTTCAGCAAACCAAACACCAATCCAATTGACCTCTCATCTCGTGACCTCACTTTCACACTTCGATTAACCAACAATCTCAGTCACACATTTAACCACCAATATTTTTTTTCTCAATGAACAACTCTAATTACTAATATTGTGACCCCACACACTTTTACACGTCTTTTATCCCTCACCAAACCCACCACCAATATCTCAATTGACCTCTCCATCTTGTGACCTCACACTTTTAGACGTCTCTCATCCTTCGACAAATCAACCACCAATTCCAATCGATCTTTAATATCGTGACCTTATACTTCAATCAATCAACATCTCCTTCACATAAATTTTTAACCATCAATCACAATCGACCTCTAATATCGTAATCATACAATATTTTGTTACCGGTCTTTTATTCTTCAACAAATCAATCACCAATCTCAATCTTACCAGCCTCTTATCTCTCTTGGAAAACCAACCACTAATCACATTGCCTCTCATCTCGTGACCTCATTCTTTCACATGCTTATAATCCCTCGATAAACTAACTATGAATCACACATGAGTTCCAATTGACCTCTCATCTCGCGAGTTCATTAATTTCACACGCCTCTTATCTCTCGTGAAACAATGAACCTCTTCATCTTGTGATATCACACTTTCACATTCCTATTATCTCTCGGTAAATCAACTACCAATCTTAATCACACTTTCACATGACTCTCTTATCTCTCGAAAAAACAACCACCGACATGAATCGACATCTTGTCCCTTGGAAAACTAACAACCAATTCTAATGTTACCGACCTCTTATTCATCGGTGAAACAATTTTTAATCCCAATTGACCTCTCATCTCCTAACCTCATACTTTCACACTTATATGCCTTTGATCCCTCGACAAATCAATCACCAATTTCAATCGATCTTTAATATCGTGACTTTACGATCCTTTATAACCAACCTTTTTATACATTGGCAAACCAATCACCAATCCTAATGTTACCAGCCACTTATCCCTCGGAAACCCAACCTCCAATGTCAATCACACTTTCACACGCCTCTTATCCTTCGACAAACCAACCACTAATCTTAATTGACCTCTAATCTCATCACCTAATGATCCTTTGTTACTAGTCTTTTATCCCTTGACAAACCACATCTCAATCAAACTTTCACAAGTCTCTTATCCCTTGAAAAAACAACCATCAATCTTAATCATACTTTCACACGCCTCATATCCCTCAGTAACCAACCATCATTTTCAATCATATTTTCACACGCCTCTTATCCCTCTGCAAACCAACCACAATCTCAATCACATTTTCAAATGTCTCTTATTCCTCGGAAAACCAACTACTAATATCAATCATAGTTTCAAATACATCTTATCCTTCAACAAACCAATATCAATAAACCTCTAATCTCATGACCTCACGATCCTTTGTTACCCATCTCTTATCTCGGTAAACCACATCTCAATCACACTTTCACATGTCTCTTATTCCTAAAAAAACAAACCACCAATCTCAATATATATTTAACATTGTGACCTCATACTTTGGTCAATCAAATATTTGATTCATATTTTTTAACCACTCTCATTTGATACCGGCCAATTATCCTTCGATAAACCACATCCCAATCACACTTGGTTAAAGGGTTTGTACTTGTTTTGTTAGGTTGCAAATTCTAAACATACATATAATATTTTTAATTTTTTTAAACCATTTACATTACAGTTTAATTTATCAGACATTACATTTTAGTTTATAAGAAATTACATTTCAGTTTATAAGAATTTATAGTTCAGTTTAAAACACATTATATTTGAGTTTTAGAAAAACCTTAATATTCAGTTTATAAGAAATTACAGTTCATTATATAAGACATTACAATACAATTTAAATGATATTACATTTTAACTTATTAGACATTACAGTTGAGTTCATCATACATTACAGTACAATTTATAATAGATTACATTTCAGGTTAATAAACATAATATTTCAGGTTAATAAAGATAATAGTACATGTTCATAAACATAACATTTCAGATTTGTACACAACGTCATAGTATTCAAGTTTAATTAATAAAGAGTTACATTAAGCAATATGAGTTTTGAGATTGTTGGTTTTTGAGTGAAGTAGTCAGGAAATGTAATGCCTCATCAACCAAATAAGATTTTTCTTTGAAATATTTAAGGTGATTCCACACTCCCAATTACTGTCTTTGCCCATATAGGTCTCCATATGACACATGGGATACACTCCATAATTGTCGTAGTTTGTATTATCTTGCCATGACATCGATATCAAATTCAGTTTGTAGGTGGAAAGAAAATCAGCTATGGGAGACTCCATGAAGTGTAAAAACAATGTCCTGAGTTTGAGCCTGTGAGGTGGCAAGTTCTCCGTCTGGATAAATATGTTTGCGGGTTATGTGCTTAACCCCCTTGTGGCCACATTTTTGAATTTTTAAATTCAAAATAACCCAAAAAGAGATTAAATGTCAAATTAAGGTTAATTATTGTGATAATTAAACCCTAATTATGAAAATTAAATAAAAATCCAAAAATAATTTGAGGTTAAAATATTATATTTATTTTACCCAATTTAAACCCAAGAAGGGTTTGAAATTATTTAATTATGATTTTAAACATAAATTATGTATAATTTATGAATTAAAACAATTAAATAAATACCCCAAAATTCCCAAAATCCCCAAAAATAAAAATAATGAATATAATTTTCATTATGTTTCCAAAAATATTTTTTGTGGAATTTTTTTGAAGAAAAATGCAAGAAATTGATTAAAATTCTATCTCAAATAATATTTTTCATTAAAAATATAAACTGATAATCTGATGTAGCCAAAATTATGTTTAACTGTTGTAGCCAGAATATCATCCATTGGATCAATACTGGATTTTTATCCAACGCCTAGGAAGATGCCACGTAACCGGATGTAACGAAATCAAATCGCGCCCGAGCCGCATAGAATCAACTAATGGGACGCTGACGCCCGTTATCCCAGCCGCCCAGACGCAAACGGAACGTCTACGACTCGTTTTGGACTGATCAAAACGACGTTGTTTTGATCGTCTTCTTCAAGAAATCCAGACAGTCGCGAAAAACTCCAGTGATCTTCTAGAATGATTATCTCCTTAGTTAATCGACCTTATCCTTCAATTTTTCTTCATACGTTCTTTTCGTATCCTCATCATTAATATCCCTATACATAGGATCGCCACCTTACCCTAGAACTAGGCTGCCACGAATGATATACAATTAGGGATAAAAACTCTGGTGATCAAATTGGAGATGGATTCGATTTTCTCAACCGGCCTAGCTTTGTATAAATACCCTTTAAGTAATCCTCTATCAATCCATCAAAAAAAAACATCACATATTACAACATAAATCAAAGAATTCAAATTTCTTCAAGAACTGTTTTTTTGTGAAAATCATCTCCGGTGATCAAAGCTTTGATCAAGGATTCTGGAAAGCTTCTAACACATCTTTGGAGTGTTCTCCAACTGTTTGTAAGCATCTAGAACCTTTGTAATTCGATTTGTAATTGAAAATTAGATTTTTCTAAGTTTGATCGGTTTGATCTATTCTAGGGTTCAATTGTGTGATTTCTTTGTTTAGAATAAATCCCTAGATGTTATATGAAGTTTTTATTGAAAGCGTTTTAATCAAATCAACCTTAAACGAAAAACAAAAATTTAGATTGAAATTCTATATTTTTAATTCATATTCCCGAGCTTTAATTTTGAATTTTTTATTCAATTAGTTGCTAAACATGTTAGGATTATTTCTAGATCATTATAACAGCATCCCGATCATCTTTGATTAAATTGAAATTTTGAAAGAAAAAAGTTTGAATTTTGATTTCAAAAGTTGTTATAGTGATGGTATGATGTTCTTGTTTTGGTTGTGTTCAACTAAATTCATCAATTCAAAACTAATGGAACAAAAATCAGACCTTGAAATGAACTAATTCAAAAGATCCCAAATTTTGACCTAAAAACGATTTTGAGAAATTAATCTTTGTAGAGATCGATTGATCGTGATTAGGGTTAGGGCTTTTGATTCCTATAATTATATGAGTTGATTGCAACTTACAGATTGTGATTCCATGATCTAAATCAAAAGTTACAAGACTTACAATTCTTGACCAAATCAAGAACACTCGGTCCTATTAGGACCTAGGATGAGGACCGAGAATCTTAGTTAGGACCGAGACCAAGGATCGATGTTCTTGAGTCTTGACCAAGAGAAAGGACCGGGGTTCTTGAGTTAGGACCCAGGCCAAAAAACAATGTTCTTGAGTCAAGGGCCAGTGTTCTTTAACTAGGACCGAGGATTAAGATCGATGTTCTTGAGGAAGGACCAAGCATTCCTTTAGCATAGGACCATATTTTCTAACCTAGGACCGAGCCTGATATTAGTCTAGGACCGAGGATCTCCTAACCCTAGGACCGAGAACCTCCTAACCCTAGGACATAAATATCAGATCGGTAAACTAGACCTAGGACCGAGTAGTCAGAGTTCAAGATCGAGCCTCCCGAACCCAGGACCGAGCCCTCCGGATCCAAGGACCCACGACCCCTAGTCCTAATCTAGACCACCCTAGTCTAGACCAAGCCCGTCCGTTCCAAACTGGTCTCAGACCCTAGGACTCGGTCCTAAGGCATGTTTGGTTCCAATTTTCAAATCTAAAATTATTTTTATAATTTTGGAACCCCAATCAATTTTCCAACAATCCCGAAAATGTAAGAAAATGCTATTTAAATATTTTTGGGATATTTCTTAAACAAATATTTTGGCTAATACCCTATTTGGAATTTGTTTTTAAATTCTAACACTTTTCAAGAAATTTTCAGGGTTTGTACTCCGTTTATATCAACGGAATTGCATGTACGCCTTTTAAAATAATTTTGTACAATTATTTATGCAATTTAAAACTATCATTGTTTAGGACTCCGAATTACTAATTAAAGAAAATAAATATTATAAATAAATCTTGAAATAACCGGACTTTTGTTTATTTTAAAAATAAAATTATCATTTGACGTGCGCGGATGATATAGCGCGAAAACCTTTTCCCGAGCGTAACCAAAATACGAACCCCTCATAGACACTCTAGTATAATATACATTTATACACGTACATTTTTACTGATTTTTCTAAAATTATTTGGCGACTCTATTTTTAAAATAAATAATTTTTTAAATTAGTTATGTTTGATTAATTAAATTATTATTTGACCCCTATATTATTAAAATTAGAATAAAAATTAATTATTTTTATATAATTAATTTCTAAAGCTCCCAAGTATTTTTAAAATATTTTAAAAAATAAATGTTTTATTTAAAATACGCCTATCACGTAAATTAATGTTGAAACATATCAAACCTCGAGCCATCCTGCAATCCCCGTATTGTCACATGTCAATGACACGTAAGGGAAATTCCTGGGTTACAAATATTTTTTAAAAATATATAATTTTTACATATATTATTATAATATTTTCACTAATTATTAAATTTATAAATTGTCAATTAATAAATATATTATAAAATAATATTAATTATGTGTAAATATTAATAATCATATATATAATTTTAAATTATTTATATAATAGTAAAATTGATTAATAAGAAAAGAGTTAATAAATTAATTAATAAATAATTAAAAATAACTAATAAGATAATATAATAAAATAAATTTAATAATTATTGTATCATTTTTTTTATTTTAATTGTGATGAATAATTATTTGAATAAAATAAATAAATTATAATAATTTATTAAAATATTATATAATATTAAGTAACATAAAATTTAAAATTATTTAAATTTAAATAATTTACAAATTTATATATATAATTAAATAATTTTAATTGAAGTATAAGATTTATTTATATTTAAAACAAAATATAATATATATATATTATAAATTTATTTTAATAAAATATAAATTAATGGAGAAATGAGTGAAGGAGGAGAGAAGATAAAAGAAATTAACCTATATTACTAACTCTAATTAAGTGTGAGACTAAATAAATTATTTTTTAATATTAATTTTAATATTTTAGTTGTTAACTTTAATTAAAATAACGAGTAGAATACCCATACATTAAACAGAAAAAAATATAAACTTTAACATATTAATCTCATAATACAAAATTCACTATAGTTATATTTATTAAAATACATATAAATAATTTAATATAAAAAAATATGTGATAATTGATAAAAAAAAATTCCATTGAATATACTATTTTAACTATACAATATTTTATTTTTTATTATAATAAATAAATCTAAAATATTTTTTCAATTATTCAAAACTTGAGATATTCATATTTAGTTAAATATACTTTTAATTTTTTTTCTAGTTTAAATATATTATAAAAATATATATCTAAGAATATTAGAATTAAAATAATAATTTTTTATAAATTATTTAAGACACGTGTCTCATTTTTATCTTTTTTATTATAATAAATATAAAATAAATTTTCAATTACTTTAAAAATGAACATATTTAGTTAAATATATTTTACTTTTTCTAGTTTAAATATTTTTTAAAATATACATCTAAAAGTATTAGAATTAAAATAACATTTTTTATAAATTATTTAAGACATGTAAACATATTTTTATTTATAAATATTAATATTAGTTCTTTAATTATTAATATAAATTAATTTTTAGAACATTTTTTACACGACAAACAAACTCATTGCATTTACGTACATTAACCACGATAAGCACTAAAATTTCAAAATTTAGTTACCCAATTTATAGATTATTTTAATTAAATAAAATCAAAATAATTAAAATTAAGGTTAATTAAATTCCAATTAATTAAGATAAAGGTCAAGAAAAAATAAATAAAATAATTTGGGATAAATGTTTTATTCATTATATCTCAAATTAATTTTATAAAATAGAAATTAAAATAAATAATTTAAGATAAATATTGTATCCATTTTATCCAAATAAATTATTTATTAAACCCTAAAAGTAGACAAAAAAAATAAATGGGCAAAATAAATGTCATATTTATTAAAACTATTTTGTCGGGTTATTGGGGCGACGCCCTCAAAACTTTGCTCGGATTCCCAAGATAGGTGATCTAGCTCTGGAAGACAGCTCTTCTAGTCTCAAAGGAACCGATTTCCTTTCATCCTTCGATACTTTGATCGACGAAAATAGAACTCTTTCTTCTCTCATGTGTAGAGAGATGTCACATATTGTACATTGTAATAAATTTGAGAACAATGATATTGTTAGATCATCTTTTCTTACATTTAATAAACCCCCTTGTTGTATCATCAAAAGTTGACCTCGAATGCATGAGTATAAACAATCTTTCCTAACTCTAACTTGAACTTCGAAACCAAACACTTCTTAGAAACTGAAGACGAGATCGTCTCTTTAATAGAAAAGACAATCAAAATCAATCTAAACACAACCGATGATCCTCAGATTATATTGATCGACCAAAGTTTAAACTTGTAAGAACGTCTGGAGTTAGTTGAGCTATTGAAAGCCAATAAAGACGTCTTTGCCTAAACGTACAAGGATATGTCAGGCATTGATCCAAGATCACACGACATCACATTCCTCTATATCCATACGGTAAACTAATAAATCAAAAAGCTTAGACGGATGAAAGAAGAAGTCATGATCAAAATTAAAGAAGAAGTCCGAAAGCAACTTGAAGTTGGAATCTCGGGGTAGTTGAATATCCTACCTAGATAGCCAACGTAGTTCCTGTTCTGAATAAAGATGGGAAAATAAGTGTGTGTAGATTATCGGGATTTGAATAAAACTAGCCCTAAAGATGACTTCCCACTACTACACATCGACATATTGGTCAACCACAATGCCGGTCATAAATTATTTTCATTCATGGATGGATTTTCAGGATATAACCAAATCCTGATGGCCCTACAAGACAAGGAAAAGACCACATTTATAATAGAAGTAGGAACCTTCTATTATCGTTTCATGCCTTTCGGTCTTAAGAATGCGAGAGCCACCTATCAAATGACAGCCACTATGATCCTTCATGACATGATCCACAAAGAAGTGGAGGTATATGTCGATGACATAATCGTCAAATCAAAGGATCAAGAAGGACATTTCCAAAACCTCGAAAAAATTCTGCAACGAATTAGGAAATATCAGCTACGACTCAACCTGAAGAAATGTACATTCAGAGTTATAACTGTAAAATTCCAGGCTTCTTACTCACACAAAGGGGAATTGAATTCGATCCCTCTAAGATAGAAGCAGTCACGGCTATGCTGGTCCCTCGAAACGAAAGAGAGGTTCGAGAATTTCTTGGGAAAATCCTATACATTAGTTGATTCATCAGTAAGTTTACTATGACATGCGATCCGTTGTTTAAGTTGCTGAAGAAAGACCATAAATTCGTATGTGATGAGAACTGTCAACGAGCGTTTAACAGAATAAAGACTAATTAAAATTCCCTCACATACTCATTCCACCTAGAGCTGACATTCCTCTCATCTTATACCTTATTGTAACAGACACAACTATGGAAAGTCTATTGGCTCAAGAAAATGAGGATAAACTCGAAATGAATGTGTACTACATTAGTAGAGGATAACTGAGTGTGAACTTAATTACACTAGCTAAAAAATTTGTTGGGCATTAGCATGGGTCACCAAAAGGTTGAGACACTACATTCAATCCCATACCATCAAGTTGGTATCAAGACTAGACCCGATCCACTTCTTGTTCCAACGAACTCTTCTATAGCCAAATGGATGATGATGTTATTTGAATACGACATAGCCTATACGGTACAAAAGTCTATCTAAGGAAGCACTGTTGCGGATTTTCTCGTTGACCAACCTATCATTGTTGAATTAGAAGACGAACTCGAATTCCCTAACGAGGGAATTATGAGCATAACATCAAATACATCGAAATTGATGTTTGACGGAGCTTCCGGAAAACAGGGTTACGGAATTGAAATTTTGTTAGTTGACCTAAAAGGGACGTATAATCCAATATTCATAAAACTCAAATATCCCGTTACCAATAACGATGCCGAATACGAGGCATGCCTCTTAGGTCTCAAATTTGCATATGAAAAAGGGGAAACCAAGCTAGAATGCATTAGTGACTATAACTTAGTTATATCTAAATTCAATGACACGTGGCAAGTGAAAGGGAAAAACTTGAAACCCTACCACGCCAACCTAACCAAACTCATGAGCAAATTTGACCAAGTATTATTTGTTCACGCTCCAAGAAGCCAAAATTGATTTGCGGATACTTTAGCTACTTTGGCAGCCATGACTCAAATTCTTGAAGGAATCAAAGTCAATTCTTTAAAAATTCGACAAAAAAAATGACCTGCTTTTGAAAATGGAGTAGTAACTTCATGTGAGAATGTTGATAAACCCTGGTGTCATACTCTTTAGAAGTATATTGAATATAAAGAATATCCTTCCCACTTTTGAGCTAAGAAACGACGGGCGTTGAACCAATACTCCACCAACTATGCTTGGATTGTCAATAGCCTTTACTACCAATCTTTCGGCAGTCAAAACATACTCTATATAAATAATCCTGAATCTAAGAGGATCATGGAAGAAGTAAATGTAGAGACATGTGACTTACACATGAATGGAATGTATTTAACCAAGAAAATACTCCATTTAGGATATTATTGAAAAAACCTCGAGAAACAATGTGTGAGCTATGTAAGGAGTTGTCATCAGTGCCAAATATATGCTAACCTAAAGCATACACCAGCCTCGCTCCTCTACTACATCACATCCCCATGGCCCTTTTCTACATGGGGCATCAATGTCATTGGAAAAATATATTCCCACGCATTAAATGGATATGAGTTCATACTTGACCTCATAGAATACTTTACCAAATGGGTTGAAGCAGCCTCCTACAAAGTCTTGAAATCATCTCAAGTGGCAAAGTTCATCCAGACAAGCATCATTAGATATGGAGTTCCTCACGCCCTCATGTTAGACAATGGTCGATATTTCCAAGGAAAATTGTTGCAATTTCTTGACGAGTTGAAGATCGAGCATCATAAATCATCGCTCTGTAGACCCCAAACAAATGGTGCAGTCGAAGCGGCAAACTAAAACGTGATTACGATCATCAAGAAGATGACCAGCACGTACAAGAACTGGCATGAGAAGTTTCCATATGCCTTATAGGGATATCGTACAACTTCTCGAACCTCGACGAACAAAACTCCATACTCTTTAGTTTACGGTATGAATGTCGTACAACCTATCAAAATTGAGATTACAATTCTAAGAATACTCTTTGAGAGTCAAGTTACCGAAGAAGTCTGGCTCAAATCTCGATATGACAACCTAACGTTAATAGAGGACAAGAGGTTAAATGCCTTATGTAAAACTTAAGGCTACAAAAAACGAATGTCAGACACCTTCAATAGAAAGATAAAACCTAGAAACTTCAAAGAAGGTGATCTTATTCTCTAACGAACTTGGGAACTCCTAGACCCCAAGGGTAAATTTCGATCCCAATTGGAAGGACCCTTCCTAGTTAAGAAAATCCTCTCTAGAGGAGTTGTCTGTCTATCTACTATAGAATGCGAATAATTCATTGCACCAAGCAATCTCGATTCGCTTAAAAGATATTTAGTATAATATCAAGTTACGCGCAAAACAGTTTAAAAGTCGACCTTGAAAGAAGTTTATTTAAACATAATCCAGTCCCATGTTTTGTATAACTTCAACATGGACAAAGTACTCATGTCCAAACTACGGAGGCCTGATTCTTCTCATGTATAAAAACAAAGGAGAAAAAATACGTAGGCAACCTGCATGTTTGCGAGCCTGGTCTAACATAAATAAATAAATAAATAAAACCCCCAGTCCATTCCTCAGAAAAAAGAGAAAATAATTTGAGAAAGGAAGAAAACATTGTTCTCATCCGAAAGTCGATGTGACGGATTTTAGGAAACAAGTAGTGGCAAGCTAAAAACATCGCTGCCATCCGATTGATATTCTTAGAAATAAAATAGAGGATTTCACAATGACTAATACAAGAGATATCGGTCATAAACTCTTTTTTCGTTTTATGTAATTATTCAAAGAGTAACTCTCCATAGAAGGTTTTTGAAAAAAGAACCGGAATAAACCCCATAAAAGCGAGGCCTAGAGCCCCAAATTGAGAAATGACACATCATCATTACTTTTGTTAAAGAAAGAGAGGTTTGAAACTTGATACTTTAGGAAGAAAAAATTGAAAATGTCAAAAAGAGAACCGGAAAAACCCTAAAAATCTCTAAAAAAATTGAAAAATGTTTGTTTTGCAATTCGTGTTTACTCAGACTCTCATAATGATTTCTACGGTAAGAGAAGAATGTACCGATTTACTAGATACACCACGAAAATGAAAAAAGAAAACAATTCAAGTGGATGAGATATTGAAATCACAATTCCTTGCTCACTCAAACTCTAGTCTTGATTACTACGATAAGGGTAGAGATGTATCGATTCTACCAGATATACCCGTGAGTCAACAAAAGGAAAAAAAAGAGAAAAATGACAAATGAAAACCCAAAGAAGAAAGTTAATAGACCTCTCTAAAAGATATTTTACGAGGAGTTGGACTTTCAAGAAATGTGGATCAGGAACGAGCAACCAAAAATAGTTGCACTCTTGTCAAAACATCAAAGTTTTGACTATCTTCTTCGAGGGTTATGATTCAGGATAAATGTTTGTACACGAGATTGAATTTATAGCTGATATCTCGAAAGTTGGGGAAAAAGAAATCTTATTCATTGATGAAAGAAAAAAAAACATCATAAAAGACATAAAAGATTCTAAAAGTCTAGACCTAAATACGTTTTGAATCTGAAAACATCATGATTCATTCAAAATGATCAAGGTTCATTCTAATCTCGAAAAAATGGATAGAAATTGGGGGAAACAAAAAATGTGTCCCTTTATCCAAAATTATGAGTCATATGTTTGCATTTTGACATAGAATAGGGAAAATAATTATGTTGAAATATTCCCTTTAAAAGGAAAAGAGTTAGGACTGATACTACAAAAGCAAATAAGCAATTTGAGTCTTTAAAACCCTATATGTCGATAGGTACGAGAGATCGTTCGTACACCATCCCATTTTGAAGCCCTATTTCATAATAGGTAACATAAACCCTATCTATCGATAGGTATGAGAGATCGTTGTACACGATCTCTTTCAAAACCCTATTTTTTTAATAAGTAACATAAACTCCTATTTCTTGATAGGTACATGAGATCTTTTGTGCACAATCTCGTATAAAACCCTATTGGTTAATAGATAACCTAAACACTATTTGTTGATAGGTACTTGAAATTGTACATACACGATTCCGTCTCCAAATCTTACTTGTTAATAGGTATCAAAACCCTATTTTTTGATAGGCACGTGAGATCGTTTGCACACGATCCCGTTTCCAAAACCCTATATGTCGATAGTTACGAGACATCATTTATATATAATTTTGTTCTAAAGACTTGTTTACCGACAAGAACAAAGATCATTTGTAGATGATCCGTTAACAATCTTGTATGTCGACAATGACCTGAGCATCTGATATAGTTAAAACCCTATATTTTGATAGGTAGAGTTGTTTGTATACAATTTCGTATGAAAACCCTATATGTCGATAGGTCGAGACATTGTTTATATATGATTCCACTAAAACCATATTTGTCGATAGGTCGAGACATCGTTTATATACAATTTCACTAAAATCCTATTTGTCGATAGGTGGAGACATTGTTTATATACGATTCCACTAAAACTCTATTTGTCGATAGGTCGAGACACCATTTATATACGATTCCGCTAAAACCCTATTTGTCGATAGATCGAGACATCATATATATAAGATTTCGCTAAAACCCTATTTATCGATAGGTCAAGACATAATTTATATACGATTATGCTAAAACCCTATTTGTCGATAGTTTGAGACATCGTTTATATATGATTCTGCTAAAACTCTATATGTCGATAAGTCGAGACATCGTTTATATACGATTCCGCTAAAACTCTATCTATCAATAGGTCGAGACATCGTTTATATACGATTTTGTCTACAAACCCTTTTTGTCAACAAGTGTCAAAATCCTACAAATTCTATCTCCTGGTTCACAAAATATAAAACCCTATCTCTTGATAGGTATCAAGCTTTGTCTATCGACAAGCATAAATATTATTCGTACATGATTCGTTAACAATATTATTTTTTGATAAGAACCCGAGATTGTTTGTACACAATCCAATCCATCAATCCTTATCACTCAAATAGGTATCCAAACCTTATCTCTTGATATGTACTCAAAATGAAACCCTATCTCTTGATAGGTATCAAGCATTATCTATCGACAAGCATATAGATCATTCATACATGATACGTTAACAATCTTGTATGTCGACAAAATACAGAGATCATGTGTATATAATCCACAAAAAACATATCTCTTGATAGGTATTCAAAGCCAAACTCTATCTCTCGATAAGTACTCCAAAAAATCATATTTTTCAATAGGTATTATCCTTCTAAATTCACGAAAACGAAAGATCTATATGTTGATAGTACCACGTTCATTTATACATGATCGCATGTAACCTCACCCATTGGTGACCTTCGTGGCAAGTTTGTCAACTTTCGCGATAAATCTATCTATTGATAGTACCCTGATCATATGTATATGATTGTCTACCGCATTACGTGTTAGTATGCCCCATAATCAAGCTTGTCAGCTCTCATCAAGACTTATCTATTGGTAGTCTCAAGATCATATGTATATGATCACCTTAAAATGTTACTTGTTAGTAACCTACAAGAAAGTTTCTAAATCTTTCATGTCCCCTTTATATGTCACATGGAGAAACATTTACAATTAACTATTGTACATGACTATCTTGAATAATCTATTGATGTTAATGCCTTACAGGAATTGATTTTTCAATCCTGATTATATCTTTATCATTATCCCATTGATTTTATGGATACTTGCTTGAGATTTGTAAAACAGGATTCCAAGTGATATCCTTGTTAGGATAATTACCAGGAAAGATCCCTAAATCAACGCTTGGAAGCACCTTGCTAAAATGTTATACACAACATTACCATGTCACTCCAATATCAACACGCTACATGTTCTACCTTTCTAAACACCCTCAATATAAATTGGATAAGATAAACTTAGTTATAAATGTCATGCTCGAATCAGCGTTTTTAAAACCAGTTTATTAAATTCAAATTCGATTCGAGAGAGGCACTCTATAATCACTAAAAGTCTAATACCCAATTTATAAAATTAAAATAATTATTTTGATTTATTTTCATATAAATAAAATCAAAATAATTAACTTTAAGCCAAAACCTAATTAAACAATTAATTAGACTAATTATTGTGATAAATAAAATATAATTAATTAAGTACAATGATCAAGCAAAATAAATAAAATTATTTGGGATAAATGTTGTACTCATTTTATCTCAAAATAATATGAGAAAAATTAAGGGATTAAAATAAATAATTTTTTGGGATGAAATGGGGTATCCATTTCATCCCAAAAAATTATTTATTTAACCTAAAAATATAAAAAAAATAATTAATAAAAAATGGCAAAATATTTTTAATATTTATTTTAAATATTTTGTGTGCTTTAAAAGATTTGAAATTAAAGCCAAAAGGAGAAAGAAAAATCATTTTCAAACAAACCCTTGAGGTTTTAAATAAAAATTAAATCTATAATCGGGTGTAACGGAAATCCGGAAGGATTACTACATCTGAAACCACATCCATCAGTTGAGCATTGGATTGTCATCCAACGCTCAAGAGTTGTCCATGTCGCTTGATGCAACGGAAGGAACACACTCCCGTGCCACACCGGATCAACTTACACCCTGTAAGCTGAAACACAACAGAGCGCCTGGTCGCTGAAGGAATGCAATAGAAAGCCAACAGCGCGTTCTGCGTTTGCCAAATACGCCTGAAACAACATCGTTTCTCATGAGTTCGTCTTCTTCATCGTGATTGCCGAAAGGATAAGGACGACATCCATCTTTGATTTTTCAAAGATAGAACTCCGCCTACAGCCCACCATTTCGGCTAATTCAAAAGGTGAAATGATCACACTATCATAATAATCATTTTTCCTATCACTATAGACTTAATTAAGGCCTATTTTGACAACTAGCCGAAAGAACAACCAAAATACTATAAATGTATTTTGGCTGCTTCAAGCCATTTGGTTGTATCAACCGACTACGGGAGGTTATAAATAGTTCCCTTAATAATTTTGAAGACAAGAGAATTCATCTCTAGCTTTCTATCAAAATATTTCAAAAAGCTTCTAATTTTTCGAAATTTTTGTATAAGGCTCTAAAGCTTGGATTCAGGCATCCATAAAGTTTCCTTAAGGCCTAAGGAGTATTCTCCAACACTTAGTAAGATTCTAATTATCCATTAATTTATACTTTCAATTTGAAATTAAAATTTTTATATTTCAGTTTTCATAAACTTGTATGTTGTCTAGTTCTTGAATTTGATAATTGGAAATCGATCCTAGGATCATTTATGAGGTATTTTGTGAAAGTCAGAATCGATCAATCGATCTCAAACGAAAAAACCTAAATTTGAATTTGGAAAAATTAAAAACGGGTTTTCTTTTCTTGAGTTAATCCTCTAGAATAATCGCTTAAAAAGCTTCCCAACATGTTTCTAATAATGTTGAACAACTATTTGGATCATGTTTGATCCATCTTAATCATGTTTGATCAAAATTAAAAATTTCAAAATAAATAAAAATTTTGAGTTCTTGAATTGGTCCAAATGAACAATCAGTGTTCATATTTTGGTATCAATCAAGTATATGAAGTATAAGGAAGCTATTGTCAAACTCTTTTTACTTCAAAACAACTTTAAAATCTAAAACTCGTTTTTTGGCCATAAACAGCTTTAAACAAATTGATCATCATCCAGGTCGAATGATACCTTGGATGATGATTTTAATGTTCCTAGGATCTTTCTCAAGTTACCTAAGCTCATGGATCAAATGATCCAAGCCTCCGTCAAAATTGCAAAACTTGCAATTTTGATGTTCTTGAGGACCGAGAGGTCCGACCGATAAATTTAAGTAAGTATCGAGAGGTCCGACCAATGTTCTTCACTAAGGACCAAGATGTCCGATTGAGAATTTTTACATTTGACCAAGTAGTCAGACCTAGGACCGAGGAGTCTCGCACCCGATTGAGGACTCTCAAACCTAGGGCCGATGACTTCCATAGAGACCGAGAAGTCAGACATAGGACCGAGGAGTCTCGCACCCGAACAAGAACTCCC
Organism: Impatiens glandulifera; assembly: GCF_907164915.1. Lineage (NCBI taxonomy): Eukaryota > Viridiplantae > Streptophyta > Magnoliopsida > Ericales > Balsaminaceae > Impatiens > Impatiens glandulifera. The sequence continues at coordinate 70,285,240 of NC_061862.1, read as the reverse complement.
AAACCTAGAATCGATGACTTCCACCTAGGACTAAAGCGTCCGACCGAGAATTTTGGCACCCAACCGAGAATTCTAACCAAGGACCGAGAGTCCTTAGCACCCCGACTAAGGGACTCCCGCACCCCGATCGAGGATTCTGAACCCAAGTCAAGAGGTTCTCGACTAGGACTGAGGACTTTTTTGCCTCGACCGATAAAACGAAGCCAGGACCTAGTACACTGGTCCTAAGGCCTGTTTGGTTTCTTTTTTAAATTTTTTAAAATTATTTTTGTAAATTTGGAACCCCAAAACATTTTCTAAAAATCTCGAAAAATTAGAAAATAATTTAAAAATATTTTAAAGATATTTCCACAAAATAATATATTTTGATAAAGGTCTGTTTGTGATTTATTTTTAAAATCTTAATGTTTTTAAAAACTGATGTTCTTCGGGTATTTTCCTCCTTAGTCAACGTCATCCGCATTAGGTAGTGGTGGCCAAAAAATCCGATCCGTTGATCCGGCCGATCCGATCTGAAAAAATCTGTATCCGATGGATCGGATTCGGATATCGATCCGATCCGATATTTTTACCGGATTTCCAGATCGGATACGGATCGGGCAAAAAAGATTTCGGATATCCGAAGCCGATCCGGTCATTTTTAAAATTTATTAAATGAACAAACCAAACAAAAATATAATTAAATAAATACAAACCCAACCAAAAATCTCTCTCTTCCTATATTTTCCTTCATGTTTCTCTTTACAAACCCAAATAAAAATATTATTAAACAATTACAAACTAAACAAAAATCTTTCTCTTCATTTCTTCTCTTTACAAACCCAAACAAAAATACAAAATCTCCCTCTTCTTTATGTTTTCTCTCATTTTCATTTACAAACCCAAACAAAACATGTCTCTTTCATTAGTCTTTCTTCCCATTTCCCTTTAGATATGTTTTCAAATCGTCATTATTCATAATTGAAATCCTTAATAGAACAATTTTAATTTTCTAGCATATGAAAAAAATTAAAATATGAAAAAAAATCGAATCAGCGGGTATCCGGCTGGCCGATCCGATCCGGTATTTTCGGATCGAATAGTGGTCGGATACGGGATCGGATACAGATCGCAATTTTTGAAAAAAATAAAAGCGGATATCCGATCCGAAATACCGGATCGTATCCGATCTGTAGGTTTGGCCACCCCTAGCATTAAATAGTTGTTGTTACAATTCTTTAAATACGCACAAATCTACACATATCTAAGACCAAAGGAATAATCAGTTAAAAAAACGTTATACAATCAATTTTTAAAAGTCAAATTTATAAATAGAGACCGTTTTTAAAGGGAACATATGATGAAGCTCGAAAATCCTTTCTCGAGTAACACCAAACTACAAACTTAAAGAAACTCTAGTTAAAATATGTTTGTACACATATGCCAGTATATTGATTTTTAAAAATCAATTGGCGACTCTGTTTTTAAATAAATAATCATTTTTAATTAATTTAAACAACGAATTTTAAAAAAATCAAATTGTAATTTGATTACTGTAAATCCCCAAACTAATTATTTTTAATTAATTTCAAAAGTTGTCAGGATTTATTTAAAATCTTTTAAAATAATATTTTATTTTAAAATACTACAAACCAAGGTTGAAATTTTTGGACCTCGAGCTTCCAAGGAACTAAAGTGTTTTCCGGGGTTACCATTAGTTAGTTAAAAAGTTGATATATATATACTCAAATTAACCACAGATTAAGAATTATTATATATTTCTCGATCTGGTAAATCAAACAAATTCAAATTAAGAATTATTATATATTTATATATATTAGTTAGTTAAAAAGTTTAACTTATATTCCTAAAAATGTCACACGTTCATCAAATTTGGTGTTGAATTTAAATTATAAATTTTTATTCGTTTAGTTGGTTTGTGTTTTATTTGTTATGTTGCAATTCGACCCATATATCCGTCTACTCTCACATATACATTTAAATTAACCACAGTTCTCGACCAGACAAACCAAACAAATTCAAATTAAATATTATTATATATATATATATTAATTAATTAAAAAGTTAAACTTATATATCCAAATTAACCACAACCAGTGGCGGACCTACAAGGGAGGCCTTGGGGGGCCCGGGCCTCCACCAACCTTAAAATAATTTGTTTATATATATATATATATATATGTTTGACAAATAATTCTTACTCCAGATGGTAACTGAACGGTGAACATGAGGTCAGGTGATCAAATTCTGGCCTCACATTTAATTTTAAAATATAATTTATTTATAAACTAATTCATAATTATATTATTTTAATTTTAAATATATTTTTATTAAAATAATAATTATTAATATTTTATTTTATACTAACAATATTTTCTAATATACAAATATTTATAATAATACATAAATTTTAATTAATATATAAATAAGATTTATTTATATAAATAAAGTATAAACAATTATATATAAAATAATGTAAATCATATAATAATATTATTTATTTAAAATTATATTTATAAAATAATTATACATTATTTTTTATTTATTTTAATATAATTAATAATACAAATTACTTAATTTTAATTTTTTTATATTTCTTAATTTTAAACTATTTCAAAATTTTATAAGAAAATATAAATTAATATTAATAAATAAGTTAAAATAGTTACATTGCTTTTGTTCGGTATTTAAATAAAGAATTTTATATATTATTTTTATATGCATTAATATTTTATAATCGTAATCTCGAGTGTCTATTCATTTGATAATATGTGTTTAGCACGTTTTTGTATTTTTATTCTTATTTATATTTTTAATTTTTTATATTCTCATAAAACTAGGCTAAAATCTATTAAATTAGATTTTCATATTAATTTTTTATGAATTTGTTTTTTTTTGTTGCATTTGATGAAAAATTTATTGGGAATTACAAGTGAGTTATCACTTTGCCTGTAAAGAGGAGATCAAAATATAGTTCAAGCCATGTCATTGATTGCGAGTTAAAAAAATCAATTACAAAAATTTAGAGAAGATGGATGACATGATATTTTGGACCAAGTTAACAGTTTTTGTCAATTACACACGATCTCAATACTTGATATGAATGAACATATGATAATTGATAGCAGTGGTAGGCGAAGAGGAAAATGGGAACTCGTCACTAATCTTCATCATTATCGTGTGGAAATCTTTTGTCAGGTATAATAAATATTATTTCTAATCTATTAATAGTTATTATTTCTTATTTATTATTTATTATCTATTAATAATTATTATTTATTATTTAATGCTAGGTTGTTGACTCGATTATGCAAGAAATGAATAATCGTTTTTCAGAAGTTAATACAGAATTACTTGGCGGCATATCATGTCTTCATCCTAGAAATTAATTCTCCCAATTTGATATTCGCAAACTCATTCGTCTTGCCAAACTTTATTCCGAAAATTTCACAGGCAATGATTATTTATTTTTGGAACAACAACTTTGGGCTTACTTATTTAATTTGCGGAATGATCCTCAATTTTCTTCCATTAAAGACTTGGGAATTTTTGCTCAGAAATTGATTGCAACAGAAAAAACATATAGTCTTTCCATTGGTTTATCGATTGATAGAGTTGACTTTAGTTTTACCAGTTGCAACTGCATCCGTTGAAAATTTTTTTTCTGCAATGAAGACCGTGAAGACTGATTTGCGTGGGAGATGAATGGATGAATGATAGTTTAGTTGTATATGTTGAGAAAGATATTTTCTCAACAATTGAAAATGAGCCAATATTGCAATATTTTCAACAAATGGAATCTCGTAGAATAAATTTGTCTTCTTTTGTACCGACTCATGGACAAGAATAATTTAGTAATTGTGCTTATTAGTATTTTATAATTGTGTTTTTTAGTATTTTTATGTAATTACCAAGTAAAATTTTAATTAGAAAATGTATTTATTTGATCGCCAAAAAAATGCTACGTTACTATGCATTTGGCCTCCCCGATAAAACATTTTTGGGTCCGCCACTGACCACGACTTTCGACTGGGTAAACCAATCAAATTCAAATTAAGCATAATTATATATATAAATTAGTTAGTTAAGAAGTTAAACTTATATTATTAAGAATATCGTACGTTTAATAAATTTGGTATTAAATTTAAAATATAAATTCTTATTAGCTTAGTTGGTTAAATGGTTGTACTTGTTTTGTTAGGTTGTAAGTTTCAAATATACATATAACATTTTTAATATCTCAGATGTTTTAAGTTTGATGTTCCACCCTGCACCACCTTCACAAAATATGTTGACTTTTTATTCTCTCTCCTCATTAATTTTGACTTATTCTATAAATTATCCAATTTTTGTGAAGGTGATGTAAGATGAAACACCAAATTTGGAATAACATATTTGAGCCCTTAAATTGGGAAGAATACTAAATTTATCCATTAAGTTGAGGTTATTTCTTAAATATATCACTCATCTAAAAATCTGTTGTTTTTATATTTAATATATTTAGAAAAACTCAAATATATATAAATTGACAGTAAATAGAAACGGTGTGAAATATTTAATATAATTTTGTACATGTCTGTGCCACGTGGCTTTATTTTTTAATTTTATTTTATTTTACAGTTCTTTTTTTAAAACAAGAATCAAACATCAAAATGTATGTTCTATTTTTCTTTCTTCTTCGAAGCTATTCAGCCATCGCTAATCAAGTGATTCAAGTCATTCATCTGAAAGAAAGAAGTGACCAAGCATTCAATTCAATTGGTATTTGAAAGCTTGTTTCAGGGGATGAAGATCATCTTATAGATCTTCCGATCACTGAGATCTCGCAGAATGTCTTGTACGCAGCGAAATCAGTTGCTCGGTTGGGAAAAGATGCTCAGATCCAGTCTACCACTTTCTAGAAGGTGTATTCGATGAACCGTTCAAGATCAAATTGATCTGTTGGAATTTTTAAACTAATTCTATAAATTCCATTAATGAATGGAAATTAGAATATGGGTAATAAAATCAAATCAAATTCACATAAAATTCAAACGTGAATTAAAAGGTGAAATTTGATCCAAATGTATAATTTAAATCAATTAATTTAAATTAATTGATTTAAAATGCCTTGATGACCAATTAACAAAATGTTGTTAATTTGTAGCGTGACTTACATGAGTTTATTATTATTATTAATTGTTATGATAATTTAATATTATTATTAACAGATTAAAAAACCATGTAACGTGAGAATTGTAAAATAAATGTCTTCATTAATTTTGGCAAACAATTACCTTCATTAAGAAGAAATATTAAGGCAAATGAAAAGGCAAGCAATGCCAACCGTTGGATCAATTGATGATTTAATTAACAGTTTATTATTTCAACAATCTAAATAAGCATTCTATCCCACACCATTCGATGGACTAAAAAAAAACCACATCACTTCATCATTTTCATTCTTTCTCACTCTAGAATTCCAAAAGTCTTCTTCTTGTTTTGTGAGTGTTCTTCGAGTTCTCGATATTTTCCGTTGAAACCCGGTGATAGTTCAGGTACTTTATCAAGCTCGTTGTGTAGTGATTCCGGTGCTGAATCACTACTAGATTCGTTGTACCCTGGGAGACAGCCATCTGTGATAAACTCTAGCACACGGGGAGACGGTGGAACTATTTTAAGGGAAATGTGTTTAACACATGCCTCGAATCAACCATCAAATACGGTGATATTGTTCTTCGTATATCTTATTTTATTTTTATTTATTTGTAACATCGTATGTATATATATATATATTTTTTCTGTTATTTTTCAAGACAAGATTTCTAACAATCTTAAAACAAGTTCTTTGTGCTAAGCTATTTAAGAGCTTGCACCATCGAATATATTTTTTGTCTTTGATGTTTCAGAAATATGAGTCGCGGTGTTGCGGAAGAGATGATGTTCATTTCGAAAAAATGGAAAAGATTCATCTTAAGGAATCAAAAAATAAAGATAAGTCTTTATTGCATATAAATATGTTTGATTATTAACACATATGTTCTTATGCTGTTAAAGCTTAGTTTTATAAGCTAATATATTTTGATATGAAAATTTTCTCAAGAAACATTAATTTGTATATTCATTATACAAATGTTATATAGAAAATAAATTAGAACACAATAATTTAATTTGTTCTAGTCTTATTTAAAGATTTGTTTGGTTATTAAAATTATTAATAATAATGAATGAAAATAAGAAAGTAACTAATATGTTAGCTTTCAATTTTTATAAAATTTATGGTGTTAAAATTAATTATAATTGAAACATATGGTTTCAGTTTTAAAATAATTAATTATAATATATACCTTCTTTTTAATTAAACAATATAATTAATAAGAATATGGTAGGATGATTTAATAAATAAAGAGAGATGATATCTTTATTTATACATTGTTTTATATATTACATTTTATTATGGTAATAAGTTATGGTTTTAAATGTGTATATATTCATTGTTTGACAGAGTTTAAGTCAAAAAGAAGAGAAAGTTAAGTTTCTCTAAAAAGAAGACAAAAGGTCGTAAACAGTAATATAACATTGAAAGGGTGCATTGGCGCAGTGGTTCAAAGTTTAGACGTAATGATGCGTGGAGGAAAAGAGGTCATGTATTCGAATCCAGCTGATGAGATGATTTCTTTTGTAGAAATCAGATTTGTTAAAATGACAGTGGTCATTGATGTTAAAAACCATTCCAATTTCTTGTGTAGAAATTATGAGTTGAATGGGGGTAGTCAATGATTTCTTTATAGAAATCGGACTAGCTAAAATAACTTTAGTCGTCATTGATATTGAAACCATTCATATTTCTTGTGTAGAAATTATGAGATGAATGAGATAGTCAATGATTTCTTTGTAGAAATCAGACTTGTTAAAGGTATTGATGTTGAAACCATTCCAATTTCTTGTAGAAATTATGAGATAAATGGATAGTCAATGATTTCTTGGTAGAAATCTGACTCCTTAAAATGACTCTATCCATTGATGTTGGAGATGAATGGTGTAGTTAATGATTTCTTTATAAAATTCAGACTTGAGTCTTGATGTGAAAATCATTATAATTTTCTTGTGTAAAAATTATGATATTAATGTGTTCATAATGATTTCTTATAAAAAAAAACATGATTTGTCTAAATGACATTAATTATGAATGTTGAAATCATTATAATTTCTTATGTAGAAATTATGAAATAAATTGAGTATAGAAATTTTAATTTCTTAAGATTAAATAAGTTGTTTGTGTTAGAACTTATTCTAATCATACATTGAAAGAGACAATTATGTAAGTCGAAATATTTTCGCAAAAATTATCTCGGTGAGAATGATCCACCTAGATTTGTTTTGAGCATTGTCGTTTCACGTGGATTATCGTTCATAACACGATAATGTAATTACTTCGATTAAGACATGAGGTACGTTTGTAGTTATGTTTTATTTGATTATATTGCTAAGTGATTATTTATATATATCATGCATATTAGATAATAATATGATGATTCATGTTCATTCATAATAAGTATGATTATCTAAAAATTTATATACATATATAAATAAAGATTTAATTTTAATCTATTTTATTTTAATAGATAATTTTGAATTTTGTCACAAAACTATGTATTTTTTGGTTGACAAATATTTGTTATAGAATGTTAAAGGTCATCTAATTAATTAAGAAACAAATAATTGATGACATGGATACTTATAATTAGTTAGTTTTATATTTGATTAAAGTTAAACGGTCAACATTCTATTAATTATTATGTATTTTATAAATGTATTTTTATATATATGAAAGTTTATATATATTTGTTTAAATAATATATGACATATTATTTATTTGATTGTGTTTCTAAGTTATTGACTATATATATATATATATATTTGTTTTTGTCGTGGTGACTAAAATTAAAGAAGCAATAATATATAATATCATATATATATATGGATATATTAAAATTGGTATAATGTAATATATATTTGATATACATTGTTTAATTGTATCATAAAGACTTACTTAATTTGATAATTTTGAAATCAAATAATTACAAGGAAAGTCTTGTTTAATTTGAGAATAATATGGCAAACGTGCCGATATTACGGGATGCAAACGTGCAATCGAAAATAAATATTTAAGCGACTTCGGTCAAAGGTGCTTGAAACATTATGATTTCTTTTGTAGAAATCATGTGATATGGTGAATATTTATTTGATTAAATATTTTAATTTCTTTTATAGAAATTAAGTGTTGAAATAAATATTTTAATTGATTAAATATTTTTTATTTCTTATGTAGAGATTATGTGAAGAATGATTTATAAATGAATAAACATTCTAATCTCTTGTATAGAAATTATGACTTATTCAATTAAATATTTATAATATAGTTATCTTATTCAATGTATGATAAGTATAACAAAAGAAATTTGTAAAAGAATTGTGTGACAATTTCTTGATTAGAAAATCATTGATTTAAATCATATAAGTGTGTGATTTAAAAAATGGTACCAACACGAATGTGGGGGCAAATATTTTTATTGATTATAACACAAAAATAATTGTGTATATTATGATAAATAAAAAGATAATTTATTGTTAGAGAAATATGTTCTCTATAAAAGATAAAGTTGCGCAACTTTACAAAAAGAAAGAAAATGACAAGAAAATGTCTTGTTTATATTTGCTGAGTTGGTGTTCAAATCGATATTTTAGATTTGAGGATTTTGAAATTAAGAAACATGTCATATTTTGACATTATTATCATAAAACTATGAAGAACCAATGTCTTCAAAAGGATTTTATGAAATAAATGAAAAAGAAAGTTTATAAAGTCTTGATATGACTTATAACAAATTTTATAATAATAATATGAAAATTTGATCATACTTTTATTAAAAAGTGGATGTGAGAATTATATATATATCATGAAGATAATGAAAATTATTTCATTACGTGTCTTTTGTAAGATATTTTTATCGTTGAAAATTACGATAAAAATGATTAAATCCATAAAGGATATTAATTGCACTAAACGAAATATCATGTTATTATCAAATGATATATTGATATTATTAAATGAAAGACTTTACGTCTTAAAGTGAATATGTTTACACTTAGAAGTGCAATCTACGTATGGAAATCTTCTAAGAAACTTATGATGGATAGATTAAACGTTATAATCTATATTTTTGACTTATGTCGAAAAATAAAATATTTTTATGTAAAATATATAATCGTTTACACGAAGGCAGAATAGTTCAAAGACATTTTGTCTACTAGTTAGCCAATTAAACAATATTTTCATAAAAAATTAGATGATAAGCATGTACGAATATCTATGCTTAATATTAGAAGATGTTCCAAGGTTAACTAAGAATGTACCAACATAAAATTTTAATTATTATGATAGTAATTAAAAATTGGACAAGCTTAGAGTCAGTGACAAGTCTAGACATACACGTCTTAGACATAATGTCATTATACTATACTCTCTAATGGAGTTATCAAATTTGACTATGTAAGTCAAAGATAACATTGTGGATCCACTAATCAGATTATTGAATAGAGAGATAGTTTGAAGTCTTTTGAGACATTAGCCTACTATAAGTTGGTATGAAGGAAAACCCAACCTATGCAGACTGGAGATCCCAAGAACTAGGTTCAATGGGACAACCTAATTGTACTGACTTGGAAAATTATTGTTGAGGATTAATCCTATAATGAAACAATATATATTTTGACGAGGATAAGCATATCGCTTTTAATGATTATTTGTGAACAAAGAGATCACCTATGTGAGGGAGAAGTGGGGCCGCTTTGAAAGAATTGCACGGCTCAATTCTAGACCCTCTCACAGAACCAGGCGCGTGTTCCATGGCCAAAATGGACACAACCATGAGAGCTTGACATGTATTAGGAAGAATTCTATGTGAAAGTGTGTAATCGTTTACACAAAAGGCAGAATAGTTCAAGGACATCGAGTCTACTAATCAGCTAGTAAAGTTATATGCTTTCACAAGGGAAGGTTCAAAGGGTTACACCTACCTATTCTATGTAGAATTCAACTGTTGAACCTTTCACCGGGTTAATCTTTCAATTTCCATTAATGTGGGGGATTGTTGGAATTTTTAAACGAATTCTATAAATTCCATTAATGAATGGAAATTAGAATATGGGTAATAAAATCAAATCAAATTCACATAAAATTCAAACGTGAATTAAAGGGTGAAATTTGATCCAAATGTATAATTTAAATCAATTAATTTAAATTAATTGATTTAAAATGCCTTGATGACCAATTAACAAAATGTTGTTAATTTGTAGCGTGACTTACATGAGTTTATTATTATTATTAATTGTTATGATAATTTAATATTATTATTAACAGATTAAAAAACCATGTAACGTGAGAATTGTAAATTAAATGTCTTCATTAATTTTGGCAAACAATTACCTTCATTAAGAAAAAATATTAAGGCAAATGAAAAGGCAAGCAATGCCAACCGTTGGATCAATTGATGATTTAATTAACAGTTTATTATTTCAACAATCTAAATAAGCATTCTATCCCACACCATTCGATGGACTAAAAAAAAACCACATCACTTCATCATTTTCATTCTTTCTCACTCTAGAATTCCAAAAGTCTTCTTCTTGTTTTGTGAGTGTTCTTCGAGTTCTCGATATTTTTTCCGTTGAAACCCGGTGATAGTTCAGGTACTTTATCAAGCTCGTTGTGTAGTGATTCCGGTGCTGAATCACTACTAGATTCGTTGTACCCTGGGAGACAGCCATCTGTGATAAGCTCTAGCACACGGGGAGATGGTGGAACTATTTTAAGGGAAATGTGTTTAACACATGCCTCGAATCAACCATCAAATACGGTGATATTGTTCTTCGTATATCTTATTTTATTTTTATTTATTTGTAACATCGTATGTATATATATATATTTTTTCTGTTATTTTTCAAGACAAGATTTCTAACATGATCTTAACTGGTCAGTTTGGATATACAAACTAATGAAAATGAAGAAAAAAGTTAAGAAGATGGAGAGATTCGTGGCGGTTACTTCAGGAACTGGAAATTCTAGCTCATTATGAACAGGATCACATACAACAAATATAGATGAATATGAATATAAATATAAATCAGATGAAATTTCTTGAAATCCGTCAAAAAGTGTTATGGAAGCATGAAGAGGTAAACTGGTAAAGTATTTTGGAGAATCTTCACCATGGATTAGTACTTACGATTATACCGTTAGGCTTCTTCTAAGATATCTCTGTTCACAGTTGTTGAGAGGACCAAACGTACATTTGGATTGAAACAACATAAATCGGTTCTTGATTGTTTTCTCACAATCCATAAATCTGGAAACAGTTCAATCCCTACTTTCAGTTTGAAGATTCTTTCTTCAACACTATCTCAAACAATACAGAGCAAAATCTTCCCGAAGTGAACAAAACAAGACAGAGAAAGGGTTAGGATGTTGAGAATTTTGAAATGAAGATTACTTTTATACTGTAATCTAGCAATGTGAGATGGGTAAATGCACAAGTTATCCAAGTCTAAAACAGAAGATTAAGCACAGAACAAAATAACACCAGATTTACGTGGAAAACCCTCTCAACCTGGAGGGTAAAAAACCACGGGGCCAACCAGCAAATTTCACTATAAACAAGAAACGGATACAAATGTTCTTCTCAACTTTAAACCCAAAGTTGAGGTATACAAACAGAGAAACCCAATTTCATTCAGACTCAAGCTAGTCTAGATATGAGACAACAAGAAATTGGAACTTGAAGGTGAAAATGTAAGAGATCTACTTCCTCCTTCTCTTCTTCTTCTTCTTCTTCTTCTTCTGTTTCTTCTCATCTGTTTCTTCTCTTCTTTGCAGAATATTTTCTCTTTAGAAGTGATAGAATGAGCAACATTCTTAGGTTTTGCTCATTTAATTAATTTCCTGATTGGGCTGGACCCAAAAGGCCCAACAATCTCCCCCTCCAGCCCACGGAGAGAGGCACACCGATCTTCAAGTCATCACTTGGTATTCATACCGACAAGCCGACAACAAAGCTCGAGCTTGTCTTTTGGAACAATCTTTGTAAACATGTCTGATGGGTTCTTATCGGTGTGGATTTTCTTCAGCTTCATCTGTTGGTTTTTTATTACATCTCTTAACCAATGAAACCTCAAATCAATATGCTTAGTTCTGGAATGATATGTAGCATTCTTGCTCAAATCTATGGCACTCTGACTATCACATAAAACAATTGCATCTTCTTGTTGCATACCAAGCTCTAGGAGAAATCTAATCATCCACAATAACTCCTTATCAGCTTCAGTTGCTGCAATGTATTCTGCTTCTGTTGTTGATAAAGACATACATTTCTGCAACTTGGATTGCCATGACACGGCTCCCCCTGTAAAAGTAAACACATAACCCGAAGTGGATTTTCTATGATCTAGATCTCCAGCCATATCAGCATCTGTGTAACCTTCTAACGCAGCTTCACCATTTCCAAAACTCAAACACAAATTGGAAGTGCCTCTTAGATATCTAAGAATCCACTTCACTACTTCCCAATGTTGTTTTCCTGGATTAGAGAGGAACCTACTTACCACACCGACTGCATGCGCTATATCTGGCCTAGTGCAAACCATTGCATACATCAAACTCCCTACAGCTGAGGAGTATGGAACACTTGACATTTCATCACTTTCTTTCTCTGTTGATGGACACATCTTCTTGCTCAATTTAAAATGGCTAGGAAGTGGACAACTTACTTCCTTTGCTCCTTACATGTTGAATCTTTCAAGCACCCTTTCAATGTACTTCTCTTGTGACAACCAAAGTCTCTTAGCCTTTCTGTCACGAGTAATCTGCATTCCCAATATCTGACGTGTTTGTCCCATGTCCTTCATATCAAATGTTTTGGACATCTCCTTCTTCAACATTGCTATTTTCTCAGCATCATGTCCTACAATCAACATATCATCAACATAAAGTAAAAGGATCAGAAACTTTCCATTAGAAAATCTTTTGAAGTAAACACACGGATCTTCCTTGGTTCTCTGGTACCCATGACTCATCATAAAAGAGTCAAATTTCTTGTATCACTGTCTCGGAGCTTGTTTCAAACCGTATAGACTCTTCTTCAATTTGCAAACCATGTTCTCCTTTTCTTTCACTTCAAAACCCTCTGGTTGCACCATGTAGATCTCTTCTTCCAAGTTACCATGAAGAAATGCAGTTTTTACATCAAGTTGCTCAAGCTCAAGGTCTAAGTTAGCTACTAGACCTAACATTGCATGAATGGAACTCATCTTTACCACTGGTTAGAAAATCTCCTCAAAGTCGATGCCCTATTTCTGTCCAAAACCCTTTACAACAAGTCAAGCTTTGTACTTCATAATTTCTCCATTTTCATCTCTCTTTAGCTTGAACACCCATTTGTTTCTCAATGCCTTTCGGCCCTTAGGAAGTTCCACCAGCTCATATGTGCCCATTTCTTGCAATGACTTCATCTCATCTTTCATTGCATTCTGCCACTTAGCTTTGTCTTTTATAAACTTGTGCCTCCTGAAAACGTTTTGGCTCTCCTTCTTCTGTCAATAGTATATACTCTGAAGAAGGGTACCTTTTAGAAAGTTGGTGCTCTCTTTCAGACCTTCTTAATGGGGGCTCTTCTGGCTCCTCTTGATGATGTTGCTCCCCCTGCTCAGGAACATCATAAACAGTCTCATCATCATTACTATCATTCATGTCAGAGGTTTCCTCAATGGCTTCTTCATTATGTTCATCTTCATCTGTTACTGTTGACTGTACATGTGAAGGAATTGGTATGAGTTCTATGGACTCATCAAATCTCTCTGACTTCTCAATGATTTCTAGATTTATCCCATTCTGACCCTCGAAGAATACAACATCTCTGCTTCTAACAATTCTTTTCTTTTCTGGGTCCCATAATCTGTATCCAAATTCCTCATTTCCATACCCAAGAAAATACATGGAATTGTTTTATCATCCAACTTGGATCTTTGCTCCTTTGAAATATGCACATATGTTTTGCATCCAAACACTCTTAGATGCGAGTATGAAATATTCTTCTTAGACCATACACTTTCTGGTATTTCAAACTTCAAAGGAACAGAGGGTGACCTATTTATGAGATAACAAGCTGTGCGAACTGCTTCTGCCCAAAACTGTTTTGGCAACTTTGTCATCTTCAGCATGCATCTCACCTTTTCTACAATGGTGCGATTCATTCTCTTAGACACACCATTGTGTTGTGGAGTTCCAGGCACTGTTTTCTCATGTCGAATTCCATATTTTACACAATATGCTTTAAAATCCTTGGAAGTATACTCTCCCCCGTTATTAGAGCGAAGACATTTCAACTTATTGTCTGTCTCTTTTTCAACCATGACATGAAACTCTTAAAATTAATTAAATACCTGGTCTTTCGTTCTCATGAAATAAACTCACACCTTTCTAGATGCATCATCAATAAATGTTAGAAAGTATCGATTGCCACCCAATGACTCCTTCTCAAAAGGACCACACACATCAGAATAAACCAAGTCCAGACATTCTGTTTCCTTTCTAATGTTTGACTAAAAGAGACTCTATGTTGCTTACCAAAAGGGTAGTAGTCGCATAGATCTAAAACCTCATCTTTGGTTGAGGGGATGTGAAGCTTCCTCACCAGAATTCGTAACCCTTTCTCACTCATGTGGCCGAGACGTTGATGCCACAGATTTAAAGAGCTTTCAGCTTGTACTGCATTCAACCCATTCTTGAGTATCTTCACATGGGTTCAGTATAAGGAGTTCTACGACTTTCCTTTTGCTACAATCATTGATCCTTTGCTGAGCTTACATTCTCTACTACCAAGGTAATGCTTGAATCCATCTTTGTCTAATGCATCACCTGATATCAAGTTTAGACGCAAATCAGGAATATGTCGCAAATTTTTCAGTGTTAACTGATGTCCCAGCTCTGTCTGCAAACAAATATCACCAATACCCACAATGCTCGAGTGACTAGTATTACCCATCTTCACTGTACCAAGATCTTCAGCCTTGTAAGTCATGAAGAACTCTCTATTTGGTGTAGCATGATAGTAAGCACCTGTATCAACTATCCACTCAACTCCTTGGTGACTTTCTACATGTAGATATTGTTCTTTTTCACAAGAAAGAATCACTACATCATCTGCAGTTACTGTGGCTGTGGTATTTCTAATCTCATCATCTTTCTTCTGATTTTTGTCTTCATTATGTAGTCTTTTCCAGGCTCTACAATTTTTCTTCATGTGACCTTCTTTACCACAGTGATAACACTGTCTTCCCTTAGATTTTGATCTGCCTCTGGACTTGTTATGGCCTCTTGATTGTTGTCGGTATTAAGCTCTTCCCATGTTCTTTGTGACAAGGGCCTGTGCACTATTTGTATTAGTTGACTTCCTTCTTGTCTCCTCATTGAACAAGCTGCTAGTAACTATACTCATAGTAAGAACACCATTCGGAGTTGCATTACTGACTGTCACAACCAATGTCTCCCAACTGTCGGGCAATGATCCCAAAAGCAATAAGGCTTGCAGCTCATCTTCTAAGGTCATCTCCATCACTGACAATTGATTAATCAAGCTCTGGAACTCATCTAAATGCTCAGCAACACCTACATATTCTCTGAATTTCAGATTTACTAACTTTCGAATCAGAAACGCTTTGTTACCTACTGTTTTCTGCTCATACAATGGCTCCAGCTTCTTCCACAATTCATGTTCACTCTTCTCACTTGCTACATGGTGGTACACGCTATCATCAAACGACTGTCTAATTGTGTCAACTGCTTTCCTGTTCAATTTTGTCCAATCACCGCCAGACATATCTTTTGGCTTCGCACTATCTCCTTCAACCGGCTCATACAAGTCTTTATAGTAAAGGATATCCTCCATCTTGGATTTCTAAATCTGTCAGTTATTATTCGTCAACCTGATTATTGTGTTATTGCCTTCTATCTCAACCTACAAAAACACTCTTCAAAATAAACCTAACAACTCTGATACCACTTGTTAGAATTTTGAAATGAAGATTACTTTTATACTATAATCTAGCAATGTGAGATGGGTAAATGCACATGTTATCCAAGTCTAAAAAAGAAGATCAAGAACAAAACAAAACAACACCAAATTTATGTGGAAAACCCTCTCAACCTGGAGGGTAAAACCACGGGGCCAACCAACAAATTTCACTATAAACAAGAAACGGATACAAATGTTCTTCTCAACTTTAAACCCAAAGTTGAGGTATACAAACAGAGAAACTCAATTTCATTCAGACTCAAGCTAGTCTAGATATGAGATAACAAGAAATTGGAACCTGAAGGTGAAAATGTAAGAAATCTACTTTCTCCTTCTCTTCTTCTTCCTCTGTTTCTTCTCCTCTGTTTCTTCTCTTCTTTGCAAAATATCTTCTCTCTAAAAGTGATAGAATGAGCAACATTCTTAGGGTTTTGCTCATTTAATTAATTTCCTGATTGGGCTGGACCCAAAAGGCCCAACATAGGAATCTACGTTAATTTCTCTACGAAGAACGACCATCATAGACGATAACCTTACGACAGAGAGAAACGCAAAAAAAAAGATTCACAACAATTGAAATTGATGAAGATAATGCCGATATTAAAATAAAGAATTTAACTTTGTTGATGAAAAATAGATCAGATCAAAGAATTTTGATAATGTGATAATATGTTAGGTTTAATGAACAAGATGAACAGATAAGAAAGAATATGTTAGGTTTGTTTGATATGTAATTTTAGTAACAATTAAAAAAAACAAAATAAAAAACATGTTGTTCAAAAGACAAATCTAACCATTTTCTTATTTAACAACCGCATTTAATTTATGTTGTTCAAAAGACAGCGAATTTATTATTAGTACAACCAATAATATTTTAACAACCGCATTTAATTTATGTTGTTCAAAAGACAGCGAATTTATTATTTATTAGTACAACCAATAATATGATGAAAACTCACAACCTATTGAATACTATAAATTACATGCTTTACATTACATGCAGGCATCATCTTTCATCCATCTTTTATACACTTGTTGAGAATTGAGATAGCTTTGAACACATAAGAATGGCGTTGAAGATCAATATCTTGTCAAATGAATTTGTGAGGCCATCCTCTCCTACAAATGACGTCTTCAAAAAATATCAAATCTCCTCGTTGGATCAAAACATTCCCCCTTTATCCATCCCCATAATTCTCTATTATTCCCATGACGAATCAAGTCCTACCACCCAACATGACATGTCTTCTCGCCTGAGAGAATCTCTCTCCGATACCTTGACCTTGTTCTACCCTTTGGCTGGGCGACTTAACAAAGGTGAAAACTCGGTAGATTGCAACGACATGGGGGTTCGATATATCGAGGCGAAAGTGGATTCCTTGATCATGGACGTGATCGGGTGCGATGAAACAATAGTTATTGATCAACTTATTCCTCCAATGAACAAGATCCCATCAGAAGTTGATGAGGAAGAGTTGTTCGTAATCCAAGTTAACTACTTTAATTGCGGAGGCATAGCCATCGGGGCTTACATCCCACATAAGATTGCCGATGGGTGCTCATACTTCTCATTCATTACGTCGTGGGCTACCATATCTCGCGGAGATAACATTGTGGTGAAGCCGAGCTTCATCTCATCATCACTCTTCCCGCCCAAGAAGAATTGTGTGTACCATATTCCTCAATTAGATTTCGGGAAAGAGTGTCTTGTCACAAGGAGGATTGTTTTTCATGGTAGTCAAATAAAAACAATGCAAGCAAAGGCAAAAATCGATCATCCGGATATGGATGAGCCCACGCGAGTGGAAGTGGTCTCAGCTTTCATATGGAAGCATGCTTCGGGGGATAAGCCTGGGAAACAATATGTTGCATCTCACATGGTGAACCTAAGGACTCGAATGGTTCCTCCAGTACCAGAGAACACGTTTGGGAATCTCATTGGGATGGTATATACAATTCCTAAATATGAAGACTCAGACTTAGCAATCCTCGCTAGGAATGTGAGGGAGGGAATCAAGACAATCAACGACGAGGCCATACAATCGTTTCGTGGGGAGGAGGGGTACGCGCTGATGATGAAACTTGTGGAGAATATGAGTGAACTATTGAAAAGCAAGGAAGTTGAATTATTCAGATTCAGCAGTTGGTGTAGGTTTAGGGTTTATGAAGCCGATTTCGGTATGGGGAAGCCTATTTGGGCGAGCATAGCCAGTATGAACATTAAGAACTTTGCTTTATTCATCGATTCTAAAAGCAAAGATGGAATAGAGGCGTGGGTTACCATGACCGAGGAAGACATGACTCGTTTTCAATTGGCTTTTGCAGAGGCTAATTCAAGTGAGTGAAGTTGATTGTCAGGATCATATATATGACATATCTCTATGTAAGATATTAAATAAGGATCATATATAAATGTCATCTTTAATAAAAATGTTAAGATCAATAAGTTATGTTGTAACTCAATTTACTTAATTGAAGTAACTAAATAATTCCATAAATAATACTAAATTATATGTAAGTTGTGTGTTGTTATTGATAATTTGATAATGACTTGGAATTATGAGTGCAATTTTATGGTTGTTTGCGTGATTTAATTATTTAAAATGTGGAAGTGAATTTGAATTTTAACAAATTAAGATAAACTTATCTTTTATTCATAAGTTTAATTCTACACATATAACTCCATTTTTTTTTATTAAAGGTTGTGTTTTGTTAAAAAATAAATAAGTTTTACATATTTATAAGAGAAATATAGTTTTATGTTTTAGTTGCATAATCGAGACTTGTCGTCTTCAAGTTGCTTTGTTATTTGGTAATTAATTTATGCTATTTAATTTCATCAATTAGGAAATGTTCAAATTCACTAAAAATGTGTTGTAAACTTCTTCTTGTATAACTTTGTGCGCTTCATCCTATTAACATTAATAATGTACTAATTCCAACTATAACGAGAACAAACAGATACATATTATTAACTTAGTGAAAGATATTTGAACTAATGCATTTAATATTGCGAAATTTCAAGTTCAGTTTGTTAAAAGTACTAAAATTGAAATCGAAACCGCAAGCGTTTGCACAATTTTAACTTGCTCACAAATATTAATCAATGTTAAAATGCAACATCTGTTTTTCAACTTTACACACTGTTCATAAACAACTTGTCTAAAATATCTCATAGTATAAATACAATAATATTTGAGGCCATAATTGAAATTATTAGAAACAGATTCATTAATGTGTCATTATTATTAATAGCGAAATTTAAAACACATATAATACAGATTAAAAATTTGATTTGCAATATTTTGGTGAAACAAAATATTATTAATGCAAATTTTAAATAATTGCATTCGATTGCAATGAAATAAAAAAATATTACAAATATTCCAACTACATTTTCAATAAAAATATTTTTTTTATAGTTTTTAAAATATATTGTGGCAACAAATATAGTAACACAGAAACGAAAGAACAATGCTAAAATTATCACTAAAATTTTATAATGTCAAAGTTTGCAAAGTTTTTAGCAACAAATTAAATTTACATTATTTATTGTAACACATTATATATAAATAAGGTTGGTAAAGTTGTAAAATTAAGGATGTAAATTAAGGATACAGTCACTGTTATAGTGACTGTTATAGTTTTAATTAACTTTGTAATATTTATTGAATTAAATATAATAGATAATTTCTTTGTAATTAGTTTGCAATTCTATGATATTATATTGTTTCAAATTATACTGCAATGTATAATATATTAATAGTTTTAAAAATATTGTTCGAAAATTTAGTAACAGGTTCGCAATACATTTTTATTAAATAGATTTTTACTTAATTAATTATTTTTCAAATATTAATAATTCTTCAATGCTAATTTGTCCAATTAATATTAAATTAATTCGTCTCGTTTCCTGTTTTAACGTAATTTCGGTCAATCACCACTATAATTTTTCGTCTCCCTCACGCCATTTTTTTTTCAATTTATTTCTGTACGAAACTTTATTCGATCTCTCTTGTTTCTTAACAAATATTTTCTAAATGGTTTCTACTATATTTAGTGTAAATCGTTTTCTTTCTTCTAACCCTCTCCTAGCACGTCTCTTCCTATATTCAATGGTGAGGGCCTGGGCCTCCCAACCAAGGATAAAAGTTTTAAGATATTTTAAGATATTATATATATATATACTAAATAAGGTTTTATCCGGCTGGTTTTTGAGCCGTGATCAAATTTGTCTCTCACATTTCTTTTATAATAATCTCACACTTCTTTTCATACATTATTTTCAAATATATAAATATTTATAATAAACTAACATTTTCTTTTATAAAAATTAATAAAAAAACTAATTCATAATTATAGTATTCTAATTTTAAATATAATTTTATTAAAGTAATTATTATTAATATTTTATTTTATACAAACAATATTTTCTAAGATACAATATTTATAATAATACATAAGTTTTAGTTAATATATAAATAAAATTTATTTATATAAGTTAAAATATAAAGAATTATATATAAAATAATAAAAATCATATAATATTATTATTTATTTTAAAATTACATTTATATTATAATTATATATATATATATTATTAATTTCAGTATAATTAATAATACAAATTACTTATAAAATAAAGATTAAAATAAAAATTTATATAAATATAAGGGTAAAATAACAATTTATATAAATATAAGGGTAAAATATTATTTTATATTTCTTCATTTAAAATTAGTTTTAAACTATTTCAACAAATAAATATATTTGTTAGATTTTATTTAGGGACCTAGGGTTGTGACACATATTTATTTTTAGTTATTTATTTTATGTAGGATATAGAATAATGAAGATGTTCTATAAACGAATTTGTACTTCTACATCACATGACCAACCTGAGCCTTCTCAATCAATTAATGTGTTTACTAATGAGTCTAATATTACTGATCAAATATACATGGTCAGAATATAGCATATCAAAAGATGCATCATTTTATTTTTGGTGTTATCTTTTCAAGTCTTTAAATAGAGAAAATATAGATGATACATTTATAGGAGATGTTTTATAGAGATGGGTACAAAAAATGGAAAAGAGCATTAGAAAGATCCAATCGTCATATGAGAACTTCAAATAGTTGTCATAATGAAGCTAGAATTCAATTTGAATCATTTCAAGATCAAAAACATATCGTGAGAAACGTTTTACGTACACATGGTCGTGATATAGAAATAAATTATTGCACTCGTTTAACGACAATGTTTGATGTAACACGCTTTCTATTGAGGCAATGATTACCTTTTCGAAGACATGATGAGTCAAGTAGTTCATCAAATAAAGGTAATTTTCTTGAATTGATTGATTGGTATAGTCAACGTAATGAAGAGATTTTGTCTTCTTTTGTACCGACTCATGAACAAGAATAATTTAGTAATTGTGTTTGTTAGTATTTTGTAATTGTGCTTGTTAGTATTTTTATGTAATTATCGAGTAAAATTTTAATTAAAAAAATGCATTTATTTAATCACCAAAAAAATACATTTATTTAATTGCCAAAAAAATGCTACGTTACTATGTATTTGACCCTTCAAGAAAATATTTTTAGGTCCGCCACTACTTATATTGATACTACTTATATTGATACTAAGAAACGGGGAGCTCCTTTGTATGACTTAATCTCATACGGGAAGAACACGTCGTCCTTGACTTGGAATTAGGAGTGACAATATGGTCGTTTAAAAATTAATTTTATGATGGTTATGTTAATTAAATATTTAAAACGTGGAATTGAATTTGAATGTTAACAAAATTAAGATAAGTTTATCATTTTTATTTTGAATCCACTTAAATTAGTTTACTTCTACACATTTGAACTCTATCCGGATATGTTATTCCTTAATTCTTTAATTATACGATTTTATTAAAGGTTGTGTTATGTTAAATTTAAAATTGAGTTATATATATTTATAAGCATTTAAAAGATAAAGAATTATAATTTTAAGATTTTTCTAAACATGAATATAGAATTGTAACTTTATTGGTTTAGAAGTAGTAATTTAGTCTTTTCGGCTTTTGATGTACTCATATAAATAGAGATATTATAACCTATGTTACTTTGACAATTATTCCATGGAAAAATATAAAATAGACGACTCCCTGAGAATGTAGACATTTGTTTGTCAAACCTTATTATATCTTGTGTTCTTTATTATTATTACCCTTATCTTTATATTGTGTTTAAATTAGATTTTTTTCTCAACGAAGACTTATCTAATTAAATAAGCTCCTCCTCATGAAGTCCAAAGCCTCTTTATTTATTATTTCATTTTTGGTATATTAAACACATCTATATTGATCCCCATAACGTCCACAAAATGTGAACAAAGCTCAATTATAGGAGATATACAAGATGTTTAGTCGTTTTTCATCTAAAAATTCATTCCAATTGTTGGCTTTGATTTTTCAAAATCTTCGTCCAGCGGCTGACGATTAAATGTCAGTTTAATTTTGTCGTCGGTTGGTTTATTAATTTAATCGTTAAAAAATTAATATATATATATAATAAATTAAAGAATAAAAAAAATAATTGAAAACATTCTTATAAATAAAATTTTAATAAATTAAAAAATAAAATAACAATATAATTTAAAAAATATGTTCAGCATCATGTTCATTCTTTACTGCTAGGCTAGATAGACATGTATTAAAGTAATATCAAAATACGCATGGTCGGTAGGTTAAATCGTCGGGTTTTATTATCTAAACCGGCCAAGATTGATACATGGAATTATGAACCGGTTAGAACTCGGTTCGATCTGTTTTTCGTAGATTCGGTTGTTTTTTTCATTTTTTCTTACCCCCTAATACAACCTATAGTTGCATTATGGAGACTTATCATCGAGTTGCCTTGTTATTTGGTTATTAATTTTTTCCTATTTTGGTGATTAATTTTTGCAATTCTTATTGATGTTGTCATCAATTAGGAACATCTTCAAATTCACTTAAAGTGTTGGAAACTTCATCAAAATTGGGGGACGAAGTCATATTAACATTAACATTAACAATGTATTAATAATTTACTGAATCACACCAGATCACTAGAGATTAGTACACCCACATAAGTAGCTTAGTGAAAGATATTTGAACTTATGAACTTAATTTTGTGAGGTTTCAGGTTCGATTTCATTAGAAGTACTAAATATAAGTGATAAGTTGTGATGGAGGGTTGTTGTGTTAACCCTCTTTTGGGATTAGTCGAGGTATTTGAAAGCCAACACCTAGTTACAAAAAGAAGTTCAAAATTGAGATGAAAAAGATGCATCATTTTGGCAAGATTTTTAATTTGACATAAATGGATCAATGATTGAAAGTTTGTAAGTTCTTCATCTGGTTTAAATTTGTTCACCTTGCTAAGCTCATGACAGAAGATAAGGTAAACAAGTTTAAACTAGTTGAAAACCATATTCATATCCATTGTGTAAAGGTGAGACCAAAACAAAACGCATCCACCATTTTGCCTTACTCATAAATATTAGCCAATATTAAAAGACAACATCTATTTTTCAACTCTACACAAGTGTCCATTCACAACTTGTCTACAAAATTTAAAGACAACAAATACAAGAATGTTTGAGTCCAAAATTAAAATTAATTATGAAGAGGTTTAGAAACAGATTCAATAATGAGTCATTATTATTAATAGTGAAATCTAAAACAAAATATAATAATCATAGTTTTGAAATTCGGTTCGATCATCCACCCGAGGAAGGGATTAGGTCACTGGGTTACTGGTTCAACCGAGGTCAACGGTTCAACAAGTGAATTTCATATAATAATAAAATAATACAAAATAGCAAAAAATTCATCAAATTATTTATACAATAATTTTATAATAGTAAAAATAGAGATCAAAATTCAAATATTATTTCTCAATTATAATATGTTCATTATCACTGTTTAAGGACAACACAATTAAAGTAAACACAAACTTTTAAGTTATGGATTAACACATTTAAAATAAATGTCAAATACTAATTATTCGCAAAACACTCCCACCTTTCATCAAAATTATCATCAACATCATCAGTCACTTCATTGTCTTCAATAGGGATATCAATATCCGGCGTATTTCGGATGCTTGAAGGCCCCGCTAACCCGAAGTGATTTAGAAAGATTCTTCTTTATCGATGGTGATCGGTCATGGTATCCATAGCCTTGTTTATTTTTCGTTTAAAAGGGGAGATGAAAACTGATAAGTGAGAAAGAAAAAAATAAAGTTACTTTTAAAAATAGGATAAACACGTTGAGTTAACCCAGGTTGTCGTATTTCCAGTCCAATCGACGGGTTGGCCGAGTTTAACTGGGTTGATTGCATTTCCAATTTTGTTCATCAACCCAACCCGATTCGACAACCGTTTCACCTCCGGTCCGACCGACCGTATTTCAAAACTATGATAATAAAACAATCCAAAAATTGAACTAATTTGTCCTAATTTACTTAGGAAAAACTATATTATTATGATTATTATTTGTAAAGAAAATATTATTATGATAAAGGTTGATTTCGAATTTGTTGTTAAATGTATTAACCTCATGTTATGTGCATTAATATGTTAGTTGGTTTGTATATAGGTTGATCTATTCAATGGAGAAAACTTAATTTTTTTTTTAATTAAAGAAATAACTTCTCTCAAATAACTTAAGATAATAAATTAATTAGAATAATAAATATTTCATTTTTTATTTAATATTTTGAAGACACCTTGCTATAAAAATAATTAAGTTAATACGATGAATAATATTTAAATATTATTTCTTAAAAAAATTTAATATTAAATTTAGGTGGGGAAAATTTACCAATAATATAGGTATATCGAAAATACCGTACCGTAATATATCGAAAATATCGATATATTTGGTATACCGAAAAAGAGGTAAGGTTCGTTACCGCAACCCAAATTATTGTTAAGGTAAATGTATGAGATTTTTTAAAATTTGGTATATCGAGGTATACTGAAATAATATTTATAAATTAAAAAAATATAATATATAATACTTATAAGAAAATAAATAAATTTGATATTAATTTAATTACAAAATTATAATTTTTGAAAATCAAATCAAAATATAATATTTATATTGTAATATAATTCAATATATTTAATTTCTAGACATTTTTATTTTATAAGATATAAAATTAATTTTTTTTCGCTACAAAGTGTTTGATTTTTTTTTTTTCAAAACAGACCTAATGGAGTCTAATATATTGTCAAGTTCATCTTAAATACAAAATACGACTCAAAAGAGAGTATGAACAACTTCAAAACCAAAATTCCTACCAATTATTTACTTGAATTGTTCAAGAAATTGAAAAGAATGAGTTTTTTTTTTTATTAATTAAGTCTAAATTAACTAATATTTATTATTATTATTAATATTTAATTTGAATTGTATTATCAATTTATAAGAACAAATTGCAGATGCAAATGCGATCGAAGACCATTCTGAATCTCACGCTCTTACCTTCACTTTAATCTAACTTGAAGATTATACTCATATTTCTTCTTATTAAATTTTTGTAACTAAATTTAATTTATAACATTTTTTAGTTTCTAAAATGTTAGATTTTAAAAAAAAAATATTTTATAAAAATATTTTAATTTTTAGTTTTGTGTAACGTTTATATATAATATTAAATTAGTTTTTTATGTTAATATGATTTTTAGGTATCAAATGTATAATATCGATACTGTACTGAAAATTAAGGTATACCGAAAGAAAGTATACCGAAATTAAGTTTAGGTAAATGTATGAATTTTTTCTATACCGAAATTTTAGGTAAGATATAAGATATGAATAAAAAATTAAGGTATACCGTACCGACCATCCCTAATTAAATCTTAATATTTTATTTTATATAGAATATAATTTGTTTTTAACTTATTACCAAATTTAAGTGACAATAACAATAACAATAACAACTAGGAAAATTTTGTACGATGCACACGAATAAGGATAAAAATAAAATAAATAAAATAAATTATAATAATATTTATTCAATGTTTAAAATTATTAAAATAAAAATATAACGCTCTCATTCCACATTTTATTACCTTCGATAAAACAACTTATTTTCTCACATGTTTCATCACATATTTTTTCCGAATGAATCTCTCATTTCGTGACTTTACACTTTCACTTTGTCAATCAAATATTTGATTCATATTTTTAATAATTAGCATCGTGACCTCACACTTTGGTCAATTAAATATTTGATTCATATTTCTTTAACCAATTTCAAATGATATCGGTCTATTATCCCTCGACAAACCACATCTCAATCACATTTGGTTAAAGGTTGTACTTGTTTTTGTTAGGTTGCAAGTTTGAAACCTACAAATAACATTTTTAAATTTATTTTTAACCATTTTAAGTTTATGTGCTGGTCAATTCGACCCAAGTATCCATTTACTCTCACATAAATATTCAAATTAACCACGACTCTCGACCCGCAATCCGGACACTTTAAATTAAGCATCATTATATATATATATATAGATTAGTTAGTTAAAAAATTGAACTTTTATTGTTAAAATGTCTCGCGTTCATCAAATTTGGTGCTGAATCTTAAATATAAAGTGTTGTTAGCCTAGTTGGTTAAAGGGTTGTACTTGTTTTGTTAGGTTGCAAGTTCAAAACCTACAAATAACATTTTTAAATTTATTTTTAACCGTTTTAAGTTTATGAGCGGGTCAACCCACAATCCGACCCAAGTATCCATTTACTCTCACATAAATATCTAAATTAACCACAGTTTTCGACCCGGTAATTTCGACACTTTAAAAAATTAAGCATCATTATATATATATATAGATCAGTTAGTTAAAAATTTGAACTTTTATATTTAAAATGTCTCGCGTTCATCAAATTTGGTGTTAAATCTTAAATATAAAGTGTTGTTAGCCTAATTGGTTAAAGGGTTGTACTTATTTTGTTGAGTTGCAAGTTTGAAACGTACAAATAACATTTTTAAATTTATTTTTAACTGTTTTAAGTTTATGGGCGGGTCAACCCACAATCCGACCAAAGTATCCATTTATTCTCACATAAATATTCAAATTAACCACAGCTCTCGACCCACAATCCAGATACTTTAAAAATTAAGCATAATAATAATAATAATAATAATAATAAAATATTAAGAATTTGATTCAACTTGAAAAACAAAATTAAATTGAGGGAAACATAACTAATAGTAGATTTGTGTTATCTTTTAAACTTAAAAAAGAAAAGAAAATAAATATGAGCAAAAAAAATACTTTATCCTTTAAAAGATAGACTGGATAATAATTAATACCTAAACAGGTTTTATCTTTATTTATTTATTATAAAAACTTAACATTTATTTATTAAAATTAAAAATTATATATATAATTAAATTTTAAAATAAAAAAATAGTTTAAGCCTAACTATAAATAATGACATTAAAAGAAAATTATATATATATATATATATATGTTTGATTACAAGGATCGTTTGTTCTTTTAAAACATCTACCTTGAGGACGCAAAATGGCCGTAACTCTAAATCGTCGGTCGCAAAGAAGACTCCCACGTGTAGGAAATCGACGACGCCGACGGTTGAATCAGCCTCCCTCCAAAGAGAAGAAACCCAAGTCCGAGGAGTCTTATTAGAATTATGTTAATTAGTTGAATGCCCAACTATATTGAGTTTGTAATTAGTTGTTAGTATATATTCAATAACTTTATAATCAAATTGTTTACTTTGTAATAATCTAAGGACTGTTTTAATAGTTTGTTAATAATATACAAAATGGGTAGATGGCACCGTCATTACTTTTTTCTCAATCGGTTTCTTGTTGATTTCTTATGGTATCAGAGCAGGATCTTCAAGAACATTAAAAATCAGAAGATATTGAAACATCATCTTCTTCTTCAGGTATTGATTCTTCTTCGCCTTCTTCGAATTCTTCTTCGACAAGTATTTCGAGTAAAGAGGAGATTTAAGAAACTGTCGTAATGATGGGAAAGAAAAAATGTGACAAAGATACAATGACTATTCATAACTCAGATAATCCAGCACCACAATCTTCAATGGTTCAAACTATATAGGCTGGAGTAGCGGAATCCGACTAGCCCTTAAAGAAAAATTGAAATTAGGGCTTATGATGGATCATGTACTACTCCAACTGAACCAGAAGAGTTTGATAAGTGGAGGAAGGTCGACTTCTTGGTCCGCTCATGGATCCTTAATACAATTACAGTTTAAATTAAAGGTAATTACTCTTCTACTACAACTGCATTAGATCTTTGGAAATATATTCAAGAAAGATATCAAGAGAATAATGGTCCTCAAGCTTTTCAAATTCAAAAGGGGATTAGTAATTTGCGTCAAGGACCATTAACTTTAGAGAAATATTTCTCTAAAATCAAGAAATTATGGGATGAATTCCTAATGTTGGAACCTCTACCATCTTGTGATTGTGAACCAAGAAGTACTTGCTATTGCAAAATGAAAAAAATTAGTCATTCAACAAGATACATCCAACAAGCTGACACAGTTCTTGATGGGTCTGAATGAGTATTATGACAATGCTAGACAACATATTCTTTTGATGGATCCAAAACCAAGCATTAACAAAGTATATTCTATGTTACTAAGAATTGAGAGACAAAGAGAAGTTCAATCACTAATGATTGATCAAAACGAGAATTTCACTATGCTTTTGAAGGATAACATAAAACAACAAAGTGGACAAAAAACTGGAAAATTCAATAGAGGAAGAGGAGGAAGAAAATCTATGGGAAGAGGTAACAGTAAAGGAAGCTCTTCTAGAGATATGTACTGTACCTATTATAAAACTAAAGGACATAATCAAGATGGTTGTTTCAAGTTGAATGGATATCCTGATCAGTGAAGGGGAATATAGATCAAAAGGTAAAAAATATGACTAATATGGCAGACACTTCATTCTCCAATTATGAAGAACAACCAGAATTCTCTGAAAAATCATCTTTCAAAAAAATGATGAAAGATCTTCTTGCAGAAGGAAAAGGTAAAGAACATTACTATGAAGGTACACAAAATGTTTCTAATAAAACTTCTAATTTTAATGGTGCTTGTAGTCTTAATGTTCAAATTAATTTTAAGAATGAACCTATTTGAATTATTGACAATAAAGCTAGTTGTCATATATGCTCAAATGTGAATAGCATGACTAAAATTAGGAATGTTGCTAATATACCCTTATTTTTACCTAATGGAACAACTAAACATGTGAAGCAAATAGGAAATGTAAAACTTTCTGATAAGTTGAAACTTCTTGATGTTATGCATGTTCCCGAATTTAAATACAACCTAATTTCACTATCTAAACTTTCTAAGACAAATCATATTATATGTCAATTTTTGCCTACTAGTTGTATATTGCAGGATCTTAAGGACAACAACACCATAGGAACTGGAGAACTATCTCAAAACTTGTACTTGTTTGAAAACGTAGGATCTAAAACCGGGTTAGAAAATACTATACTAAATAGTTGTACTGATTTCAAATTACTGCATAGGAGACTTGGACACCTTTCTGATGTTTGCATTAAAGCATATTTTTTCTTTTAATAAAGATGATATTGTTCATTGTGATGTTTTTCTTGTCTCTAAATTGAAACGATTGCCTTTTAGTAGTAGTATTTTTAAAACCACACATTATTTTGAAATTGTTCATATGGATGTTTGGGGTCCATACAAAGAAAATTCACTTATAAATTGTCCTTTCATTTTAACCATTGTTGATGATTATAGTGGATTCACGTGGACTTACATGATTAAATACAAAAATCATGTTATCCAAACATTCATTGAATTTTATGCCATGATCAAAACTCAATTCAATTTGGCTGTCACAATTATTAGGACAGATAATGGTAGTGAGTTTGTTAATAAAGAATGTCAATCTTTTTTAAAGAAAAATAAGATTTTACATAAAAAATCGTGTATCTACACACCCCAACAAAATGGGGTGGTAGAAAGAAAACACCAGCATCTTCTTCAAGTAGCTCGGTCATGTATGTTTCAGAAGAAAATGCCTAAAATATTCTGGCCATTTTTAATATTAATGGAAACACATGTTATTAACATAACTCCTTCCAAAATTTTTGAATGGGATAATCCATATCACATTATTTATAAACTAAAACCAGATTATTCTAATTTGAGAGTTTTTGGATGTTTATGTTATATCAAAAATAATTTTCCAAATAAAACAAAGTTTGAACTAAGGGGGTCAAAGTGTGTCTTCTTAGGTTATTCTTCAGGAAAAAAGAATTCAGGGTTTTTAATTTAAAACAAGAAACTATTATTGTTTTAAGAGATGTTGTTTTTCATGAAAATATTTTCCCTTTTTACAAAACTAGAGTTAAAAGAAAAAATTATAATAATCATGATGTTGGTACTAACCAAACTGTTTTTTATTTGTATGATTCTTAAACTGATTTTGATACTGATACTTACACAGATAACACTTTTGAAGAATCACAAACGGAAAATCAAATTATTTTTAAACCACAAATTGAAACACACATTTTCAAGAACATTCTGAAAATTCTCAAACTTCTTTTTCACAAGATGAACAACTAAAAGTGGGAAGACAAAGGAAACCACCAGCATGGTGTAATGACTATGTGATGAGTTCAAATATTGATTCATCTAAAAAAATAAAAAATCATATACTCCTAACACTTTTCCTTATACATTAAAATGCAAAAAGAAAAATTATCTAGAATTTTTAGGTAATATTTCTACTATTAAAGAACCTCAAACATACATAGAGCCTTCAAAACTTAATCATTGACAGCAAACCATGAAAGATGAGTTAACTACTCTTCAAGAAAATAAAACTTTGATTCTAACTTCTTTTCCAAAGGTAAAAAAGTCAATTGGATACAAGTGGGTATTCAAAACTAAATTGGAACCAGATAGGTCAGTAGCAAAATATAAAGCTCGATTGGTGGCGAAAAGATACAACCAAAAGAATGGAATTGACTTTCACAATAATTTATCTCCAGTAGCCAAAACGGTAGCTATTCGTTTATTTCTTGCTTTAACTGTGGCTAAAAAATGGTTTTTACAACAATATTATGTAAATAACGCATTTCTCCATGGTTACCTTAATGAGGATGCTTTTATGATTCTTCCAGAAGGTTATACCGAAGCTAAAACATGTCAAATATGTAAGCTTAAAAAGAGTCTTTATGGTTTAAACCAAGCATCTAGGTAGTGGAATTTAGAATTTACAAATTATGGTTTCTTACCATCTGCTCATGATAATTGCTTGTTCACAATGAAAACCAATGATTTCTTTTTAGCTTTATTAGTTGATGTTGACGACATTTTAATTACAGCAGACAATTTATATCAAATTAATTGTGTGAAATAGTTACTTGACAAAAAGTTCACAATTAAACACCTAGGAAATGCTAAGTATTTCTTAGGATTAGAAATATTTCATACTGATGCTGGAATATATGTTAATCAACGTAAATATATTTTAGATATTCTTTCCGACACAAGATTAACATGCTGTAAACTTGTTGTAATCCCTATGACAAAAGGGATTAAATTAAATGAAAAAATAGTACTGTGATATCTAAACCCGAGAGGTTTAGATGACTTATTGGGCATTTGATTTATCTCAGTTTACACGACCCGACATTGGTTTTAGCGTACAACAACTAAGCCAATACATGAATCAACCCTTACAAATCCACTGGGATGTAGCCCTTCAGGTTGTGCGATACCTAAAAGGGACTCCTAGTTTGGGGTTGTTTTATCCTTGTTTATCTAACAATCTACTTGAGAGTTTTTTAGACGTATATTGGGCTATCTGCACTGATAACCGACGATCAGTCATAGGTTATTGTATCAAATATGGTGATGCACTAATATCTTGGAAGACAAAGAAACACAACACTGTCTCTTGATCATCGGCTGAAGCAGAATACCGAAGTATGGCTACAATAGTTTGTGAGCTCAAATGAATTTCATTTTTACTACAAGACATGAACTTTTCACTTACGTTACCAATTACGTTGTGGTGTGATAATCAAGCGGCAATACATATCACTAATATCTTGTAGATTTCTTAAGTCTACGCCTACTCGGACTCCCAATGTCCCAAGTTAGCCTCTACTCTAATCAAGTTAATTGTTTATCTTGATACAGTACAAATCGAACTAATCAATCATATTCGTCATCACCTTAGTTTGTGATACACTTATCATAAAAAGATGGGAATAAGAGATAATTCTTCACCGGAGAGATTAAGGGGTCTAGATTTTGATAGAGAGAAGATGAGAGAAAAGAATGAGCTATTGCTCTTTAACATTCACATACCCAATATGTGAGCAATCTATCTATTTGAGTATATAATGCTCAGAATTCCCACTCAATTCTGTTACAAACCAACTACTAATATGACCTAACAATCTAAGGGCCAATTTGTAAGAGATAAACAGTACATGAAAATAAATGCAAAAGGAAAAACATAATAACCATGTGGTTATTTAAAAAGAATGAAAAAGGAAAAGTTGCTAATTTGATCCAACGACTTCCAATGCTCCACGTTTAAAACTCTCACCCATTAAATATTTTTAATTTTATCTTGTATCAATACCCTCTTCTTCAACATTTTGTTGACCTCAACAAAGTCTCACCGATCTCTTTCTTATCTGTCCAAATTCCAGGAGTTTCTCAGGGTATTCGATAGCCAACGTCTCAACGTCCTCTCAAGAGTTTTCTTCTTCCTCTTTGCCTAACCATTTAATGAGCAACTTACGACGCTGAGTGCCTTCCTTCATCAAGTGTTGTTCTGCTCGAATTTCTTCTAGGATATAGTCCTAAATCACCAAAATAGGCATTCTTCAATCTTATTCGGTGTTCTATGATAACTCTTCAATTGGGAAATATGAAAAATATTATGAATTTTAGTTTCATGCCCTAGATCCAACATGTAGGCTACTTCCCCAATTTGTTATATGATACAAAATGGACCAAAGAATTTGGTGGAGAGTTTGTGATATATCTTCCTTACGGAAAATTGTCGATATGGTTGAAGTTTAACAAGAACCTAATCTTCCACATAAAACTTTGCTTCTATTCGATGTTTATCATGAATCTGTTTTATTCTGTTTTGGGCTCTTTGCAAGTGAAATTTGAGTAATTGGAGGGTGGCTTCCCTGTTCAACAAAGTGCTCAACAGAGTGCAATTTACTTCCTCAATTCTAGAATATCTTACTAGTTAGGGTGTATGAATTGGGGGTTTATACCCATATATAGCTTTGAAAGGAGAAACTTGAGTGGCTGAGTGAAAGTTAGTGTGCTACCACCATTCTACAAGGGGAAGCCACTGATCCCACTGATGCGGGCATTGTCCTGCCATACAACGTAGATATGTTCCTACGAAATGATTGACGACTTCTGTTTGGACATCAGATTGTGGGTGGTAAGCTAAAAAAAGGGCTTCATGCACACCCTACATTTTGAGGATCTCCCGCCAGAACATGTTGATAATTTTTTTTGTCTCGATCACTTATTATTGATAGTAGCATTCCATGGAGTTTGAAGATGTTGTCCAAGAATACTTCTGCAATATTTTTAGCTGTGAAAAGATGGTGTAACCCCACGAAGTGTGCCATTTTTTATAGGTGATCAACCACCACAAAAATCACTATCTTTTCCCCTACTTTAGGTAAATGTTCTATGAAATCCATAGATATTGATTCCCAGAATTTGTTAGGAATAGACATCGGTTGTAGAAGACCCGTTCAGAGCATGTGTTTCTCCTTTGCTTCTTTGAAAAACACCGTATGACTGGATATATTCCCTAACATCTCGTGTCATTCCTGCCCAATAATATACCAATTGCAATTTTTTTTACAGGTGACAAGAGTACCTGAGTGACCACCAGTCGAGCTAGAATGCATTACAGAAATGAGTATCGTTCGAAGCTCAGGATCATAGCCCACGACCAACTTAGCGTTTTCCTCAACGTACCATCTATGAAGGTAAACTCCTTATGAACTTTTTCACTTTCCTGGATTTCCTAGATGATCTTAATTAGATTAGGATATGTGGCCCATGTTTGGTTAATCTTCTGGATGACTGGTGAGTAATAAACTGAAAAACTCGCACATTACACTTCATTACCCATTCTAGACAAAGTATCCGCCACTACATTATCATTTCCACGTTTAAATTGTATTGTAAAGTCATACCCGACCAGCTTGTAAAGCAACTTCTCTTGGGCGGATATTTGTACTCGTTGTTCCAATAGATATTTGAGTGATTCATGACCTGTCTTAACTACGAATGGTTTGTATCACAGGTAGGGTCTCCACTTCTCGATAGCAAATGTGAGGGCTAACAGTTCCCTTTTATAAGTTGAAGAAGGATTGTTATCACTTTGAAGGGCTCTACTTATGAATGCAATAGGTCAATTTTCCGACATTAATACTACTCCAATTCCACTTCCACTAGAATCTATTTCCACTACAAAGGGAATAGAAAAATCAGGTAACGCTAGAATAGGAAGAGACATCATCAATTACTTGAGGTGTTTACAAGTCATCCCTACTTCTTCAGTCCAATTAAAATTCCCCCTTTTTTAGCAAATCTATTAATGGTTTTGCTATCAATCTATATTTTCGAATGAATCAACGATAATATCCCGTAAGACCCATGAACCCTCTAAGTTGTTTGATCGTCGTAGGAGGTGGCCAAGTTTCCATAACTTTCAACTTTTCAGGTTAGCTGCTACTCCCTCCTCATTTATGATATGCCCCAAATATGCTATATGGATACATCCAAACTCACATTTTTCTCGGTTGAGAAACATGGTGTATTTTTTTTATAATCTCCAGAATTTGAGTAATGTGCATCATGTGATCTTCCCAAGTGCGGATATATACTAGGATATCATCAAAGAAGTCCAATACGAACTTCCTCAAAAACAGTTTAAGTATAGAGTTCATAAGACTCTGTGGATGGTACATTAGTATAATCCAAAGGGCATTACCAGGAATTCATACAACCCTTTATGTGTGCGGAATGCTGTCTTGTGGCATTCAACCGTTTTCATACGAATATGATGATAGCCCAAACACAAGTCAAGTTTCGAGAAGAATTTAGAACTATGAAGCTCCTCCAGCAACTCTTCGATGATGGGAATATGGAAGTTGTCCTTAACTATAGCTGCATTTAGATGGCAAAAGTCTATACATAACCTCCAAGATAAGTCTTTCTTTCTTACTAAGACTACTAGTGCAGAAAATGCAATATGACTGTGTTGAATGATTCCTTTTTCCAACATTTCATCCATCATTATCTCAATTTCGGCTTTCTGTAATGTAGGATAACAATATGATCTTAAACATATTGGCTACGTACCTGCTTTTAAAAGGATTTGGTGATCATGATCCCGACCTGGTGGAAGTTCAATGGATTTCTAGAATAGGTCTTCAAACGAAGCCAAAATTCCAGTCAAGCCTTTAGGGGCCTCATGGAAACTCACATCAGCAATCGCGAAGAATTTTCCTCCTTCATCAAGTGAGTTTATTACTTGTACGTGTTGCCATTTTTTCTTTTTACAGAAGTTTAGGCAATTTGTTACCTTCCATTATGTTGATCTTTGTTTGATTAATTCCGTGTTGACATTTATTCTTCCCCTTTATTTATACGTCAATATGAGTTTCTCAAAATTCCATGATGATGTCCCTAAAGTTATAAGCTATTTAATTCCCAAAACCATGTCATAAATGGACATAGATAACACCCACATGTTGGATGTATATTCATCATCATTCATGATCCACTTCAAGCCTTGACAGCAACTATCGCTTAACCGGTTTGATCAATCTGCTACCTTTACTTGTAGAGCTTTAATTGTAACAATAGGGTGGTTAATGTTTTTTAGAACTCTACTGCTAATAAAATTATGAGTACTACCAGTGTCTATAATAATAACAACTGATATTAACCCAATCTTTCCCAAAATTCACAGGGTTTGATAGTTCTTCAATCTAGATAGGGCTAGAGAGATATGGAAGATTCTTCACAGTTCAGCATGGACATAAGAGTGTTCAGGTTAAGGGTTTCAGTAGTTTCAAGTATGTTCTCACATTCTCCAGTTTTATTCACCAGTATCATAAACACCTTGTCTTTACACCTGTGATTTAAATCGTATTTATTATCACAAGTATATAATAGAGACCTTTCTTCCTTTTGTCATCAAGGACTTTATAATCCATTTGTTGCATATACCTTTGTCTAGGATTTGGGTTAAAAGGGGAAGAGTAAGAGGGGTTAGGTTGATATGATTTAGGATGATTAGACAAGGTAGATTTTGGATAGGATGGTGTGGGTAAGATTTGTGGACTTGAGCTGTATAAGTAACCACTACTCATAAGGGATTTGTAGTGGCTTCTTGAACCTTGGCTATTTCCATAGCATCGTTTAGTGAATGAGGTTGCAACAATCGTACTGAGTTAGTAATCTCTTCTCTAAGACCACTTAAATAGAAGTCAAGTACATATTCATCAGGCATGTGTATACGTTTATGAGAAATAGCCATGTACCTTAGACTGTAATCTTGAACAATTTTGGTTTGTTTCAGATTCATCAGCTTCCTGATCGAGGTATCACAAATCGATGGGCCAAATTGCTGAAGCAGCGACTTCTTGAGATTTTTCCAAGTTAATGTTGTTGTTTGATTGCTAGTTTGCAAAAACAATCCGTATCAAGTTCGAGCATCCACCGAGAAGTGAATAGGAGTGATCTCTACCTTAGTTGCATCTATGGTGCGATCGACCTTAAAGAACTGTTCTGTCGATATAATCCAGCCTTCAACGTCCATTCCATCAATTTTAGGAAAATTAACTTTCGTGAGTCTTGTGGGCGGAACATACGACCTATCCTTTAGTGCACCTGATCGTGAAGACCCTGCACCATCCTCCGAACGACACCGTTATCCTTAGTCGCCAATGTATTTAACTGTTCTTCGATGGATCCGACTTTAGTCTCTATTAGGATCGGGATCTCCTTTGGAGGACCGGGGTTCCGGTTTCTTAAGGGTGACCGTTTATAACACAATACACACTTAATTGGTGATAGTCCGGTTAAAGACTAAAACCGTTTCTTAACACCGCACAAACTGTCACAGACTCTTGAACCGGGTTCAAGGGCGGAAATGTCTATTTCAACTTGAAGCAACACACAAGATTTGAATGATATTTATAAGTAATCGGTTAGAGATGATAGATAGACTAGTTTGGTTAAGGAAAGAAATTATGTTTTGGTTTGATTTGAGGGGAATGATAGTTCGGTTTAGAGTAGGTAAGCAAGAAATAAAGAAAATGACACAAGACAAGATTTTTTATGGATGTTCGGAGCAAACTCTCCTACGTCACCCCTTCTTCTCAGATGATGAGAAGAATTTTCACTAACTTGAATGTTACAACACTCACACAATGTCGAACGAGCCTTAATCGCTACTCGCCGGTTACACCACTTCACTCTGATGTAATACAATAACTCAATACAACAATAATGCTTTCAAAAATTGAAACTTCTATTTAGATTCGCGCGTGAGATTTCCCTTTACTGTTGGATATTCAATTCTCTCTCTTGTATGTTTCAGAACCGTATTTAATGAAGACCCTTCGTCTTCCTTTTATAGTGAAGAATATCCTAACAGTCATCTTTTTCTCTCTCCGTAGGATTGGTCATTCTGAAGCCACGCCGATTCAGAGATGTTGCGTGCACGTTTATCCTTTCTAACACTTGGCAAGCATGCGTGCACCAGTCATGTTCTGATGACGTGAGCGACTTGCAGTTTTGGACATATGGCAAACATGCACGTTTCGGTTGTCTGATTCAGATTTTGCTTCGGATCTTGGATACGCAGATCATCATTGTTTTTATGGCATGCTTCTGATCCAGATCTTATCTTCTTGCATATTTCCGAGAAATATCTATCTCGTCATATTACATCATCTTATTTCAGAGTTTCCGGTTGACCTTTACGTAATATATGAGCCGACTGGAAATGAAAGCTTTATTGCTAGCCGGTCCGGTTACGTTGTTGAAGCCGGTTCCTCTTGATCATGGCTTGATTATTTGGAGCCGAATTACTTTGGTATGTTCTCCAGTCGGTTTATGCGGCTTGATCTGTACCTGCACATTGAAGTTTAGATTCTCTGGCCGGTTAAAATTAACTTACTTAATTTTTCTAACAATTTATCCCTTTTTGATTATTTAGAATAAATCTTCAAAAATTGTAGTGTGTGGTCGGTTTAAAATTAAC
Source organism: Impatiens glandulifera (assembly GCF_907164915.1). Classification (NCBI taxonomy): domain Eukaryota; kingdom Viridiplantae; phylum Streptophyta; class Magnoliopsida; order Ericales; family Balsaminaceae; genus Impatiens; species Impatiens glandulifera. The sequence continues at coordinate 70,246,758 of NC_061862.1, read as the reverse complement.
CTACTTAATTTTTCTAACAGTCTCCATCCATTTACGTATTTCCATTATCGTCTGGTTCATTGACTTTATCGATACACGCAGAGAATCGTTATCCGACTGATGCATTATTTCAACCATCATGAAAATCGACGGCTCTGATACCGAATGATACACTTTTCAGAAAAAGATGGGAATAAGAGATAGTTCTTCACCGGAGAGATGAAGGGATCTAGATTTTGATAGAGAGAAGATAAAGAGAAGAGGAGAGAAAAGAGGGAGCTACTGATCTTTAACATTCAACATACCCAATATGTGAGTAATCTATCGGAGTATATAGTGTTCAGAAGATTCTCACTCAATTCTGTTACAAACCAACCGCTGATGTGGCCTAACAAACTAAGAGCCAATTTGTAAGAAGTTAAATAAATGCAGAAAAGGAAAACAGAATAACCAAGTGGTTATTGAAAAAAAAAGAAAAAGGAAAAGTTACTAATTAGATCCAACAGCTCCAATGCTCCTTAAAAAAATTGTTGGGATGAAAACTTTTGCACTTATAAACCAACTTGAAACTATATATTGAAGCATGTAACATTTGTTCTTAACTGGTTAAATATTGATTTCACAAAGGCAGTGATTTCATGATTACAAGAAAGTGACCAAATAATAAGAGAATTAAAAAGAGACAAAGCCTCTCACAATTGATTAACAAAAAAGAGATAAGTAAGTCTCATGTTGGATTAAAGTGAGGGTCATGGCTGTGAGTTGTTGTGCTATCCTCCTTAGATTAGATTAGTTGAGGTGCATGCCAAAAGTGAAAAAAAGAACAAGATCAAAAAATTGAATCTTGAGTGCACATCCTCTTTCTTGATATCTCATCACATATGGTGACCCTTGAACAATGCGGCAGTTCTTTGAAAAAACCAATCAATCATTTTCTTGCTTCCTTTCCTCACTAATATAATCAATGAAATACAACATCAATGTTTATTGCATATATTAATACATAAAGTTGGACTTATATATATTTTCTTCTCGTCGCCGGACTCACAAAGATATGTGCAATATATTGCATAGATTTCGTGCATTGCTAAAAGGGTGAGTTTGAGGGCGGGTCTAGAACTTCCCACCAAATCTTCACTGGCCTATACTTAAATATAAGATTTGACTCTATTGCTGTCCAAGAAATTTCCAATGCAAAAGTTCGAAAGAAACTAAAACACTATGCCTGTAGAATACATCTACATGTCTTTTCTCAACTATTGTTCCATTTTGCAGCTATCCAAGCAACACCGGAAGCTTCAACTGGAAGTAAAAGAACCAGAACTGTGGCAAGGAGAGCGCCAGTGAGAAGGACTCCTGCTTCAAGGGATGGAAAGAGGACCCAAATGTCATCTAAAGTTGAAGATGAGGAACTTTCAGATCAGAAGCATGGTGAAGAGGTGATGAATGCAGAATTTTCTCATGATCTGGAATCTACAGAGAAAGAGGAAGCTGGGGATCCCAGAAGATTTGAAATTTCTTGAAGAGGTAGAAACTGCAAAATCTTCACCAAAGATTAAAATGGGAGATGATAAGACTGAAGAATGTAAAAATAACATGGATTCTGAGGAGATACTAGTGGAGGAGGAGGAGACTGGATTCTACAATTGAAGAATGCCCTAATGATGAGGAATATGTGGAAACAGGGTTTCTTAGAGAAACGGAATATGTTGAAGTTGTAGAAACTACTGAGAGGTCACTTGAAGTGGAGAAAATTGTCAATAAAGAAATTGGAGAGTTTCCAAAAGATGTTGCATCTCAAAAAAATGGTGAAACATCTATTGAAGAGCAATAGAATGTAGAATCTATTAAAGAAGAGGAAGGTGATGAAAATATAGAATCTTTTGAAGTGGAAGAAGCTAACAAAAATGTAGAATCTATTAAAGAGGGAGAAGCTGCCATAGGAAACTTTGAACATGTAGAAGGTAAGCTTCATGATGTAATGGACGTTAAACAACCTGACGATGATCATATGATGGCTGAAAGATGTCAGGATTTAACAGGTGATGAGAAGTCAGTAGTTCAGGCAGAGCCTTTTGTTGCAGATGCTCTAAACTCATCCAAGAATGAAGAATCTGATTCGCAGACGCAGGAAGTGGCAGAAAAGGAGAATTTAAAGGAAGAACACACTACTGAAATAATGTATTCTCCGAAAATGAAGCAATTTGTATGGAGGAAGATATCAAGGAGATGATAGGAGTTGATCCTTTGAATGATTGTCCGGGTGATGTAAAAATTGCGGAAGATGATTTGACAGACAATGCTGAGTAAACAGAGATAATAGAAATGCAGTTAACATCTGTTGCAGAAGAAAAAAAAATAGGGAAGGGCTGGAGATATTTGTGTGCGGTTTAGATTATGAAGCACAAGAGGAAGATGTGAAAAATGTCCTTGAGAAGACTGGAGAAGTAGTTGTAGTGCGACTACATGAAGATGCCTCAACCATTAGGAATAAGGGTGCATTTGTTAGGTTTGCAACCAAGAAACTAGCTAGTCAAGCTTTATCCAAATTAAAAAATCCTCAAGTATGAATTCTGTCTATACATTCATTTTGCATTCTTCAACAGATGTATGTAGTGCTCCCTAAACTTTTTCCTGTCAGATAAGCATGAATCATCTAAACTTGTGTTTTTCACAGATATGTGGGAAAAGTGCGAGACAACACCTTGCGAAGACAATGACACACTGTTCTTGGGTAATGTTTGCAACACGCGGAATAAAATTGTAAGATTTACTACCTCTAGTTAGGTGTTATTGCAAACTGTTACATATGTACCTATTTGGAAACTAGTATTTTGTCACAATTTTGTTACACACTCACGATCTCATTCGAAAATGTGAAAAGTTAAAATTAGAATTTATTTTCTTTACGTTTTGTATTTTTTTTGGGATCATAGTTAGAGATTAGTTTTTGGATTGTACAAATTGTTTCATCATGATTTAAATTATAGTTTGGTACATAGATATTGTTTACAATGATGATTATTAAAGATATGGAGGCTATTAAAGATAAGGATGTCCTTTTATATTCCAAGGAGATTAGAAAACATAAAGTCTCATTCATTCTTAAGGAAACGTCAACACCAACCAAGCAACCAAGGGTCTGCCAATTATATATCATTAGTGTTGTCATTTATTATTTTAATCTTTCAATGAATGTAATGTATATAAATAGTGTTGATGTAATATTTACGTATATAGAAAATATAATTTCTCTTCTATCATTATTCTATCTTCTCTAATTTGGTATCAGAGCAATCAACAGGGAAACCCCTCTTACATCGATTCCCTTCTCAAATGGCTCAAAATAATGCCTATTCTCTTCAACATACATCTATTATGAAACTCGACCAAAAGAACTTTGTTCTTTGGCGTTCTCAAGTTGTACCTGCTCTCAAAGGGTACGAATTCTTTGGATTTGTCAACGGAGATCTCCCAGCTCCTATTAAAACCGCATAAACATTGACTTCCACTGAGCTTCAGGCCTAGGAACAACAAGATCAACGTTTGTTAAGCTGGTTCCTCGGAACACTATCTGAATCAGTGTTTGCACAGGTCGCAGGTGAAAACTGTATTTGATCTCAATACCTCTGGGAAACACTTGAGCGACGTTTCGCTACTCAATCCAAAGCTAGACAAATGCAGCTCCGTCTTCAACTTCAAACTATCAAAAAAGGAGAATCAACTATGGAGTCTTATCTCCAAGCTATCAAGGTCATAACTGATAACCTTGCGGCTGCCGGGCAGAAAGTTGCAGACGAAAATCTTATTCTCTACGTTCTTGGCGGCCTTGGACCCGAGTATGAATCCCTTCTAGTCGCAGTTACTACATGTCCAGATTCTATTAATGTCGACGATCTTTCTGGATTACTTCTCACACATGAAATCAGACTTGAGTCTCTCTATGCCAACTCGCTAACTGCTAATGTTGTATATAGCCGTCGCAGAACTTCAGCGACTACGAATCATAAGGATAAAGGTGTATTTTCTCCCTCTTTTGGATCTGCTACTCGTCCATCGACACGAGGTGGCTCTTTTCACTCACAACAGAGTGTCTCTACTACATCTTCTATTATAAGTCAGCCATCAAATTTCTTTAATTCAAGGAATGGCCCATCTCGCCCTCATCGTCCCTATCGTGGTCCTCAAAATCAAAACAGGCCTAAATGTCAAACATGTGGTCGTTTTGGACATCTCTCTAATATGTGTCGTTCTGGTTTAATTTGTCAACTTTGTAATATTCCAGGACATTCTGTAGGAACTTGTCGACGCAGATTCGACCAGAATTTTTGTTCATCTTCCTCATCGGCAGCTATGATGGCAACTCCATTTATTGTATCTGACTCAGCTTGGTACCCTGATTCTGGAGCAACTGATCATTTGACTGCTAACTTGGACAATCTCTCCATTCATTCTCCTTACAATGGTGAACAACAAATTCTAGTTGGAATGGAAATGGGCTAAATATTTCTAATATTGGACATTCGTCATTTACTGGTACGCACAGATCTATGCATCTTAAAAATATTTTGCATGTTCCCATGATTACGAAGAACTTGCTTAGTATGGCTCGATTTACAGCCGACAATAATGTATTCTTTGAATTTTATCCAACCTTTTGTGTTGTGAAGGATCAGCTCACGAAGAAGGAATTTCTTCGAGGAACCTTGCATAATGGATTATATCGACTACTCAGTCCAAAGAGTGCACCCAAACAAGCATTTATTAGTTCTTGATCAACTGCATCAGTTTGGCACTCTGCACTCTCGATTGGGTCACCCGTCTCCTGCAACTTCTACTTATGTTATGTCTCATTTTAAATTACCTTTATTGGGTAAGATGCATACTGAATTTTGTGATGGTTGTCAATTTGGGAAAGCTCATAAACTTCCTTTTGTATCATCCAAAATGTGCTCTTCTGCACCTTTAGAGCTTATTCACTCAGATGTTTGGGGACCTGCTCCAATTTTTTTCCTCTAATGGTTTTCGGTACTTTGTTATTTTTATTGATGCTCCAATTTTTCGATTTACTTGGCTCTATCCGCTCAAACGCAAATCTGATGTGTTGACAGTATTTATTCAATTTAAAGCATTAGTTGAAAACCAATTCAGTAAAAAGATAAAAACTCTACAAATTGATGGGGGAGACGAATATCGTACTTTTGGACATATTACCTCTCTTAATGGTATACATAATAGACTCACATGCCCTTATACAAGCGAGCAAAATGGGGTAGCCGAGCGGAAAATTCGTCATCTTACTGAAACATCTCTTACTCTACTTGCTCATGCATCTATGCCCCTTTATTTTTGGGATGAAGCCTTCTCCACAGGTACCTATCTTATCAATCGATTACCTACTCCTGTCTTGGGTAATCGATCTCCCTATGAAGTATTGTTCAATCAAACTCCCAATTACAACTTTTTGCGCACTTTTGAATGCCATTGTTATCCTCTTATTCGAGCTTACAACAAACACAAACTTGACTTTCGATCCCAAAAGTGCTTATTTTTGGGCTATAGTCTCTCACATAAAGGCTATCGATATTTTCACATCCCCACGGGACGCATGTTTATTTCATGCCATGTTATTTTTGATGAAACCACATTTCCTTATAACTCATCATCTCCCCCACAAAACCCATAACATATATACATCACCAACAACAAATCCTCATTCTTTATTACCTATCACATCTACTATCCCTAGTCCACCTGAACACACTAGTCCACCTGAAACCACATCACCATCTTCATCACCTCCACCTTCACCTAACCCAAGCGGTTCACCCACTTCATCATCTCCACCTTCACCTAACCCAAGCAGTTCACCCTCTACTTCAAATGTTTCATCACCCATTCCATATTCTTCACCACTTACTACCCCCTCACCCATCATCAATCAACGTCATACTCCAATTCTCAAAGCCCCTACTTGCTCCAATCATCCTATGCGCACTCGTGCCAAGTCCCGTCTCCCTTTTTCTTCTGCCCTTCTCACAGCCATCACCCCTGAGCCGACATGCTTCTCCTCTGCCAATAAAGATCCCTCTTGGCGTTCAGCCAATACCTCCGAATATAATGCTCTTATTCAGAATCAGACATGGTCTCTAGTTCCTCCTAACTCTAGACAAAATATTGTGGGTTGCAAATGGGTTTACAAACTCAAACGAAAAGTGGATGGCTCAATTGAGCGTCATAAAGCTCGTCTTGTGGCGAAAGGCTTTCATCAACAACTTGGTGTTGACTATGTTGAGACTTTTAGTCCAGTTATTAAGCCAATAACCATAAGGACCATTCTTGCACTTGCTGTGTCCCGAAATTGGCCTATTCACCAACTTGATGTCAGCAACGCATTTCTTCATGGAAAATTACACAATGAGGTATATATGACTCAACCTCCTGGTTTTGTTCATCCTGAATTCCCTAATCACGTGTGTCAGCTCCATAAAGCCCTATATGGTCTAAAACAAACACCTCGTGAATGGTACTCTACGCTACGATCCTCACTCTTGTCGCTTGGATTCTTTGAAGCTAAGTCTGACTCCTCCTTATTCCTCTATCATACATCTACAATCACTGCATATATCCTTGTATATGTAGATGACATTATCTTTACGGGAAACTCAGTCTCACATATGTCTACAATCATTTCTCGCCTACAAGACAACTTCCCACTTAAAGACCTTGGACAACTCCATTATTTTCTCGGTGTTGAAGCTTCTCGCTCATCTGATGGGCTCTTTCTGAGTCAGTCACAATATATTTAGGACCTTCTTATTAAGGCTGACATGCAATACTCCAAACCACTTAATTCTCCCGTCTCTACTGGTTCTTCACTTTCTAGATATGATGGTGATCCTCTTTCTGATCTCTTCTTATACAGAAGTATTGTGGGAGCTCTACAATATTTAACTCTCACTCGTCCCAAATTAGCATTTGCGGTCAATCGTGCTTGTCAATTCATGCACGCTCCAACATCCACCCATTGGGTTGCAGTCAAACTATATTACGATATCTTCGTCATACTCCACACCATGGGCTTGTCTTTCGTCCATCGGCATCCCTCACCCTTGAGGCCTATTCGGATGGTTATTGGGCAGGTTGTCCTGATGATCGTCGATCCACTACAGGATATTGTATCTTTCTAGGTGATAACCTCGTCTCGTGGAACTCCAAAAAGCAACATGTTGTTGCTCAATCAAGTACTGAATCTGAATTTCGAGCCTTAGCTCATGCCACTGCCGAACTTTGCTGGCTTCAATCTCTTTTGAGTGAATTACGAATTTTATCAATCCATCCACCGACTTTGTGATGTGATAATATCGGCGCAACATTTCTCTCTGCAAATCCAGTGTTTCACGCTCGTACAAAACATATTGAGATTGATTTCACTTTGTTAGGGAGAAAGTGGCTCAAAAATCTTTACTTATTCAGTATGTCCCGACTCATGATCAAATTGCTAACATATTTACAAAAGGATTGTCATCACCTCGGTTCACTTTTCTCCGTGACAAGCTCACGGTGTGTGCCTCCCCGTTTCGCTTGCGGGAGGGTATTAAGATATGGAGGCTATTAAAGATAAGGATGTCCTTTTACATTCCAAGGAGACTAGAAAACATAAAGTCTCATTCATTCTTAAGGAAACGTCAACACCAACCAAGGGTCTGCCAATTATATATCATTAGTGTTGTCATTTATTATTTTAATCTTTCAATGAATGTAATGTATATAAATAGTGTTGATGTAATATTTACGTATATAGAAAATATAATTTCTCTTCTATCATTATTCTATCTTCTCTAATTATGATAGACTATTTTGTAGATCAGATTATTTAAAGATGATAGTGATTTTTGGCCGAACATAATAAATGTAGATTTAGATCATGATCAACATAAAAGAAAAAGTTGGTTTTAAAACAGGCCATAATGTAACTTGCAATGGTTTGGCAGATCATGCAAAAGCTGAAGGAATATGGAATTGAATGCATTCTGAACATGAAGCTTGTCTCCGATCCTTTGCAAGAAGGGCTTAATCGTGGTTTTGCTTTTTTTCAGTTCCCTTCCATGCTGAAGCTATGCTGGCATTTAAGAGGCTTCAGAAACCTGACGTTGTATTTGGTCGTGCTAAGAGGACTGCAAAAGTAGCTTTTGTAGAGCCTTTATATGAGCCCAACCCAGATGCAATAGCCCAGGTTAAATGGGTTTTCTTGGATGTGGTCCCTCCATATTGGGATGATGAAAAGGTGCGGAAGCATTTTTAAAGCTATGGAGAAATTGTACATATTACATTAGCAAATAGTATGTCCACTGCCAGAAGGAAAGGTATGTTTGTTTATTTCAGCTCAGATGAGACTGCTGTTGCTTGTGTTGGTGACATCAATAACATGGAATTGTGTGGTATGAAGGTATTTCTAGCATTTTTTAGTTTATGCTTTCAATTCATTTTTTGAAAAGTTAAAACTTGTATTATTATGAAAGATTGCTAGGAACAATAAGCAATTACAAGTTTATGCTTCCAATTCATTGTTAGGATTACTTTTATTTTCTCTTTGCTTGGTAAATTATTACAAACCCGCCTTAGGGTTACATTTGATCAAGCTGAAAATTTAGTGCAGATTGTTAAATGAATTAAGTGTTAGAAATAATAATAATAATAATAATGTGTCTTTTTTTTTTTTTTGTTATTCAAGATTCTCTTGAATTTTTTAAGTCTCTTGGTCTTATCTCTAATAAATGCGACTCTTCAAGTCTCTTATTTGATTGTCTAAGTTTTGATTAATTTTATAAAAGATGTAACCGTGTCCTTATTTTCATAAGTTCAATAGAAATAATTTCATTCAAGTTTGTTTCACTCTAAAATCTTTATTCACTCTTCTAATAAACTTCTTCACGGTTCGATCATCGAAGTCCTGATTGTGACTTCGTTACATGGTATCAAAGTTTTGGTTACATTCGTGAAAAAGTTATCATTTTTATTCGATATGGAAAGTGGTGGTCGTGTAATTGGACTCAGTTTGGAGTTGTTAAACCAGTCAAACTAACAGATACAAAAGACTTGTATGGAATCGTACTTGGACGGGGAAGACTTGTGGTACATCGTCGTAGACGACGATGATGTAGCTCCTGAGGATGTCGCTGAAAATCCGAAAGTATCAAAGAAGTGGAAGAAACTCAACGCAAAAGCATAATTTATGTTGAAGAGGTCAATCTCCCACAATCTGTTCGAACACATCATCGACTGTGGATCTACTCGTGAGATCTGAGAAACGCTTGATCGTCTTTTCAACAAGAAGAACGAGGCTCGTCTCCAGATGCTTGTAAATGAGTAGGAAGCTGCAAAGAAAATTCGAACTGTCTCGATGTTCATTATTAAGGTAAAGAACATATGTTCAAAAATTTCTTTACTAAACCTAAAAAGAAAATTTCAAAGGCTCGGACGAAGAGGTATATTGTTCGAGGGCTTCAAACCGAGTATACTCCATTCATCACCTTGATTCAAGGTTGGGCTCAACAACCTTCACTCGAGGAGTTTGAAAATCTCTTGTCATCTCAAGGGTTGTTGGCCGCACAAATGGCTGAAACGAGTATTAAGGAGGAGTTAAATAGTGCGTTGTTCGTGAAGAAATCGAGCTGGAAAAAGGGAATGTCGAAGAAGGAAGAAACATGTCAAGATTCTTCAAATATTCCTAAAATGTCCCTTAAGTGTTTCAGGAGCGGAAAAACTAGACACTTCAAGAGAAATTGTCAAATATATTTGGATGGAAAATTTGCTAGTTCAAATATCCGAGAAAAGTCTGACTAGTGTGTTGAGGAGAAGTGGGACTAGGTGTTTCATGTCGATGTGATGATTTCAAAGGAAAAGAAAACAAAGGCGTCTCATGGTAAACATGAGATCGATCAAAAGTGGATCGTTGATTCAGGGTACAGACATCACGTTACTAGAGATGATTCTGTGTTCTCATCAAGTTGAATACATAATGGGGGTGGTGGCATTGTCACGATAGATAACTTGGATCATAAAGTTAAAAAGGAAAGATAGGTTGTCATTAATAGCGGTAAGGGAGAACCTATTACTCTAAAGAATGTCTACCACGTTCTAAGAATTCGGAAGAACCTTTTATCGGTTGCATATTCTATAGACGTTGGAAATCTTGTGTTGTTCGGTCCACGTGATGTGAAGTTTTAAGGAATGTGAAAGAAATTATGCGGTTGTAGTTTGCACTACAACTCGGGTAAATGATCTCCTTGTACTTTCAACATCATATTCGTACATCAAAAAGGTGAACGACAAAAACACTTACTTTCTATGGCATGCAAGCCTTTGGCATGTCAATATGAGCAGGTTAATGTTATGTCTCAAAAAAACTTGTTGAAGGTCTTCCAGAAGATCTGAGGATCGAGGAGGGCAGTATGTGAATGATGTCAATATGGGAAGGCTCATCACATTCCATTCGATAAATCTGTATCGAGAAGTAAGGATCCATTGAATCGAGTTTATAGTGACTTGATGGAACCAAGTCGGACTGACTCATACTCTGGAAGTAAAATATATGTTGGTGTTTGTGGATGATGTTTCCCGGTTCACTTGGGTGTACTTCGTGAAAGAGAATTCTGAAGTGTTCTCTAAATTTCTCAAGTTCAAGGAGACGGTAGAAGGAGAACAAGATAGGAAAATTCGAGTACAACGAACAAACAATGGTGGAGAATTTTTCTCAAAAGAGTTTGAATTGTTTTATAGGCAAAATGTCATAATAAAATAACTCTCCTATCTAGAGACCCCATAATAGAATGGGATTTCCAAAAGAAAGATTTGACACCTTATAGAGACTTGTAAGTCGTTAGTGCATACGAAGAATATATCAAAGCAGTTATGGGAAGAAGGCATGAGTTGTGTGTTTCCCATGTCATCAATCGAGTTCTACTTAGCCCAAATAAGTTCAAATCTCCATTTGAGATGCGTTTTGGTTTTTAAGCCAAGTATTAAGTATTTTTGAGTTAATGGATCTACTTGTTATGTCCATATTTCAGACTCAAGAAGGGGAGAATTGGATGCAAAGGCAATCAAGTGCGTGTTCGTCGGCTATGACGAGAGAAGGAAATGGTGGCGGTGTATGGATCCATCAACCCACAAATGAACAGTGTCGAGAGCTGTGGTTTTCAATAAAATCTTTTCGTACTATATCAAGGATGTTGAGGAAACTATTCAGACCAACCTTCCCATACCCACGTCTACGACAAACTCCTCTAGTAGAGATAATAGTGACAGAGGGAGCCCTGATTTAGCTCAAGATACTTCAATAGATGAAAAAGAAGAAAGTGCAAGTTTACCAGGAAGTCCACACCAGGAAGAATCTAGTTAACAACATACTGGGGAAACTCGACCAAAAAGGAACATTGTAAAGCCCTGTCGATTCAGGGATGATAATTTTGTAACAACCTTCTCTTGTTTCTTGGCAAGAGCAATAGACGACAAGGAACCAACTTCTTAAAATGAAGCAAAGAATGTCAAGGAATAGGTGGAAGCAATGGAGGAAATGCACGCTCTCAAGAAGAATGAGACATGTGACGTCATTCCGAAGCCATCTAATACTCAAACAGTCACATGTAAATGGGTGTATTGAATCAAGCGAAAGGTTGATGGAAACATTGATTAATACAAAGCTAGATTGGCCGCTCAAAGATTCTCGCAGAAGTATGAAGAAGATTACGATGACACATTCAGTCTAGTTGTGAAGATGACGTCAATTCAAATTGTATTGGCCTTAACAACAAGTTCTTGATGGATGCTATGGAAATTAGGTCAAAAATGAATTTCTTTACGGAGAACTTGATCGCCCAATATATATGGAACAACCATCTGGATTCGAGAAGAAGGATGGTCATTAGTTGGTTTGTATACTTAAGAAGACATTATATGAATTAAAGCAAGCCCCATGTGCTTGGTATGGAAAGATTGCATAATATCTTCAATTTTTTGGGTACAAAGTTTCAGAATCTGACTAAAGTCTATTTATAAAGAAGCGTCAAAGGCTGATGGTGGTGGTGCTTCTATATATGGATGACATAATCTTGACGGGTAGTAATTATGATGAGGTTTCTCGGCCACAAGATGAGTTCTCGCTTCGTTTTAAGATGAAGAAACTTGGTGAACTTGGAACTTTCCTTGGTTTACAAATTGAAAATTTCAAGAAATGTTTGTTTGTATTGCAGATCAACTACGCAAAGAAGTTAGTAGATAAATTTGATATAACAGATGGAAAAAAGAGTTATACTCTTTTTGATGTAAATCCCAGACTCATTCGAGACGAATGAACATTTTTACCAGATCCTCGTCTATATCGTGCTCTTGTGGGAAAGTTTGATTTATCTAAATATAACAAGGTCTGATATTGTTTATGTAGTTGGAGTGGTGAGTCAATACATGCAGGAGTCAAGGAAACCACACCTCATGGAAGCGAAGAAAATTTTGAAGTATATTAATACCTCACTAGATATAGGTCTTTTCTACGAGAAAGATTCAAAATTTGTCTTGCAAGAATTTGCGGATGCTCACTTTGTTGAAGATTGAGACGATCGAAGGTCCTCATCTGGATTTTTTTTCTTTGTGGAAACACTAGCATATCTTGGAGTAGTAGGAAGCAAGGATCGGTATCATTGTCTACGACCGAAGCGGAATACAAACCATCTACTCATGCAACACATTAGTGCATATGGCTTCGTAGACTCTTGGAGGATCTTCATGTCAAGTTTGATCAGTCAATTTCTATCCATGGAGATAATTTGAGTGCTATTTAATTGATTCAATTCCCGTGTTTCATGCGAGGACAAAACACATTGAGTTGGAGCATCACTTTATTCGTGAAAAAGTACTAGAGAGAATCATTGAGATGGTTGCAATAAAGAGTGAAGAAAATATTGATGATATCTTCACAAAAGCACTTCCTAAAGATCATTTCGAAGATCTACGATCTAAGTTGTGACTAGTTAATCGGACATCATTTTAAGGGGAGTGTTAGAAATTAAAGTAATAATAATAATAAATGTGTCTTTTTGTTATTAAATAGTTTTCTGAATTATTTAAGTCTTTTGAAATTATCTCTAATAAATGAGACTCTTCAAGTCTCTTATTTAATTGTCTATATTTGTTTAGTTTTAAATAAGTTGTAATAGTGTCTTTATTTTCATAAGTTAAATAGAAAGAATTTCATTCAAGTTTGTTTCACTCTAAAGTCCTTATTCACTTTTCTAATAAGCTTCTTCACGATTCAATCATCGAAGTCCTGGATTGAATGCTAAATATATCAAATGAAATATCTAAATTTTAAGTACTGGATTAATTTCATAAAACATGGAAAGTCATTAATTTGACTATGGGACAATCTTTATCTTGTTATCCATTTAAGTCATACATTGTGATTTTAAATAATAAATATGAAATAAGCAGTTAATCATTTAGATTAAGTTATAAGTTGTGTATGTATAAAAAATACTTCGAGTCAATTGTTTGATTTCTATAACTCTGTATTTTCCTTATAATATGTTGCTAGATCAAACTGAAGACTCAACTTTCAAATCCTACTATCCGAACTAAGTTTATTAAGGGTGGAATGTTCATTAAGGGTGGAATGTTCGAAGGGTTCCTAATTGGTCAACCTGGTGCTGGAAATTCATCCAAAGTTGGTAAGCCGATAACTTCTCTTGATTAAACATGAGATAGGTTTTCTTGATCAATTTAAATTTCTGAACGTTGAACTTGTTACAATAGGAAGAGAATCGGGACGAGGTGGTAGATATGCTTACAATGGATCAAGTTTTCAAAGCGGAAAGGGATTATATCCACATGCAAGAGGTCAGGTTGGGAGATCTGGGTTTGCTGCTCAACATGAAGTTGGTATCCAGCCCCTTCCTTTCTTTGGAATGCAAATGTTACGACAAGGTAACATCATATAGCCTCTACACTTGCATGTATTCACAATATTTTTGGTCATTTTGTGATTTGAAAATCCCTTTCTATTTTATGTTTTGTCGTTCTCGAATTACAAAGCCAAGCTTAAACTTATGGGTTTGTTTTGATCTTGGATTATTTGACCATTAAAAATTGGTTTTGAGGTTAAATGACCATTTTATTTCTTCGAAATTGAGTTAATGGTTGATCTTTCTGTTTCTGGTTGAAGAGAGAAATTGATATCTCCAATGAAATCAATCAATTATGAAGAAGATAAGATTTCAGACATAGTAGGTGGAGAGCATGCAAGATGGATAATTAATGTGGCATGTTCACCGAGGCATGGGCTAAGCATGGGAAATGCTTGGGAAAAGCATGAACAATCCTTCTAAAAGGCTTCTAATTAACGGGGGCATGTTTATATACTTGAATTATCCTAATTCATCTGAATATATACAATATTCTAATTCTAATGGTGGAGCTCTCCACATGCATGTTCCCTTTTTTTTTTTTTTTTTTTTTTTTTTGGTAGTAGGTTAATATATATATATATATATGTTAGAAATTAAAGTAATAATGATAATAATTAAAGGTGTCTTTTTGTTATTCAAGAGTTTCTTGGATTGTCCAAGTCTCTTAGTCTTATCTCTAGTAATTGAGATTCTTAATGTCTCTTAATTTAACTAGCATATATCTTGTGCATTTGCTCTAGTAATAATATAAAAAACCGTGAAAAAAATATTACGGTAAAAATTTTATGGGCGGGTCAACCCAAAATCTGACCCAAGTATCCATTTACTCTCACATATATCCAAATTAACCACAGCTCTCGACTCGGAAATCCGGACACTTTAAAAATTATGCATCATTATATATATATATAAATTAGTTAGTTAAAAAGTTGAACTTATATTTTTAAAATGTCCCGCGTTCATCAAATTTTGTGTTGAATTTAAAATATTAAGTGTTATTAGCCTAGTTGGTTAAAGGGTTATACTTGTTTTGTTAGGTTGTGAGTTCAAAACATACATATAGCATTTTTAATTTTATTTTTAACCGTTTTAAGTTTATAGGCAGATCAACCCACAATCCGACCCAAGTATCCATTTACTCTCACATATATCCAAATTAACCACAGCTTTCGACCCGACAATCCAGATACTTTAAAAATTAAGCATCATTATATATATATATAGATGTCTAAATTATGTTTTACTTTATATAAATTTTGTAATTGTGTTCTTATTTCAACAAGTTCAATAGACATAATTTTATTCCAGTTTGTTTCATTGCCAAAGTCTTTATTCACTTTCTAATAAGTTTCTTCACGGTTCGATCCTCAAAGTCCTATTTTTGACTTTGTTACATGGTATCAGAGCTTTGGTTGCATTAGTGAAGAATGTATCGTAGTTATTCGATATAGAAAGTGGTGGTCATGTAGCTTGAATCGGTTTAGAGTTATTAAACCAGTCAAACTACTGGATATAGAAGACCTGTATGGAATTGTACCTGGTCGAGGTAGATTTGTGGGACATTGTTGTAGACAATGATGATGTAGTTCCTGATGATGTTGCTGAAAATGCGGAAGCATCGAAGAACCGGAAGAGACTCAACACGAAGGCAAAATTTGTGTTCAAGATGTCAATCTCCCACAATCTGTTCGAGCACATCGTCAGATGTGGATCTGCTCGTAAGATCTGAGAAATGCTTGATCGTCTTTTCCAAAAGAAGAACGAGTCTCATCTCCAGATGCTTGAAACGAGTTGGCAACTACAAAGAAAATCGGAACTATCTTAGAGTTCTTTCTTAAGGTAAAGAACATATGCTCATAATTTTTTTTTGAACCCAGATAATAAAATATCAAAGGCTCGAACTAAGAGGCATATTGATCGAGGACTTCGACCCGAGTATACACCATTTATCACCTCGATTCAAGGTTGGGCTCAACAACCTTCACTCGAGGAGTTTGAACATCTCTTGTCATCTCAAGAGTCGTTGGCCGCACAAATGGCTGGAACGAGTATAAATGAGGAGTCGAACAATGTGTTGTTCGTGAAGAAATCGAGCTGGAAATAGGGAAACTCGAAGAAGGAAGAAACATGTTAGGATTCTTCAAATATTCCTAAAAAGGCCCTTAAGTGTTTCAGGTGCGGCAAGACCGGACACTTCAAGAGAGATTGTCGAGTAAATTTGGATGGAATTTTTGCTAGTTCAAATCTCGGAGAAAAGTCTGACCAGCTTGTTGAGGAGGACTAGGACAAGGATTTTCATGTCGATGTGATGACTTCGAAGGAAAATCAAACAAAGTCGTCTCATGGTAAACATGAAATTGATCAAAGGTGGTCTGTCGATTCAGGGTGCAGACATCACATTACTAGAGATGATTATGTGTTCTCGTCGAGTCAAGTTCATAATGGGGGCGATGGCATTATCACGCAGATAACTCGATTCACGAAGTTAAGAAAGAATGATCGGTTGTAATTGATAGTGATAAAAGAGAATCTATTACTTTGAAAAATGTCTACCATATTCCTGGGATCTGGAAGAATCTCTTCTTGGTTGTAAATGTTATAGACGCCGGAAATCTTGTGTTGTTCGGTCCACATCATGTGAAGTTCTTAAGGAACGTGAAAGAAATCAAGGCAGATGTGGTTCACACTAGAACTCGGGAAAATGATCTATGTGTCCTTTCAGCATCAAATTCGTACATCGAAAAGGTGAACAATATAAGCACCTTCTTTCTATGGAATTCAAGGCTTGGGCATGTCAATATGACTAAGTTTAGTGTTATGTCTCAAAAGAAACTTGTTGAAGGTCTACCTAAAGATCTGAGGATCAATGAAGGCAGTGTGTGTGAAGGATGTCAATATGGGAAGGCTCGTCGACTTCTATTCGACAACTCTATATCGAGAAATAAGGGTCGATTGGATTGAGTTCATAGTTACTTGATGTGACCAACTCGAACCGCCTCATACTCGGAAAATAAATATATGTTGCTATTTGTGGATGATTTTTCCCGGTTCACTTGGGTGTACTTCGTGAAAGAGAAGTCTGAAGTGTTCTCTAAATTTCTCGAGTTCAAGGAGACGGTAGAAGGAGAAAAAGAAATAAAATTCGAGTTTTGCGGACAGACAATGGTAGAAAATTTTGCTTAAAAGAGTTTGAATTGTTTTGTAGGCAAAATGACATAAAAAGAGATCTCCCATGTCCTAAGACCCCACAACAGAATGACATAGTCGAAAGGAAGATTTGACACCTTATAGAGATTTGTATGTTGTGGCTGCATATGAAGAATATACTGAAGCAGTTATAGGCAAAATGCATGAGTTGTGCTGACCATGTCATCAATCGAGTTCCTCTTAGCCCAAATGAGTTCAAATCTCCATTCGAGATACTTTTTGGTTTTAAGCCAAGTGTTAAGCATTTTCGTGTTTTTGGATCTACTTGTTATGTCCATATTCTAGACTCGAAAAGGAGCAAATTAGATACAAAGACAGTCAAATACGTGTTCGTCGGCTATGACTAGAGAAGGAAAGAGTGGCGGTGTATGTATCTATCAACCCACAAATGCACTGTGTTAATAGATGTTGTTTTCGACGAAATTTCTTTGTACTACATGAGGATGTTAAGGAAATTGTTCAGACTAATCTTTTCATACCCACGTCTATGGGAAGCTCCTGTAGTAGTAATAATAGTGACAGGGGGAGCCCTCACTTATCTCATGATACTTCAGTCGATGAAAGAGTAGAAAGTGAAAAGTTACCAAGAAGTCCACATCAAGAAGAATCTAGTCAACAAAAGAATGAGGAATCTCGACCAAAAAAGAACATTGTAAGGCCATGTCGATTCATGGATGATAATTTTGAAACAACCTTCTCTTGTTTCTTGGAAAACGCAATAGACGAAGAGGAATCCACTTCTTATAATGAAGAAAAGAATGTTAAGGAATGGGTGACAGCAATGGAGGAGTAAATGCGTGCTCTCAAGAAGAATGAGACATAAGACGGCATTACGAAGCCTCTTGATACTCAAACAGTCACATGTAAGTGGGTGTATTGAATCAAGTGAAAGGTTGATGGAAGCATAGATCGATACAAAGCTAGATCGGTCGCTCGAGGATTCTCACAGAAGTATGGAGAAGATTACGAGGAGACATTTATCCCAGTTGCAAAGATGACGTCAATTCACACTGTGTTGGCCTTAATAACAAGTTCTTGATGGAAGTTTTGACAATTGGACGTCAAGAATGCATTTCTCTACTGAGAACTTGATCGCCCAATATATATGGAACAACCACCTTGATTTGAGAAGAAGGATGATCACCAGTTGGTTTGTAGACTTAAGAAGTCACTATATGGATTAAAGCAAGCCCCACGTGCTTGCTATAGAAAGATTGCAGAATATCTTCAATGTTATGGGTATAAAACTTCAGAATCCGACTGAAGTCTATTTATAAAGAAGAATCAATGACAAACGGTGGTGGTGCTTCTTTATGTAGATGACATAATCTTGACGTGCAATAACTGTGATGAGGTTGCTCGTCTACAAGATGAGCTCTCGCTTCGCTTTTAGATGAAGAAGCTTGGTGAACTTGGAACATTCTTTCGTCTACAAATACATTTTTTAAAGGTTTGTTTATATCGCAGATCAACTACGCAATGAAGTTGGTAGAAATATTTGGTATGAATGATGGAAAAAAGAGTTATACTCCTCTCGACATAAATCACAAACTCAGTCTAGACGTAGAAACATGTCTACTAGATCCTTGTCTGTATCGTGCTCTTGTGTGAAATTTAATTTATCTAACTATAACAAGGTCTGACATTGCTTATGTAGTTGGAGTAGTGAGTCGATAAATGCAAGAGCCAAGAAAATCACACCTCGAGGAAGCGAATACAATTCTGAAGTATATTAATACCTCACTAGATATTGGTCTACTCTACGAAAAAGATGCAAAATTTGTCTTGCAAGGATTCGTGGATGCTGACTTTGTTGGAGATCGAGACGATCGAAGGTCCACATCCGGGTTTGTTTTTCTTTGTGGAAACACTAGCATATCTTGGAGTAGCAGAAAACAATGATCGATATCCTTGTCTACAACAGAAGAATATTACAAATATCAGCTCACGCAACACAAGAGTGCACATGGATTCATAGACTTTGGGAGGATTTTCATGTCAAGTTTGATCAGCCGATTCCTATCCATGGAGATAATTTGAGTGCTATTAAATTGACTTCAAATCATGTGTTTAATGCGAGGACAAAATACATTGAGTTGGAGCATCACTTTATTCTTAAAAAAATACTAAAGAGAATCATTGAATTGGTTATAGTAAGGAGTGAAGACAATGTTGCTGATATCTTCACAAAATCATTTCCTAAAGGATCTTTCTAAGATCTACAATCTAAGTTGGGACTAGTTCATCGGACATTACTTTAATGGATATTGTTAGAAATTAAAGTTATAATAATAATTAAATGTGTCTTTTTGTTATTTAAGAGTCTCTTGGATTTTCCATGTCTCTTGGTATTATCTCTAGTAAATGAGACTATTCATGTATCTTAGTTTAATGTCTAAGTTATGTTTACTTTATATAAGTTTTATAATTGTGTTCTTATTTCAACAATTTCAATAGACAAATTTCATTCTAGTTTGTTTCATTCTCTAAAGTCTTTATTCACTTTTTAATAAGTTTCTTTACGGTTTGATCATCTAAGTCTTGTAGTCTTGTTTGTGACTTCATTACAATATGTGCATATGATCCTAATTATAACTAGTGGATTCCTACATCATATAGAACGCTCTAATATAACCTCTAAGTACAATAAGAAAATTCTCAGTGATGTTTTTATGTACATGTTGACATATCACGTGTAATGAATTGAGGGAAAACATATGTTTTGTCATAAAATTGTCCTGGGTTGTGGAGGGGGTTTTTAGAACAACATTTTGACCTGTTTTTCATAAAATTTTCCCATTAATAATTTATGTTAATGTTCAAGGGAATGCTGAGAAATAAGAAATGAATGACTTTTACATTTTAATTGAACAAGTATTTTGTTTTTATTACAAAACTATTTAAACACATATAATATTTTGTTTTTATTACAAAACTATTTAAACACATAAAAATAACAATAATTTGGTTGAAGATAAAATTGACGATTGGTCTAACCTTAATTCAAAGATTACAAAACATGAAAATTCAGAACACATCACCAATATTTTGAGAACAAGTCATTAATATATTAGATTAAGTAATAAATCATTTTATGTTTGAATTAATCTATATACTCTTAAGTTGAATTCATATTAAGTACTTACACAAATAAGCATGCAATTCAATTAAGACTAAAATTATAAAAATAAACATAACATTTAACATCTATTTTATTTCACCCAAAAATTACAAAAAAAAAAAGAGTTTGTAACATAATAATAAAAAGAAAAATGTTTGAATTTAACAATTAATTAATATGATTATGATGATAATGTTAGGTAGAAATGAGGTGCACAGCGTGCATGAGTTTGGCGCAAATCAATTTGTCATAAATGCTTTCCTTAACTGTTAATTTTAGTCATAAATTTTACATTATACTATTGAGCTATATTAATTTTCATATCTTATTATAAATATAATATATGAGATTTTATTAATAATATGCATCCAATGCTTAGTTCACCTAAAGTCCGCGTCGGTTTGAGTTATTTGAATAACCAAAATTCTAAAAACCATAATTTTGAAATTCGGTCGGCCCGTCGGTCGGACCGGAAAACACGGTAAAGCGGTAGTCAAACCGGCTTATGTTAATAAAAAAATAAAAAATGAAATCAACCCAATTAAATTCGGCCAACCCGTCTGTTAGACCGGAAATCTGACAGCTCCGGTTTACCTATTTAAAAAAAAACACTTCTTTTTTTTCTCACTCTTTCAGTTCTTTCTCCCTGTTTTTTGGTTCCCATTGGGTTTACCTATTTCTAGTTACATTTGGTAGATTACTGATTTCTAGTTCTAGACACTGAAAATAACAAATTCTTTCATTCACTTCAAGCTCCACCTCCTACCTGAACTAGTTGATTCCGCTTTTATCAGATTAAAAAAACAGTTTAAGGTGGCATTGTAAGTCATAACTTAAACCTAGTTCCTTCTCCAGATAAAAATATAGTTATCCAAAAATCGGAGGTTGTAGTTTGATTTGAAGTTTTGTCTCTGGCATAATCCAGTTAAGTCTCTTTTATTTCAGCTTCTTTCAACCCACTTGTTGACCCACCAGTTGAACCAGCAACCTAGTGACCCAGTCCCTTCACCGGGTTGATGACCAGGCTGGGTTTCAAAATTATGATAAAAATATCTTTTCACCCCTCTCTTTTCTATGACATCACTCAATTCATTAACTAAAATACTAAAACTTTTTATTTTAATTATTTATTATATTTTATCATTATATATTAATAACTTTTAAGTTTGTTTACCTAAAAATATTCTAATGTTCTCAAAATCATTACCAAGAATTATTTTTGAAAAAGTAAATAATTATTTTTCAAATAACTCAAGTTTAAAAAAACTCTTATCTGAACAAGGCAAGGTATTTAAATAAACCAACACTGAGAGATGTAACTCATTGATGAACTAACCTATTTTTATTGACATAGTTTTGATAAATGAGTCAACTCACACATTAAAAACCCGGTTTGACATGAAATAAATATGGTACTCAAAGTAATAATTTGGATGAAAGGGTCATAATGATTTATTGAAGCCTCAACATATGTCTAGTTCAATCTTAATGTTTTGGTCGCATCGTCTTCAACAACATATTTGAATGTTCTAAGAGTGTCGAAGTTATTTTGAATACAAACAAACGTGGTAGAGAACTCTTCAAGCTTTCCAAAACATCCATGAACACCCAAATCTATTGAGTATAACGTCCTGGGTGATTTTTTGAAGTTGAAGGAACCTCCAGATTTTTTTCAGTGAAAATCAACCAACAATGCTTGATTTTAATCATTTTTCAAATGAACTGCGCGCCTGGCGCGTTGACCTTTGTTGACCCACTCTCGACTCGCCCGTTTCGACTCGTTTTGACATTTTTCCCTTTTGAAGGCCTTCGGCACAAAATTGCTTAAATCAATATTATACCAAAAATTCAAGATTTTTAGAACCGATCAATCTAAACGTTTCAGGTTTATTGAATTGCAAATCTTTTTGAAAAATAACGTTTGGACACATAAATGAGCCCCGGACTAGTTGTTCGGTATATTTTATCCAGCAACAACATTACACACAAAGTTCATAATTTTTCAAGACGGTCATTCTGAACGTATGAAACATATGAAACTCGATTATTTTTGGAAATTGGCGTTAGGACCGCTACTCGAGTATCCCTCCGAGCCAATTTCGAAAAGTGATTTTTTGATTTTTCTCTCCCGATTTAATATTCACATATGATAAATAAGCTTACTCGCACATTAAAAAGCTGGTTCAATAGGAAAGAAATTGGTGACTAAAAGTAATAATATGGATGAAAGGGTCATCAATGATCTATTGAAGCATAATTTTGCATTGCATATATAACAACAAAGATATTAACGTTTACAATAATTTGTAATAGTTTTGGAAACACAAAATAAAATTGCAACAAATAATGCTTTGATATTTGAAAATATTGCGTAATTGATTAGTCTCATTGGTTGAAGATGGAAATTCCGAAGAAGAGATTGATGATCATTAAAAAATTTTTATAAGGAACATGCTAAGTGACTACATGAATTAGTTTCTCCTTGTGATCTTCAACCAATGAACTTCTAACCAATATCCAATCGGGTTCTTCTTAGATACCTTCAATTTACTTTTAAAAAATTAAAGAATATCTCAAATGAACCCGGATTAGATATTGGTTTGAAGGAAATAAGTAGTTTAGGATAATCTATCTCAAATTTCTTATGGAGAGAAACAAAAACATTCTATTTATAGGCCTTGAAAATGATTTGGCAAAGATTATCAGCGACGACATTTTTCGGTGGGTCGTTAATAGTCTGAATTTGATTATTAAGGACGACGTTAGCATAAAGTCGTGGTCAATGTGTATTTACCAAGATAACGTTTCGTTTTCCTATAGGTTCACCTTATTAACGTCGGCTTTAGGAGGATAGTCGTCGTTAATAAAGATACACATTAACCACGGCGTTAGGTAAAGAAGACGTTAATGTGTATTTACCAAGAAAATTTAATGAAAATTCAATTCATTCTAACTATAGAAATTTGATAAATATTGAAAAAATTTGTGACCCCATATCATTTTTATTATTTATAAATTGTTACACAAGATCATATCTTATGAATCAACAAAAAAATTCAATCCTACACCCTATCATATCATTTTTTATTATCTTGTTAATTATGTGTTTAACAAAAGAATCAACTTCCAAACGTGTAACACCACATTCTTCAATAATTTTCCTCAAAATCAAACCGAACAAACACGAATGTGATGACTTATAGTCATTAGAAATTCTTTAAGTTCCTACATTTAGTGAAGAAACGGTGGTGATCTAAGAATTTTAAAGAACTTTATATGTCGATAATATATATATATATCAAGTAGTTAAATAATTAAACATTGATATTGGACGTATTGAATAGAAAATCAGGCTTGTCGAAGATATCTTAATCGTTAATTTCTTTTAAACAATTGAAGATGGAGATATCTCAGATGAGATTGATGATCATTGAGAAAGTTCCTTAAGGATAAGTGGTTTAACCAATAGACAATCAGAATTTTCTTGGAAATCTCTATCTTTAATTCATCATTCTAACTAATTAAGGATGATGGAGATGCCCAAGAAGAGATTGATGATCATTGAGAAAATTCTGTAAGGAACGTGCTAAGTGACTGCAAAAATTGGTTTCTCCTTGTGATCTTCAACCAATGAGCTTTAACCAATATGATATCGGGTTCTTTTTAGATATCTTAAATTTCCTTTTAACAAATTGAAGAATATCACAAATGAACCCGAATAGCATATTGGTTTGAAGGAAATCAGTAGTTTATGAGAATCTATCTCATATTCTTTATGGAGAGAAACAAAATCATTCTATGTATAGGTCTCCAAAAATGATTTGACAAAGATTATTAGCGACGGTATTTGTAGGTGAGTCGCTAATAGTCTGAATTTGATTATTAAGGACGACGTTAGCCACGACATTTATGCTAACACCGTCCTTAATAATCAATATTCAAGAATTTATCGGTGGACGATTATTAAGGACGGCATTAGCATAATGCCCTGGCTAATAATCTTTTTATTAACCACGACTTTATGCTAACATCGTCCCTAATAGTTTTGAAATATCAGCCACGACCTTATGTTATCGTTGTGGCTAATTTTATCGATTATTTGCCATAGCATTATGTTATCGCCATGGCTATTAATATTTTGTAAAATGGATGGGATAGCGCGGGGATACCTGACTTTTAGCCACGACGTTCATGACGAAAATCGCGGTTAATAATAATGGCGGAAGAGTGGCGGGAAAACCAGAACATTAGCCACAGCAAAGACAACGAAGTCTGTGGTTAATAATATTTATTAGTGTCAGCGTTAAATGTCGACACTAATAAATATTATTAACCACAACGGATTTATCGCCGACACTAATAATTATTATTAACTACGGCGAACAATCGTCGTGACTAATGTTAGTCGTTGAAAACACTATTTCTACTAGTTCAATAAATGTTTCTTAAAAATCAAAACTGAGAGATTCGATATTTATTAAAACGCCTCAAATTAAAGTGGGATCATGCTATGAGATAAGTTATCTTCCAGCAAATAAATAAATAAAATTATCCCTCCTACTAATGTTGTATGTATTTGATAGATTTTCATTAAATTATATATACAAAATTTATAACCAAGTAAGCTATGAATAATACAATTTATCTATTAACCAAAACTGCTTGGTTATATCCTTATAGGTTCTATAATCAACACAAATTCAGTATAACTGAACTATTTTTGTGAATAAATTAAATTGGAAAAACTGAAGCAACCAACACTCTTATTGATAATTGCAGGGAAATGTGATTGAGACTACTGAAATATTAAGACTTTTTAAGCACAATATAATATTTATATTTTGTCAAATTATTTAACACGAAATCATGGAATAATTTGACTAGGAAGCCATCTTTGACATATAATATGAATATGAGGTGTATATATAGCTGAAATATTTTATAGCTGTACGTATATGTATTATTTAGTAGGTAGTTATATAGTATTTACAAATATTAACATTTTAAAAAAGAAGCAAACAAACATACTAATTTTCATTAAAAAAAATAGAAATAAACTAAGGTTTATTTATTTGAAAGAGCATAACACTGAACGACATAATAGAAGGGGTATCAATCATGATATTGCAGCCGGTTTTGGGTTTTTTTTGTTGGAGTCAAAACTATATATACATCCATGTGAGCGGGAGCATACTTGAGAGTAGAACAGAAAAAGCACACCTCATCACTTGGCTACAAAAGAAACAATCAAATCCCATAAGTTCGGTTGGATTGGATTGGATTGAATGATATTTAATTAGATAGGTTAGGTCTATTATAGACATTACATTAAAATTATAAGAAAACTAATAATATATTATAATATAATAATATAAAATTTCTATTATCACAATTTATTGTATTATGATAATATTTTACAAATATATTATCTTTATATTATAATATTCTTCTTTAAACTCAAGATGAAAAAGAAATAAATAACTTAAGGTTGAAGACGAGATATTGAAATATTTATGATGTATTCTTCAAGCTTCAGAAACTCGTGAGCTCCATCCAGTTATAGGATGAAGTGTGTTGACTTATAATAAACCAACGAAAATGTAGAATCTAATGGGAATTAATTGTTGGGGGTGAAACAACAACCGAATGAACTCTGAAATTACTCATGAATCTCGAGATCTATCCAACGATGGGATGGAAGTGTGTTTCATAAAAGAAAATCAGTGAAGAATGTAGAATAACATAGGCATAGAATGTTTGGGTGACATAACACTTAAAAAGAAATCAATTTTAACGAAAGGATGACAGTGTGTTGACTAAATAACTAGTAAGAAATACATATGATTGGATTAAGACCAATAAAAATATGGGCATTAACTACTGGGATAAAGCAACATCTAAAAGCAAAACTCAGAAAATATAATTGCTGAAGAAAAATAACAACAACAATAAAATTATTTAAAAAAAATAATAATAATTAAAAGAGTTTTATCAGAGCCATCCATAATGGCTAAAGTGACCATTGATGGAGGTAGCGAAATACTAAATTTTGTAGCTCAAGAATAATATTTTGGCTCTGATACCATGTTAGAATAAAGAGAATAAAATTTTATTGAATTATATATTTATAGTTAAATAAGTTATTCTAAATATAAACATTAGATTAAACTTATAAGGAAAATAATATAATATAATAATATAAAATTAATATTATCATATTTTATTATATTGTGATAATATTTTACCGATATATTATCTTTATATTCAGGGGGTCAGCCCTGGGGTAAGGCAACTTATACAATTGCATAGCGCTCCAAACCTTTATAAGGCCCCATTTTTTAATATTTAATAATATTATATTATTAATCTTATTTTTTTCTTTGTTTCTGTTTTAATATTAAATATATATTATACAATATATATAACTTTTTTTTCTCCTTTTAATATCTTATTTCTGTATTATAATATATTAATCATTTATATCTCATTTTATATTATTAAAGTTTTAAAAAAAAATTAATATTTTAGGGAAATCAAAATTTAAATTTGCATTGAAATCCTAAATTTTCAGGCCTCACGCTAATTATAACATGCTCGAATCTCGTATGTATGAAATAAATGGACCCTGATTATAATAAGCTCGAATCTTGTATGTATGAAATAAATGGAATGTAATTAAGCCTTGAACTTGGTAAAATTTTAAGCTTAAAGTTATAGGCAAAACTCTAGAAAAAATAGAAATACAAAGGAGACAGATACCCTAGCAAAGCTTTACTATTGTGGCTACATTTGATTCCCAATGCGGGCCGTTGGACGGTTGTTTGACCGATAAAAGCAGGAAGTGATCTGAAGATAAAAGTGTGAAGTTTGTTGCTTTCTATTGAGTGGGCGGATAATTAGGTTAATAAGGTTTGTGACAGGTTTGTGACAGGTTTGTGACAGGTTTGTGACAGGTTTGTGACGGAACTTTCTTTGGAAAATTATTGTCATGCTAGAATAATCAAAGAAAATATTTATATAAATAACATATCCATTTTGTATGAGGGTGATATTGTAAATATAAATTAAAATATTTTTTAGTTTGTAGTAATTGAGGTAACGAGGTAGATGCGACCATCTTGTAAATATTATCTATGATGAAACTGGGGCATAACTGCCTTGTTCAATTTATTTTTACTTTAGATCTCATCATGCAAGATTAAAATTGTAATTTCTATCCCATAAACTAACACTATCAATATAAATATATTCTGAGTTATCATTCATCAATAAGTGCGATGGAGTGAAATAAAAAAATATATTGACTAAGAAACAGGAAAACAAAGTGTTGTATTTGAAATAGAGTCTGGTTAAGAATTAGGATATAGCTTTGAACATAAATTTGTATTGTTTTTTTATAACACAAAATATTTAAAAACTTAAATTAATTAATAATGAATTGGAAACTGTGGCTTTATACTATAGCCGATTAACAACTAATGAAAAGATTAATTAAAACTAAGTCTAATGTAATATATGAAATAAATAAGACTAGTAGAATTAGGGTTATTAGCGATGGATCATGCCGATCGCGAAGTTATGTCGTGGTTAATAAAAAATTAGCAGCGACAACGACTAAAGCGCTGTGGTTAATAAAAAATAGTAGCGCCGGAGTTACACTGATATTGATAAAAATTAACAGGGACGATTATCGTTATCGACGCTGTCGCTAATAGTCTAGCATTCCCACCTCTTTCCCGCCATTATTATTAGCGATGACGTTCGTTGTCAACGTCGTCGTTAATAGTCAGGTTTCCCGTCCTTTCCCCGCCATTTAAAAAAAATATTATAAGCCACAGAAATAGTATAATGATGTGACTGATATTCTAAAGAGTATTAGGTACGGAGATAGCATAATTCCGAGACTGATAATCTATAATATCATCCACGACACAGACAAATGACGTGGTTGATTTATAAAGACTCTCAGCCACGACATTAAGCTATCAACGTCGTTGATAGTCTATAATATCAACGACGTGCCGAAAAATGTCATCGTTGACATTCTTTGCCAAATAAGTTTCATGGCCTTTAAATAGCACGCTCCTCTCTCGATTCTCCTTAAGGAATTTAAGAATTTTTTAGTGGTAAAAAGTGAAACTACTAAATTTCTTTCAACCAATAGTCAATCGGGGTCTTTTCAATGATTATCAATTGATCTCTTCTGAGATATCTCCATCTTCAATTGGTTACAAGGAAATTGAAGATGAAGATTTCTTAGAAGAGCCTGATTGTCTATTGGTTAGAATCACATTTGTCGAAAATCACAAGGAGAAACCAATTACTGTCGTCACCTCAGTATCTTGGTTTATTGATTTCATGTCGTCTATCAATGTGGTTTATTTAATTACTTGATTATATATTATCGACATATAAAGTACTTCTTTCACTATTTAGATCACCACCTTTTCTTTTAACCTTTCTTCTTCACTAGATGCAGGAAATGTAAAATTATTCACATTTTTCATTAGTTTTTCACAAATTTCAATCTTCAAAACAATCAATTAATTCCATTTTCATTAAATTGTTATTAGACTTTATGGGTATATAAAAAAAGATTAATAGCGTTTAAAGGGGAGTTTCTACCAAATTTGGTGGAAATGTGTGAAAACGCCACAAAATGAACATTTTTCCAAATAAAGTAAAACAAATTTATTGGTACGAACATATTTATTTTGTTTCAGTTGTAGGAAAAATGGTAATTGTGAAGAGGTGGGAATATTGACGGTACTAATATTTGCTTTGTAAAAATTTTTGGGCACGAAAACTAAAAGGTGTTGGTAACTGGTTTAGATTTTAGAATAAAAGTTGATCAACTTCATACTCTTAACTTACACTATAGATATGAAGCAACTTGAAAAAAACTGCTATAAGAAAAAAAATCTAATTGATCCAAATAAAATCTCTTCAAATAAATCCCAATTTGTTCTTGAGAATGCTCTAGCCCAGATGGGTAACTGATACAATTTTAGATCACTAAGTTGCGTTTGCACATATTTTCTACCAAAACACCATTGATGGATTTTTTTCACATATTTCCTACCAAAACACCATTAATAATATGACATATTAATGTCGACGTTAGGCTAAAGCCGACGCTAATAAAGAGGAGTTTCTACCAAATTCGAAACGTTTTTTAAAAAACATTAGTAGGGTTGGCATTAGCTTAAAGTTGACGCTAATATATTATATTATTAACGTAGGCTTTAGGGTAAAGTCTACGCTAATAAAGAGGAGTTTTTCCAAATTTAAAACGTTTTTTGGAAAATATTAGTAGCGTCGGCATTATCCTAATGTCGAAGCTAATATGTATATTATTTATGTTAGCATTAAGGTAAGGCCAATGCTAATAAAGGGGAGTTTATTCCAAATCTGAAACGTTTTTTTGGAAAAGATTAGTAGCGTCGGCGTTAGCCTAATGCCGACGCTAATATGTTATATTATTAATGTCAGCGTTAGGGTAAAGTTGACGTTAATATTCATTTAATGAGTATTAGCGTGGGCACACGATAATCCCGACACTAATGATATAACATAAAACTTTACACTTCTTCTTTTTTCTTCTTTCTTCTCCGCCCACGATTCTCTCTCTCACTTTGCTCTCTCTCACGCCGCTCTCTCTCGCTCCGTCGTTCATCCTCTGATCGCCGTCTGTGATCAATTTTTTTTTAAAATATTTTTTGATCGACTAGTTTGAAAATTCTGGAACACTCCTTAATTTATTTTGAAAACGTGAGGGAAATTAATTTTAATGTTTGAAAAAATTTAAGTTTTAAAAACAAGGCTTTATAGACAACTCCATATCTTACCTTCCCGTCGAATTTGGGAGAGATTGAAATTTTTTTAATGGGAAGTATGTCATAGGCCTTTTTTTTTTTTTAACTTTTTTCAATATTAATTAACCTCACGACTAGAGAGTCGCCACCTAATTTTAAAAATTAGGAATTTAAGAGATGTGAGTTCGGCGTTTGGTTACGTGTGGGAAAGTGTTTTTTAGACCCTATGTCCCACAACGCCCCTAAGGTCTCTACTAATTAATTTTGGCATTTTTTTATTTTTTACGATTTACATTTTAGAGTTTTTCCATTTTAAAATTAAAAAAAAGTTTGCATGAAAGATAAATGATAAAATAAAATAAAATGAATAAATAAAGACACAAGAAAACCTAATAAAATAATCCACACATAAAAAATATTCTAAAAAAATCAAGACTAAGCAATTTATTGATCAAAATTTTAATTAGTCTAAGTCTAGATTGATTTTTAATAAATTTATTGAAGTGAATTATATAAAGGATCTAACTCTTTTTTTTGGGTTTTATAAAAATTTGTAGTTCAAAAGAACTCATTAAAGAAAAATAATCCTATGTCTAAGTTAAGGTTAAGTTTAATTTTAGTTAAAAATTCGATTTTAAAATATCATTCTAACCTAGGATCAAACAAGCCACAAACTCTTAACTAAGAAAAAACAAAAAAATGTCAAACAAACATAAACCTAAATCTAAAATGCAGAAATAAAAAATAAATAAATAAACAAATAAACAAATAAACAAATGAAAAAAAGAAAAAGCTGAAGACTGCAGCAAGCGTCGCCTGGGAAGCGTCAGAAGTCTGATTCAGCAGCAGCTGCAACAGAGCAAGCGTCGTCTGGAAAGCGCCGAGACCCTTGAAGAAGTGCTGGAAGGTTGAAGAACAAGCGTCGCCTTGTAGAATAACTTGCTGTTTTTTTTTATTTTTTCACCTAATCCTAGCTAAAAAATTATTTTGTGATACAAATGGATCCCAATTAACATGAAACTTTGCAGAAACATTATAATAATACAATTAAACATTTATATAAATAAAAAAACTTTAGATCTAGTTAATCAAAAAAATAAAAAATCAACTATACAAAATAAGGCAGATTTTATATTTATTTTTTTATTTTGTAGTGTTCTTGAAAAAACTTTTTCTGCCCTTTTTTTTGTTTTCATTTATTTACATGTTATTTATATTCTACCTATTTACATTATTAAGATACAAAAAATAAAACATACACCCCTATCGAAATAGAGATTAAAGAAACAATAAT
Organism: Impatiens glandulifera; assembly: GCF_907164915.1. NCBI lineage: Eukaryota > Viridiplantae > Streptophyta > Magnoliopsida > Ericales > Balsaminaceae > Impatiens > Impatiens glandulifera. The sequence goes on along the minus strand of NC_061862.1, from coordinate 70,215,381 downwards.
TAATGTAATTAAAAAAAATCCAAATTTCAATTTAAGAAGAAAAACAAATAGACAAAGAGCTTACAATGAGGCTGTTCTTTTGATGTTAAGGGTGGTATTTTATCTAAGATTTCCTAAGCAAATCTTGTGACCAACTTAACAAGAGTGGTGTTTACTTAGGATTTTCAAATAGGCAGCCTAGGGGAACTTGAATATGAAAAAGAGAGAGAAGAGAGAGAAGAGAGAGAAGAAGGTGAATGTCTAGAGTTGAAATCCATTTGCTAGGTGTTAAGAGGGATATTTATAGGCAAAACTATGAAACCCTAGGGCCCAAAGGCCCATTTAACACACTTGACAATTGGAAGGAAAACTATTTCAAACATTTACAAATGTTTAAAATAATGGATCAATCTCCTCCACTTTCCACTTGACATGTCACTAAATATCAAGTTTTCATCCAATGAGATTTAAGCTTTATTTAATAAATGATATAATACTTGGTCATTTTAATTTTTAATTAAAAATAAGCCTTTGCTTCTCTTCCACACGGCTGAATTATTCTTCCTTTGCAACTTCTTCCTTTATTATAGCAACCTCTTTTTTCTTTCTTTGACCTAAGATGCTTCTGATTGTGTAGACACGGTTATCTTTTTATTTTTGCACCGTTATCCCTTTTACACACCCTTTCATCCTAAAAAAAGATTTTATTAAAAACACAAATAAACAATTTTAATTATTCCTATTTCTAAAGAACAATTCTAATTAATTAAATAAAATGATAACTAACTTATTCAAGAAATCAAATCGCAAAATCTAACCTAACTAATTTAACAAACTAATCTAATTAAAAGAAAACAAAATATACCTAACGAAATTTTATAAAAACGCTAATATATATTTTGTAAAATATTTTTTTTATTTTTATTTTTTTATAATTACCCAATGTAATTAATTAAATAAAACCTTGAATATTCTAAGTATAATAATTTCTCTAAGTGTTGTAATATAGACAAATTACTACCTTAACTTTATTAAGAATCCAAAATCAATTATTTTCAAAAAACTCAATCGTTCTACAAAAATCGTCTTTAATATAAATCGTGGAATGAGTCCATGAATGAATTCGAGAAAATTTTATAAACTCAGATTTATGAAAAGCATAAACTATAAAATTAGGTGTGAAAAATGAGTGTCTACACCGCCTAGTCGTCGTTTCGTCCAATCGCCACTCTATTCAGTCTTCACTTCGTCTCAAGTCGTCGCTCCCTTCTTCTCCGATCTAGGTAATTATAGTTTTTCAAATAATGTTATTAGGTTTGATTTAGGTTTGTTTTTTTTTTTTGAAGGTTTGATCTATTTTTAAATAATATTTGTTGTTAGTATATTTGATAGGTGTGCTGATAGGTTATCAGATTATTTTTTTGTTTTGTTGTTTAATTCAATCTATTGTTCTTTATTTTCAGTTTTATCGATCGGAATAAAGTATTCGAGATTTACTCTTCGTCGACATTCTCCATTTGGTATGTTCTAAAATTTGCCTATGTTTTTTATTATTAGACTTGCTTAGATAAATGACTTACTTTGATTATTAAGGTTGTATGTTTAAAAAAAATGACTTATTTGGATTAATATGTTAGGTTTTTTTATTGTGTTTTGGTGTTAGTTGCTATGTATCATCGGTATTGATTTCATTAATTGGTTAGTATATTGATTAATTGATTATATGTTGCTAGTAATTAAATAGGTAGATATTAATTTTATTATTGGTTGTTAAATCCTAGTTTAAATAGAAGTCCCCGATAAAAGTTGGATGACTCTACGCCGATATGATCCAAATTATATTCAAGAGGTTGAAATGTTCATGGACTTCACGATTAGGTCTATTAACAGAAATTCAATTGTTTGTCCGTGTGTAAATTGTGAAAATCAAACTTAAGAGAATAGAATAGTGGTGAGAGATCATCTAATTGCGTTTGGGATCCGTCAAAATTACAATTTTAGTACTTTCATATAGAAACGAGATCTTCGAATGAAAGGGATAATGATGAGGATGATGATGAGTTAGATGACCTTAGAAATGAAAATCAGGTTAGAGTAGTAGAGAATGTCGTGAATGATGAAATTAACGAAGAAATTAATCAAGATGATCAATTTATGGAAGACATTATCAACGATTTATATCCAACCGTTGAAGCCTCGTATACTGAATGCCCTGTTGATGATTCTAAGGTATTCTACCGATTGTTGGATGATTCGAAACTTCCCTTGTACGATGGATCCCGAAATTCAAAAGCTTCCACCCTTCTTAAATTACTTCACATGAAAAATATTGGCCAATGGACCAACACGTGATTTGATTTGTTATTAATATTTCTCAAAGAGGAAATATTACCAGCTAATTTTGAGTTGTCAATTTCATACTATGAGTGTAAGAAATTTATTACAGACATCGGTTTAACGTATGTTAAAATTGATGCTAGTAAGAATGATTGTATGCTCTTCTATAAAGAAGATAAAGATTTAAACGAGTGTAAAGTTTGTGGTGTGCCTAGATGGAAGATTAACCAATCAAGTGGTACTCTTCAGAAAAAGTGAATGGGAAGTTCATTCCAAATAAAATTTTACAATATTTCCAACTTGCACTGAGGTTACAAAGGTTGTACATGTGCTCCAAAACCGCTCCTCAAGATAACTTGGCATAAAAATAATATTAATGTTGATGATGAATTCTTAAGAAATCTAGCTAATTCAATGACATGGATGTCTTTCGATGAAAATTTTAAAGATTTCTCCTCTGAACCTAGGAACGTAAGACTTTCTCTCGCATGTGACGGGTTTCAACCCTTTACAAATACAAAGACTTCTTATAGCATTTGGCTTGTTATTATTATCCCTTACAAAGTCTCTCCTATAACTTGTATGGATAAAAATAACTTCATTCTTTCCATGTTAATCCCAGAACAAAAAGTCTCGGGGATTCGATTGATGTGTTTCTACAACCATTGATTGACGAGTTAAAAAAGTTGTGGCATACCGGTGTGAAAACTTACAACGCGAACCGTAAAGAATATTTCAATATTCAGGCAACTATGTTATGGACCATTAATAATTTTCCAGCATATGCAAATTTATTCGGATGGAGTACGAAGCGTAAACTTGCATGTCCGTGTTATAATAAGAATATAGCTTCGTTGAGATTGGTACACTACAAGAAAGAGTGTTACATGAGTCATTAACGGTTTCTTTCACCTACTCATCATTGGTGCAGGAAAATAGATTCTTATGACAGTAATATAGAGTTAACAATGGAACCTGATCTTTTGTCTGAAACTGAAATATTAATGTAGGCAAGAAATTTGAAAGACATATGTTTGATTAAATACCGTCCCAAAAAGAGAGATTTTTTCATGAATCTTAGGATGATAATTGGAATAAAATCAGTATATTTTTTGAACTACCATACTGGAAAATGATGTTTTTGAGGCATAATTTGGATGTGATAACGTGTTGGGCATTATAATAAATTTTAAAGAAAAAACGAAATATAAACTCAGAGCTTGTAAAGATTTAGAATTATTGAACATAAAGTATTCATTGCATCCCGTTGTGGTCGATGGTGTTATTCAGTGTCCGGAAGTCCCATGCGCACTTTCCTCGGATCAAAAGAAACAATTATGTATATTTCTTAAAAATTTAAAAATACTAGAAGGGTTCTACTCCAATATTGGAGGGGTGTGTAAACGTAATTGATAAGAAAATTTGCAGAAATAAGAGTCACGATTGTCACATCCTATTACAGTATTTGATTCCACTTGACACACATGCTTACTTTCGTATGATGTGTACGATGCTCTAGTGCACTTGTCTAGGTTCTTCCGATAGTTGTGTCAAAAATCCTTAAATCGAGATAAATTGGAAGAGTTGTAGGATGAAATTGTTTTGACCCTTTGTAAATTGGAAAAGATATTTTCACCTTCATTATTTGAAATAATGGTACATTTTTCTGTACACTTGGCCTTTGAGGCTTTTCTAGGGGGTCCTGTCCAGTATCGATGGATGTATCTAGTTGAACAATATATGGGTACATTGAAAAAGTAATTTCGGAACAAAAACTTTCCTAAAGGGTCAATCAGTGAGAGTTACCCTTTGTAAGAGAGTATGAGTTTATGTGTGCTTGATATTTAGAAGATCACGAGTCAATAGATACATAGATACAACCAACTTCAACACTTTCTATATTCTTAGCAATGGAAGATTTATCGATTATCACACTGTACACATATGAATCGGGTGATTGAGAGCGTGCTCACGTATACATTTTGAAAAATTGTCTCGAAGTCGAATAATATTACAAGTAAGAGTTGATAAGCTGATTAGTTACTAAGTGTGAATTTTGTAATTAATTAATTACAATTAAATTTCATTATATGCATTGAATTCACACCAGAGTTGACCGATACATGGCGACTCAATCTTTTTAATCTTGAACACGATAAACTTTAAATAAGTTTTTTCAATACGAAAGTGGGGCAATTGAATGATGAATCAGATCAAACTTTGAGTCTAAAGATTATAGGGAGTGGCCCGAAAATTTATGCTAAGAAGTATAACTCTTTTAAAATAAATTGGTACAAGTTCAACCAAGAAGCATGACGAAGGGTTAACCACGCAAAATATTGGTGTCTTAGTAATTGGTAACAATTGGGCCGAACCAATAAATTACTACGGAGTACTCATATATAATAGAACTTCAGTATTTTAGTGGTAACCGAGTAATTATTTTTAAGTGTAGGATGTTTGATGTAAATTCCAAGGACTGTGGTATAAAAGTAGATAAATATGGGTTTGTAAGTGTTAATGTGAACATGACATTGAGAACTCAGATTCATGATCCGTTTGTAATGGAAAGTCAAGCACATAAAGTGTTTTACGCTATGGATATGGCATCAAGACCTAAATGGAAAATTGTCACAAAATAAATCCCCGTTATTCAAACATTTAATGTTAATTTGCGTCAAATATAATAGGATCACCTCTATAAAATTTAAACTATATTTTTCTTGTAAATATCATGGCACCTAAGGGACGGGGTACATTCCGACGAGCTCTATCAAGATAGATAGACGATCTTTAAGCTTGTACAAATGATGTAGAGTCTGATGATCATATGACCTATATGGGATCACTTCCGGGAATTGAGGAACTGGATGATTCCACCATTCCTGAGGTGTTTGTCACCCCATAGGAGAATTCCACCGTCCTGAGACTACATGTAGTTAATAACAACTTATACGTGATATTTAAATTATTATATAAATTTTAATAAATGTCATTTCACTATTATTTTGTAGGGTCTTCATCGAGGAGGAGAGGACATGGGAAGAATAAAAACAAAGTTCTCGGGAAACTTCCAAATGGGCTGAAGATGCGTTTAGAAATTAGAGAGGTGTATGGAAAGCCCACCTACGATAACGCCAACTACTGGTCTAGGTATATTGGCACCATCGTCCAAAATCCCACGGTGGTGCCGCAACGTCTAAAAAATTGGTCTGATCTGTCACATGCCCAACTATACAATATATGGTGGTCCATCTCCGTGAGTTTGATATTTTTTAACGTGTTATCTTATAATTTGAAGCTTTCATAATCCTACAATCTATTGTTATTTTTCAGGATCCTTTCGAGTCTTCACCCAATCACATTGAGACCTACAAAGATAGGGCGATGCCAAGTGTGAAGAAATCATGGGATATGTGGAGATATACAAATAAGAGGGACTACATCCAACTACATAATGACGACGAAGTGGCAATCTAAATAAACACTTCTCCTGAATTCAACTACGAGGATTGGAATTATCTCCTTGACCATCACAACTTCACGACTGAATTTAAGGTATAATAGTCATATTTAATTCATAATATGGTTAATCGACTATTAACTAACAACTATAACTATCTTATAATTGTAGTAAAAAGTACAACCAACGCCAACAACTGATTGAAATTGGTATACACCTACCACACCAGCAACAAACCATTTTCGTAAGTGGAGCGACAAACTGTATATTTTAGTAAGAGTATTAAATTTTTATAATATCTAAAAGATGGTATGTATATTATTTTTATAGGAGAGGGATACTAGACACACTTCTAATCATGCAGACTTCTTCCTACATACGCATGCTAGGAGAGAGACCGTCGAGGATCCGACTCTCGTGCCTTCTCCGCGTGTTCTACAGGTTGTCGTAAGTTCTAATCATTTCGATCGTTTTAGTTTGCATGTCTAAGTTTAAAATTACTAACAATGTTGTAAATGATTGCAGAATGTGATGCGCAAACGGCCAAAAGAAAACTCTGATATGTCGTCGTTTGATGTGTTTGAGACTTCTTTGAGACCACAGGGACATGGGAGGGTGACCGGGATGGCATCAGGAGTACGTCTAATGCACTTTAGAGAGGATCAACGAGGAAGTTCCTCCTCGAGTGTAAATAACTCATGCGTGTCTCAACGTCAACAGATGGAAGCATTGTTCGAGGAGAACATAAACACGCAAGAACAGATGGCACAACAAGAACGTGATATGGCACAATAGGGATGTGAAATGGAAGAGATGTGTGCACTGATGCATGCATAACAAGAGGTTATACAGATGCTTATGTATAGGATGCCCCTCCTCCCCCCGGTCAGTAGTGATTGACATACGATTTGAGATTTTTGTATTAATACGATTTGAGATTTTTATTGAACTTGGATTTGATTTTTATTTATGAATGATCTTTTTTTGCTAATAGTAGTTAAAATAACATATGAAAAAAGGTTTAATAAAATTTAAAAAAATGCAAAAAACCTGAGAGCGATGATTATCAGCGTCGGCATTAGGGGAACACCGACGTTGATAATTAACAATATTAACGTCGGTGTTGGGGAATGCCGACGTTAATAAAAGAACCAGAAATGTTCCAAAATCATGAGAGCAACAATTAATAACGTTGGCGTTAGGGGAGCGCCGACGTTGATAAAGAACAACATTAACGTCGGCATTATGGAAGCGTCGACGTTGATAAATGACAACGTTAACGTCGACATCAGGGGAGCGTCGACATTGATGAAGAGCAATATTAACATCGATATTCCCTTAACGCTATAGTTAATGTTGTTCTTTTTCAACGTCGGCGCTCCACTAACGCCGACGTTAATATTGAATCATAAATGTTCCAAAAACCCGAGAGCAAAGATTATCAACGTTGGCGTTATGGGAATATCGTCGCCGATAATAACCATTATCTTTTAACGACGATGGGCGAAAGTTTTGTTCGTCGACGCTAATAATTATTAGTGATAGCATTATGCCTTTTAGCGACGGTTTATGTCGTCACTATTGATGCATTTTCTACTAGTAAACTTAACAACCTATGATAAAATTAAGCAAATAAACTAAATATAATAAATTCCAAAATAATAGGCCGACGTTTTAGTCATTTGACAAACCATAAAGTTTGGAATACTTCTTGACATCCTACCTTAAATTAAAGATTCTCATTCTTCACCTTAATCCATTTCAGGATTTCGATAAACACCTAACAAGTCAAGCAACTTCACATAAACATCAAACTTCATTAGTTTCGTCAAATATCTGCAAGTTAATTTTCTGACTCACAATACTCAAGTTCCACTATATTGACTTTCAATAATTCACGGAGAAAATAAAATCTCATATTTCACTAATTCACGAAGAAAATGAAATCTCATATCAATGTGTTTGCTTCTCACGTGCGTGCAGCACATAATTTTTTAATTTCTTCAAAGATTCTCATCATCCACACTATTTGACATGCCGCTTGTGGTGGATAGTGAGACTATATGATATATGTAGAGCTTATCAAAAATACAGAACTTTTTCGATCCTCCAAATCCTCTGAATAGCCTTCAAATACCTGCATAGTCAATATCTGAATATGCACTGAGTTGTCCACGTGAAATCTCTTAAATATTTCTTCTCTATACTTTTTCTAGTTAACAAAAATACCATCTTTTATTTATGAAACTTCAATATCAAGAAAACATTTCATTTTCCCAAATCAGTCATAAATCATCAACATAAATGCACACAATTAAGATCATACATACATCATTCTTAGTCTTGAAAAGAGTATACTCATGTTGACATTTCTTGTCATATAATACCTTATTTAGTTTGTATATTTTTTTTTTTTGTCTTATTTAGTTTTGTAGACACTCATATTTTCCCCCAAATTTATAATTTTTAAATAAATTTAGAGTCTACAAAAAATAATTTGAAAAATAAAATTATTTTGGAGGAATAATATATGACTATTATTAATAAAATATAATAAAATAAAGTGTTTCAAATAAAATAAATAATAGTCTGATAATAGGTTTACTTTTAAATAATTTAATCTATTATTAATAATGTTACTATATTTTGTATGCATAAATAAATAAGTAAATAAATAATATATATATATATATATATATAATGTTACTATATTTTATATGCATAAATAAATAAGTAAATAAATAATATATATAATATGTTAGTTTATTTGTGTAAATAAATAGGCTAAATAAATAAATAAATATTAATTTTGATTTAATTATTTTTTTCCTCAATTAAATAAAATAAATAAAGAAAGAAAGTGACAAATTATTTGAATCCAAGACCTAAATCATTGCTAAACTAGTAGGGAGATTATTTGAAGCTAATTTTTGAAATTTTATTTTATTTTTCTTATTTATTTCATTTAAATTTCTTTTCATCATTTTATAAATATCAAAAAATAAACATGATATTTTTAATATATTAAATTTTTGGATTTTGTTTTTAATATTTGATTTAATTTTTGTTTGCCTAATATAAAACCCAACAAGATGTGAGTTGATTTATTTATAATCATAAAATTAATTTATAATATAATAAATATTAATTCCCTATATTTTCTATCCTCATTATTCTATTTAATAAGTATTTTAGGAATTAAAAAATAAACAGATTAAATAACTGTAAAAAAAATTCTAAAAATGACTAAAATATTGAAAGTAGAGACAGTTTCTAACAAGCTAGTTTTAAACAATTCACCGATTGATTTAAATTTATTTCAAAAAAATTGAAAAGATATTTATATTTTGTATTTAGTTCTTAAAAGTCGAAAATATCGTTTTTTGGGGCAAACGTTTTTAAACGCGTACAGTTTTCTGGCGACACTACCGATGACGTTTGATGCTTAACTTGAAAAATAATATTTTGGCTATATATTTTAAGAAAAATATATTTTACACTTACACGGGTAAAGACCCAGATTTTTGTCTTGTTCGATGAGCATGAGCTCTAGGAGCTTATTTATTTTCAGGTAGTATACGGTGTGCGTTGTGCGACGTGACCTATACACATATATATTTATGTGCTAAGATTCATTAATGTGAAATGACGATCTTTACCAACCTAGAAGACTTTTGTGTGAATTAGTTCGATGAGTATACCCTAGGAAAAATATTGGATTAACCCTCTCTTCTTTTCAAATATTTCATACTCTTAAAATTATGGATTTTAAAACAGCGGTGATGGGAAACGTCCAAATTGAAGAGTCCCACATGCATTGACGGTCTAAGGACTTTCCTTGTTGGTAGACGGACTCTTCTATTAAGCTACTCCTTACTTTAAAACAAAAATCCAAAAAGCCATTTCAATCAAGTTGTTGACTTGTCGTGCCCAAGCAACAAAACCACGTAGAAAAGCCTATTATGTGACTACTATATATATTAAATACATGATGAGATACGCGTCCAAAAGTACATTCTAAAATCTGTTTGAAAATAAAATAGAAAATTAAAATGCCTTACATAACGATTTGTTGTCTTTGAGTCATTATTACACATATATAAGATCGTTAGCCATGTAGACTATGAGATTCAAGTGTTATCTACGAGATTAGCAAGCTCACTCAAGAAGGATAACAACATGACAAATATTATGAAGAAAACAACACAGAAGTAGGCCAAAGCTAGAAGCAAAGGAGCAGTCAAATAATGAAGGATCTAAATTAAATTTATATCATCGTTTCTTATGTTATATTTCCTTTTGAATTTTATCTCACATCGAAATACAACACGTTTTAAAATGAATCATAAATTGGATGCCTATTACGGTTATGACACATACGTGTATAAGGGTGACACCGCTTGTCCCCACTACTTGTTTTTTAACTCACACTTCTCAATGGTTCCAAAAACTTAAAATTTTCACCATGGATCGTACACGAGATATCACCACAAGATGCTTCATCCAAAAAAAATGTTTCAAACAGAACCAACATCACAATCTACATCACCCACTATTCCTCATAGACCAAGGGTTGAAAAGAAACTTCCTCTAGCGTTATCTCAGGGATCCAAGCGGACAATCTTAATGAGAAGATTTGTTTTCTACTAGACCACATGAGTCACTCATACGACACATGACCCCAAAAATAAGGTGTTGATAGAATCACGGTACGCCTCAGATGACGAGGAAGCTCGGGAAGCCTCTCTTGTGATACTAAGTCTACAACAAATCCGAGAAGGAAATAAAGTCATTGTTGAAGAACCAAAAATAAAAACCTTTAGTACAAGACATGCCTCAAGGATGGAATACAAGTACCAAAACCGAACAAGCTTTGAAAACAGAAACATATTCACTTGCTGGAGCACAAGATACATTGCCACTCCTCATCCTAGTCGCATTGGTACAGCCAGTTAGTTAGAGCGACGAACTAGCGCAACGCATGACTTCTTAAATCGAAATGAAAGCACGGATTAACTACTAAAGAGAAGTCAACAACATTAGAAGCAAGAAACATAAGGTAGACATTTCACGACAAGGATAATATGACTTCTTCTGTAAAATGAACTACGTAGAACCTAATTTTCTCCTATTGTGAACTACGTAAAATGAGTACGTAGGTAACCTCTCACGAGGTTCAGTCCCCAAAAAAACCCAAAAAATTCATTTATTGTAAGAGGAACGTTGGGCCTGATTTCTCTTTTTATGAGAATACGTAGGCAGTCTGTCATAAGTTCGGTAACATTAATGTCAAAAAAAACTCATATGTCAAAACTAAGGGCACCGCAACAAGGACAATTTCAATTTCAAATATTTTTTAACTAGAACTTTGGGCATAATTTCTCCATTTATGAGAATACGTAGGTAGCCTATCATGGGTTCGGTTCCAATCATAATAAAAAACACAAACTTCTATTTCAAAATTAGGGGACTTTTTACTAAAATAAAAATGATGATTAAATGATGAAGTTTTAGCTTAGATAAAAAGATAACCTTAACCAGGTCAAACGTCAGAGCACAATAATAAAACTAGGGGCATTAAAAATGATCAAATGCTTTCACGCAATTGATTATGATCACAATAAGACGAGGGTTGACATTTTAATCCCTCTAGAGAATTATGGATAAATAAATGAACACAAATAATAAAAAAAGGATTTAGAAAACAAGTAATGATAAGGAAATGTCAATTATTTCCTTGACGGTTTCAAAAGGAACCAAAGTAACTCTAGAAAATCAAATAGAGTATTATTCAATTGAAATCGCTTGAAAGTCTTTACGGAGCTCCCGAAACCTTGTTGGAAAATCTCGTGGAAAAGTCAAAATGCTCAAAATCAGAACCATTGTTACCAACATAGGCATTTCATCTTTAAATGTGGTTATGTATGAGAACTCAAGGCCTCTAAAAATAGGAAATACAAGAACTTGTATTAAACTATTATGTTTTGGTTGAAATATTGAAATCACTACTTGTTGTTTAAACTAGACTCTTATCTGGACTGCTAATCGCAAGAACAAAAGTGTGTTGATTCTATTAGATATACCCCGGTCATAGGAAAAGAGATGGTGAAAAAGACATTCATAGTGGTTGAGATATTTAAATCACCACTTGTTGTTCGCCTAGACTTTTGTCAAATTTGTTAAAAGCAAGAACAAGAGTGTATCGATTCAATCATATATTCCCCGAGTATGTCTAAGGAAAAACACTTTAAGGCCTAGAGTTCAAAGTACAGAACTTCCTGAAGAGAAGCGAGATCTAACCTCATGATACGTGGTTGAAAGATTAAGCTTGATGTGAACTTCATATATTAATGTTCGAACATATAAGATTCTTTAAGGAAAATCGATGGTATCGTTCTTACAGTATTTTGAATTAATAAATGATAAACTATGTGTCGAAGAAATGTACTTACGATTTGTCTCCTTCTGAATAGTCAAGGAGACAATGTATTGAACCAATTCTTGAAGATGTTTTGATATAACGTCACCAAAACGTGAAAACGTAGAGGTTCTCAAATACCTAGAAGGTTGATAAGGTCTACATTTTGTTTCTCAAATGTGGTTGACTAGTCATGTGATAAAAAATATACAGAAACCTTTTATACTACGCACATTTCTATTAAAATATAAATGGAAAAGTTTTTAATTACTTAGCTTAAGTGGACAAAACAAGCTATTTTGAATGACAAAGATTTATATTTCTTATCTTGAGTAGACAAGTTAAGTCAAACATAGAAGATTAGCTTAAGTGGATAAGTTAAACACAAAAGATACTTAGCTTAAGTGGATAACCTATGTCAAACACATTATACTTAACTTAAGTGAAAAAGCTAAGTAATTTAAAGTTTCTTAGTTTAAGTGAACAAGCTAGATATAGAATAATTTAGCTTAAGTGGACAAGCTAAAAGACCTTTATTAGTGTAAATGGACTAACTAAGTAATAGTCGAGTCAAAAGTAGAAAAACTTCAGGGTACTTAGTTTAAGTGGACAAATTAAGTCATACGCAAGAGTTTCGTTTCTTAGTTTAAGTGGACAAGACAAGTATTGTAAAGTTTTTTAGCTTAAGTGGAAAAGCTAAAAATAGAATAACTTATCTTAAGTGAACAAGTTAAAAGACCTTTCTTAGTTTAAGTGGACAAATTAAGTCATAGTCGAGTCAAAAGTAGAAAAACTGTAGGGTTCTTAGTTTAAGTGGACAAACTAAGTCAAACGCGGGAGTTTTGTTTCTTAGATTAAGTGGACAAGCCAAGTATTTTAATGTTTCTTAATTTAAGTGAACAAGCAAGAAATATAAAATAATTTAGCTTAAGTGGACAAGCTAAAAGACATTTCTTAATTTAAGTGGACAAACTATGTAATAATCGGTTCAAATGTAGAAACACTATAGGGTCCTTAGTTTAAGTGGACAAACTAAGTCAAACATAAGGTTTTTATTTCTTAACTAAAGTGAACAAGTTATGTCAAACACTATAACATTTTTATTTCTTAGTTTAAGTGGACAAACTAAGTCAGAGTTGGGTCAAAAGTAGAAACACTTTAGGATTTTTAGTTTAAGTGGACAAATTGAGTCAAACGTAAGGTTTTTGTTTCTTAGCTTAAGTGAAAAAGTTAATTCAAACACCATAACATTTTTATTTCTTAGTTTAAGTGGACAAATTAAGTCTTAGTTAAGTCAAAATCAATAGTTGTCAAGTTTTTAGATGAACCAAATGGATAGTCGTTGCATTTCGAATTCCCTAACAAACTTCATACGAGCATTAGGTTGGAAATGTCGTAAACATTGGGATCATTAAGTTTTATCTCTCTATCTTTTAATTGTTTTCAGTAAATAAATTCGAAAAAATAATAAACTTGGGATATCACTCAAGCTTGGACATGCATTTTATTAAAACCAAAATTTTTATTCAAACTTTGTCCAAAAAGAACATTTTGTAGACACTCATTTTTGTTCCCCAAATTTATATTTTTTAAATAAATATAGAGCCTACAAAATTTTAAAAAAAAATCACAGACAAAGGTTTCATGTTCAAGAAGTTTCTAGAATTTTAGGAAATTTAATTTAAATTATTAATTTAGAATCACTAAAAAAATATTTAAAAAAAAAAATAGTTGAAATAAATTTATTCTATTAACTTTATATTAAAAATATTCAACTTCAATTTGTGAAATTGGAAAAAACGAGAACCCCAAAGATATCATAGGAAAGGAAACCGCAGGATTTGTATTAAGATTTGCATGGGAGGTTAGAGATAAATTTCGTTGAACAACCCATAATTTGTTTATAATTTATTTATTTTTCTTATTTAATTTAATTTAAATGTCTTTAAACCAATTTATAAAAAATCAAAAAATATACATAATATTTTTAATAAAATAATATTTTGAATTTTTTTAAAATATTTGATTTAATTTTTGTGTCCTAATATAAAACTCCAAATATTGGGGTTGATTTATTTATAATCATAAAATTAATTTATAAATATAATAAATTTTAAGTTTCATTATTTTTTCCTTTATATTCTCAAGTTTATTTTAATAATAATTATTATACTTAAAATCATTATTCTATTTAATAAGTATTTTAGATTTGATAGGATTGACAAACAAAAAGATTAAATAAGCGTAAAATACTTTAAAAAATGGCCAAAATATTAAGTAAAGACCGTTTCTAACGGGAATCGAGACATATTGTCAAAAGCGTTTTTTAACGTGTAATCAAATACCAAACCCCTTAAAAAATATTTGTTCACAAGTTGGTTTTTAAACATTTCCAAATTTTATTTAATTTTATTTCAAAATTTTTGAAGAGATATTTATTTTTTATAAGTTGAAAAATCGTTTTTCAGCCATGTAAACACGCAGACTTTATATCAAGCTGGTAAAAAGTAAGTTCACTCGTCTGCAATTTCCATCAGCATTTGCCATTCTGGCTACTAGTGCAAAAATCCCAATATAATCAATCCCATATATTTTGTGTGTATCCCTTGGCTACAAGTACAAGTCTTGTTATGTATTTATCAACTTCACATTTTTCTTTTTTTCTTTTTTTTATTGAGTTTAATCTTGTAAACTAATGTAGATTATCTGGACACAAAACATCAATGAAAGAATGGCATGGTCATTGAAGAAGATCCTAAAAAAAAGAAAAGATGTATTTCAAATGGTGCAAACCAAAATTGGAAATGGAAGAGGGTACTATTCAGGCATGATCCTTAACTGGATAATATTCTCATTATGTTCAAAGAATAAATGCAAGGAAGAAGAGTTAGAAGAGAATGCATCAAGTACTCATTTAGAGACGTCTATAAAGGTAAATGTGATTCACTTCTGAAGCGTATTTCATAAGGTGGTAGAATTCTAAACCTAATGAGACAAAAGCAACTCAATGAAAGAAATGATGAAATATGTTGGAAAACAGAATGTAATGAGAAGTTCATTATAGGAAAGTCATGGGAAATAGTTAGAACAAGAGGACAGGAGGTAGATTAACATAATGTGGTATGGTCTCCAAAGATTATTCCTCATCACCAATTTATTCTCTGGCTGGTATACAGGAAAAGGCTGACAACAAAAGAGATAATTCAAAAATACATAAATATTCTTGATATCAATTGTGTTCTATGTTCGGGAGTTGAGGAAAGCATAAATCATTTATTTGGGAATGCTCTTTTATAATACAAATCTGTGGGAGGTATGCTGCAAATATGAACATCATCAACTTTTCAGGAATATGGGAAGAAATCCAAGAGTGATAAAGAATAAAGAAAAAGAAGATCCTTCTATGTAAGTATGCTGAAATGCTACTTTGGAGCAGTAATCTATAATATCTGGAAAGAAAGAAATTCAAAAACTCACAGTGGAAGAAGTAGAAGTGATGAAGATATTTGGGGGGATATAACTTTAGATAGAAATGCACTCATTCAATCTTAGAGAGAAATCGAAAGGATGAAGAGAATAGAAAGCTCTGTCAGACATGGGATATTTCGTTTGAAAAAGTCACAAGTAGAATCAAAGTGAAAACGCTATAGACGTTAATTGATTGTTGTGGATATCTGTAATTCATTTCTTGTTTCACTGTCAAATCAATAAATTGTCTAGGTCTGATCTTAAACTTTTTTATTTTTTTTCTCTTTTAGATTTTTTTAATGAAATGGCACTAAGTTTTTTTTCTTAAAAAAAATCATGTAAACTCATTTAATGTCAATCTTTTTGCATATGAAGGCAAATCTTTAGCTCCGAAGTATTGTTCTTCTTAATTGATTCAATTTCAGAATTCAAAGCTTTTTTGCATCTAGAATATTTTTACAATTTCATTGAATTTATTTAAATGAGTTTCAGCAAAACAAACTTTTATAACCCACAAAATATTCTTCGGATGAACTCCACTCATGCTCATAATCTTGCATCCCACTAGAGTTCTTCTTGTTCTACTCATAATGAGCTCACTTTCATCATCTTCTATAACACTGTCTTCAACAATTTTAGGATTTGAATAGTTAATTTCTGGACTAGCATCATTCTCTTCATTATCTAACAGAACATCAACATCTTCTCTATTTTTCTTCTCATCCAAATCTCACCTACACCTCCATCAAACTTCACATCCTGGTTAATTATTATCTTTTTGAAACTGTAAATATAATTTACAAGCCTTTGATTCTTCACTAACACTCAACATTACACATTTCAAACTCTTATCATCAAGTTTAATTCTTCTATTATCTGGTATAAGTGCATAAGAAAGACAACCGAATACCTTGAAGTTTTCAATAGACGGCTTAAATTCACTACATTCTTCCTTAGGAGTAATAACATTCAACACTAGGGTTGGACATCTATTCAAGATATACATAGCCTATTTCACAGTTTCAGGACAAAAAGTTTTAAGGACTTTCCAGTTTTTGAAAGCATAGACCTTACCGTATTCATAATTGTCTGATTATTTCTCTGGACAATGCCATTTTGTAGGGAGTGTAGGTGAATGTTAGTTGTCTCTTTATACATTCTTCCATAAAGTACCTTGAGAATTCATTTGATGTGAATTCTCCTCCTCTATCTGTACAAAGACATTTAAGAACTAATCCAGTAGCCTATTCAACATAGTTTCTAAAGACAACGTCGTATATAAACTTTGGCACATCATTCCCAACACCATTTTCTTGTTTTTTATCATTACTTTTATATATATATATATATACGGGCCTAATCAATGACAATTAATTTAATATTAGTACAACTGATAATATGATGAAAACTACCCTACTTTTGAGAATGTTTTATTATAATTTATAATAAAATATTCACAACTAGATACATGATATAAAAAATGTAATTTATATTATTCATAAGATAGTTTTCGGGTAATTGGTTGTTTGTAATGTGTTTGTTATTTCTTATTTGTTGTCTATTTTCCGTCTAAAATATTAAGACAAATATTTGATTTTACTTCATATCTAAACTCATGTAGGTTTTTTCCTTTTAATTAAACTAGAAGGATTATCGCACATGGACAAAAATATAAAAAAAAATATATAATAATTTTAAAATATGTATTCAATATTTTAAATTCTTAATAAATCGCGAATAATATATTAGAATAAAAAATAGATTACTACCATTTCATATTTTATTCACTTTAGTAAAACAATCATCTTCTCACATATCTCGTCACATATTCTTTTCCAATGTACCTCTCATCTCGTGACCTTACACTTACTTTGGTCAAATCAAAAATCTCAAACATTACCAATCGCTTTTTTACCCTCACTTTAGCCCACCAATGCTCAATCGACCTCTCATCGCATGATCTTAAAGTATTTCCATTGACCAACCATCTCATTCCACATTTATCTACCAATGCAAATCAGACTTCTTATCTCATGACCTTAACTTTCACTTTGATCAAACAACTAATCTTCTCGCATATTTTAACCACCAATATCAATTTATTTCCCAATCGACCTCTCATATCTTTACCTTATTTTCACTTCAACTAATCAAGAAACATCTCATTCTATATTTATCCACCAATCACAATCTAACTCTCATCTCTCAAAGACCTTACTTACACTACATCAAACAACCAATTTTCTCAATATTTTTAATATACAACCTGATATTTTTATCCTCACTTCATCTAACCATACATTTCATTCCACATTTATCCACCATAATCGACCTCTCATCTCATTACCTTACTTTCATTTTGACTAATTAACCATCTCATTTTATATTTATCCACCAATTCACAATCGATCTCTCATATCGAAACCTTATTTTCACTTCAACAAACAACCCTTCTCCTAATATATTTTACAATATATAACCCAACAATTTTATCATCAATTCAGCTAGCCATCCATCTCATTGCACATTTATTCATCTCAATAATTGAACTCTCATATGTGATCTTACACTTTCAATTGGTCAAAACAATTATCTCCAACATTATCAATCTCTTTTACTCTCCTCACTTTGGTCACCAATCATCAACCGACCTCTTATCTCGTGACCCATCTCCTCACATATATTACAATATACAACCTGATTTTTTTTTATCCCCACTTCGGCTAACTAATCATCTCATTCCACATTTATCCTTACCCTAATCAAACCTCTCATATTGTGACCTTACACACTTTTATTTCGGTTAAATCTTTACCATCTTCAATATTATCAATCTCTTTTACCCTCACTTTAATCCATCAATCCCCCTAACCGACGTCTCGTCGCATGACCTTACTTACTTCGATTAATCAATCATCTCATTCCACATTTTTATCCCACCAATCTCAATCGACCTCTCGTCTCTAATTTCATTTCGGTCAAACAATCCATCTCCTCACACATTTTACAATAAACAACCCGAATTACTTATCCTCACTTCGAATGGCCAACCATCTCATTCCATATTTATCCACCATAATCGGACATCTCATACCGTGACCTAAAACTTTCACTTTTTTACATTATCAATCTCTTTTACCCTCACCTTGGCCCACCAATTCCCAATCGACCTCTCATTATGTGGCATACTCACTTAGACTAACCAACGATCTCATTCCACATTTTTATCCACAAATCTCAATTAACCTCTCATTTTGAGACTTACTTTCATTTCGGTCAAACAACTCACTTCTCACATATTTTATAATAAACAACCCGACTTACTTATCCTCACTTCGACTAACCAACCATCTCATTTAATATTTTTTTACAACTCAATTGATCTCTAATCTCGTGACCTTGTCATTTACCCAACCACTAATTTCATTTCATATTTTAACTATCCATCTCAATCAAAATCTAATCCCGTGAATGTCATTTACCCACCCACCAATTTCATCACATATTTTAACCATCAATATCATTTCACATCCAACCATCTTCTCACTTCGATAAACCAACATTTTTATTTCACATACAAACCATTAATATTTTTTTAATAGTTTAAAAAAACGAAATTTGAACAATGGTCTCTATTATGTAAAATGAACACTTCAACCACTAGACCACTTAAGATTTTTGATTTATATATATAATTTTGTGTATGCATACATAATTTATATGATAAACAATTAAAAAATATTTATATATATATATATATGATATTTGTATTTTTTAAGTATTTAATAAATACTTATTATTTTAATATGTTTAATTAAATTTTGATTTTAAAAATTTATTATTTTTTTCACTAAGATAATAATAATAATAATAATAATAATAATAATAATAATAATATATATATTATACTATTAATGTTAGATTTTTTAATACTATTTTAAATAAATTTTGAATTATTGGTTTTATTTATTAGGTATATTATAAATAAAAAGAAGACAATTAATCGAGTCACTCCTCGCATATTTTACAATAAACAACCCGACTTACTTATCCTCACTTTCTAAACTTAATTTTATTTTTAACCGTTTTAAGTTTATGAGCGGGTCAATCCACGATCTGACTCAAATATTCATTTTAACTCACGTATATTTTCAAATTATCCATATCTTTCGCCCTGACAATCCGAACACTTTAAATTTAAGCATTATTATTATTATATATTAGTTATTTAAAAATTTGAACTTGTATTGTTAAAAATTTCTCATCGTTCATCAAATTTAGTATTGAATATAAAATATAAAATTTTATTAGCTTAATTGGTTAAAGAATTACACTTGTTTTTGTTAGGTAGTAGGTTCAAAACATACATATAGATTTTTAATTTATTTTTAATCGTTTCAAGTTTATGTGCGAGTCAACCCACGATCCGACGCAAATATTTATTTTGTCTCACATATATATCAAAATTAACCACATATATAGATTTAAAAAAAAAAAATAGTTTTATATTATTAATAGGTTAGTTTTAAATATGTATTTTATAATTTACAAATGTAAGAAGTTGAGGTTGGGACGTGTTAATTTTCAAAATTTGTCCCTTGTTTTTAATAATCTTAAAATTTAGTTGTGATTACCCCAAACTTTATTAATTGGCACATAACTTATATACAAAAATTCGGTCATTTTTTTGTTTTTGATTTATTGAATACATTCAAATTTAATTCTCATCACACCAAACTTTATTAACACCAAACTTTATTAATTGGCCCATGGCCAATAATATTATATAATCGTGAAATTATATATGAACCTAATTAAATGATAGTTCATTTATTATTAGTACAATAAATAATATGATGAAAACTAACCTATTGAATAACATAAATTGCAAGATTTACATGCAGTAATCATTTTACATCCATATTTATAGTTGAGAATTGAGATAGCTATAGAACACATAAGAATGGCGTTGAAGATCAATATCTTGTCAAATGAATTTGTGAGGCCATCCTCTCCTACAAAGGACGTCTTCAAAAAATATCAAATCTCCTCGTTGGATCAAATCATTCCCCCTATATCAATCCCCGTAATTCTCTATTATTCCCATGACGAATCGAGTCCGACCACCCAACATGACATGTCTTCCCGCCTGAGAGAATCTCTCTCCGATACCTTGACCTTGTTCTACCCTTTGGCTGGGCGACTTAACAAAGGTGACAACTCAGTAGATTGCAACGACATGGGGGTTCGATATATCGAGGCGAAAGTGGATTCCTTGATCATGGACGTGATCGGGTGCGATGAAGCAATAGTTATTGATCAACTTATTCCTCCAATGAACAAGATCCCATCAGAAGTCGATGAGGAAGAGTTGTTCGTAATCCAAGTTAACTACTTTAATTGCGGAGGCATAGCCATCGGGGCTTACATCCCACATAAGATTGCCGATGGGTGCTCATACTTCTCATTCATTACGTCGTGGGCTACCATATCTCGTGGAGATATCATTGTGGTGAAGCCGAGCTTCATCTCATCGTCACTCTTCCCGCCCAAGAAGAATTTTGTGAACCAAAGTCCTCAATTAGATTTGGGGACAGAGAGTCTCGTCACAAGGAAGTTTGTTTTTATTGGTAGTCAAATAAAAACAATGCGAGCAAAAGCAAAAACCGATCATCCGGATATGGGTGAGCCCACGCGAGTTGAGGTCGTCACAGCTTTCATATGGAAGTATGCTTCGGGTGATAAGCTTAGGAAAGAATATATTGCATCTCACAATGTGAACCTAAGGACTCGAATGGTGCCTCCAGTACCAGAGCACGTGTTTGGGAATCTCATCGGCTTGGGATATGCAATTTCTAAATTCGAAGACTCGGACTTAGCAATCCTCGCTAGGAATGTGAGGGATGGAATCAAGACAGTCAACGACGAGGCCATACAAATGGTTCGTGGGGAGGAGGGGTTCGCGATGATGATGGAATATGTGGAGAATATGAGTGAACTATTGAAAAGCAAGGAAGTAGAATTATTCAGATTCAGCAGTTGGTGTAGATTTGGGGTTTATGAAGCCGATTTCGGTATGGGGAAGCCTATTTGGGCGAGCTTAGCAAGTGTGAACATGAAGAACTTTGCTTTATTCATCGATTCTAATAGCAAAGATGGAATAGAGGCGTGGGTTACCATGACCGAGGAAGACATGACTCGTTTTCAATTGGCTTTTGCAGAGGCTAATTCAAGTGAGTGAAATCTATGGTCGCGATCATATATATGGCATCTCTATGTAAGATATTAAATAAGGATCATATATATGTCAGCTTTAATAAAAATGTTAAGATCAATAAGTTATATAACTCGATTTACTTAAATAATACTAAATTACAGCTGTGTTTTGTTATTGAAATTTGATATTGACTTGGAATTATGGGTGACAATTTTATGATTGTTTGCGTGATTTAAATATTTACAATGTGAAAATGAATTTGAATTTTAACAAAATTAAGATGAACTTATCTTTTTTACTTTGAATTCGCTTAAATTAGTTTAATTCTACACATTTCAACCCTACCCGGATATGTTATTCCTTAATTCTTTAATTACACGATTTTATTAATTCCTTAAGGTTGTGTTATGTTAAATTTAAAAATGAGTTTTGTATATTTATAAGCATTTAAAAGATAAAAGAATTATAGTTTTATGGATTTTCTAAACATAAATATAGAATTGAAACTCATTAACAATTAGAATTAGAATTTCATTGATGATCCAAAATCAAACTAAAAGTAATTGGATGACGCAAATTAGAACTCATGAAGACTCTGATCTAATTAAGTGAGCTCCTCCTGAATAAGGATTATGAAGTCGAAAGCCTCTTTCTTTTCCATTTTCAAACACATCTATTTGATTCCCATAACGTCAACAAGATATGAACAAACCTCAATAATAGGAGGTATGTAATCTAGGGAGGTAGTCAGTTCGGTGGTTTTTTCATCTAAAATTCATTTCAAACGACGTCGTTGGTGTCAATTTTTCAAAATTCTCATCCGTCGGTTGACGGTTAAACATTAGTTCGGTTTTGTCGATTATAAGATTGGTTCGGTTGGCTTATCAATTTAGTCGTAGAAAAATTAACAAATATTATATATATAATATAATATACAAAACTAAAGAAAAGAATGAAAAATCTAGTTGATGAACATTCTTGTAAATAAAATAATAACAAA
The DNA here is from genome assembly GCF_907164915.1 of Impatiens glandulifera. Taxonomy (NCBI): domain Eukaryota; kingdom Viridiplantae; phylum Streptophyta; class Magnoliopsida; order Ericales; family Balsaminaceae; genus Impatiens; species Impatiens glandulifera. Next base: position 70,192,499 of record NC_061862.1, on the reverse strand, counting down.
TTACGAAATAAAACAACAATTTAATTTTAACAAATATGTTAAGCATTGTTTTCATCCGTTATCACTGTGCTAGAAATACATATATTAAAATAATATCAAAATATATATATATAAAATTAAATTAAAGTAATAAAGAATAATAAGAAATTTATAAAAAAGATAAAAAAATAAAGAGTTCATTTATTAATAAAAAAAAAGAAAGAATGAGAAAATATATTGATATTTAATTAATAAATATACAAAAATATATATATATATATATATATATATATATATATATATATATATATATATATTATGATGCTTAATTTTTAAAGTGTCCAGATTGTCGGGTTAAAAGTTATGGTTAATTTGGATATATATATGAGAGTAAATGGATACTTGGGTCGGATTGTGGGTTAACCTGCCCATTAACTTAAAACGGTTAAAAATAAAATTAAAAACGTTATAGGTATGGTTTGAACTTACAACCTAACAAAAACAAGTACAACTCTTTAACCAACTAGATTAATAACACTTTATATTTTAAATTTAACACCAAATTTGATGAACACGGGACATTTTAACAATATAAGTTCAACTTTTTAACTAACTAATATATATATATATATATATATATATAATAATAATAATAATGCTTAATTTTTAAAGTGTACGGATTGTCGGGATCGAGAGCTGTGGTTAATTTGTATATATATGAGAGTAAATAGATACTTGGGTCTGATTGTGGGTTGATCCGCCCATAAACTTAAAATGGTTAAAAATAAAATTAAAAATGTTATAGGTATGGTTCGAATTTACAACCTAACAAAACAAGTACAACCTTTTAACCAACTAGGCTAATAACACTTTATATTTTAAATTCAACACAAAATTTGATGAACGCGGGACATTTTAACAATATAAGTTCAATTTTTTAACTAACTAATATACATATATATATATATATATAATAATGTTTAATTTTTAAAGTGTCCGGATTGTCGGAGTCGAGAGCTGTGGTTAATTTGGATATATATGAGAGTAAATAGATACTTGAGTCGAATTGTGGGTTGATCCGCCCATAAACATTTTTACGGTAATAATTTTTCACGGTTTTTTATATCATTACTCGTGCAAATGCACGAGATTCATGCTAGTTTAAAAATAAAAATTAAATATGGTTTACTAAAAGAGACTAGACGAGTCTATTTTTATAGTACGTATGTTTAAATGACATTTTATTAATACTTAGACGAATGATAAGCTAGTTATACAATTAAATACGTATAAATAATTTTTTTCTTTTATATTAATAAATACTTTATTCTACTATTTTATCTATCTCAATTCTTTTCTGTCATAAAAAATATCTATAAATATAAAACAAATAATATTTTAGTTAAACAAAATAACTAACTTAATTTACCTAATTAAATTAATTATTATAAAAAAACTAATTAATTATACAATTGAAAGCACTAAAATTTCCGGAATTACAACAATTATATTTTTTTATTTTTTATATTAGTTGTGAAATTCTTTTATATATAATGTTATTTTGAACATTTAATTTATTTTATATACTACTTTTGTTATATGAGAGGTATTGTGTTTTGGCTATCTAAAAAACAAATTGGAGTTGGTATCAAAAGCTCTAGAGATTTTAGGTTTTTGACGAAAATTCTGGCAATAAATTCTTTCATCACGAATAAAAAAACAACACGATCGACACGAACGACATGATTGGCACAAATGGAACAATCGACACGATTTAGCACGGTATCAAGGTTGCGGTTCGCTTATTGAGATCACGTTGTTAGTTGCTCCGTATCGCTTGTCAAACGTGCACACGATCGACACAATCGTCACGAACGACACGGTATCGTCTCTAATTGTTAGGTCGTTCATTCATCTACAAAGCTTGGTTGGAAGGTTAGGGTTTCTGGTTTACCCTATTCTATAATAGTTAAGATTTTTGATGTACCATATTCTGGAATTGCTCTTCTTTATTGCTTTGTTGTTTTGTTCTGTTTTTCATTAAAATGGGAAAAAGAAAATCAATAAGTATAAGGAGTCAAAAAATTTGTGATGGAAGGTTTAAGGGAGGTAGCTGAAAAGAAAATTAATAAAATTGCTGAAGAAATTATCCATAAAAAATAGGGATGCAACAAAGGTAAGAAACAAATTGTTAATAAAAATTCTAAAAAAAATGTAGCAGGAAAACAGGGAAGAAATAAGGAATTTAGAAGGTTGTTTATAATCAAAGAGCCAACCTGTTTGGTCTTAAAAAATAGATTACCAAACTCATGAATGCTAACAAGGGAGAAATTACAATCAGTAAAAAGAAAGATCAATAAATAACAGTCTAGTAGCTCTAATAATAATTGTTTGGATTTGAGTGCCGAAATCCAACCTGCTTGAAAGGATCTATAAAAACATAAAAAAAAATAACAATATAAGAAGACACACATTTATAGTGGCTCAATCAAAAGAGTTATGTCCACTTTAGCCGCCACCTGATTTCGCTATTAAGAGAAAAGAAAACAAAGTTTTGTCTCACACTATTTATCTCTCTAAAATTTTGGCTTACACAATAAACCCTTAACAACAATATATTTAAAGGGTAAACATTAAGGTGATAAACTTAAATAAATTTAGTTTATGATCAAACTCAAATCTAATAAACTATGATTAATTTTTTTTGAATTTATTATAAATGTAGACTTCACAACTCAAGAAATGATACTGTGCAAACTGAATTAACCAATCTGATCCGTCATCATCTTAGTTTGTACTAAAACATTATTGGGATGAACTAAGAAACTTTTGCACTTATAAACCAACTTGAAACTATTGAATCAAGTATCGTGTATCATTTGTTCTCAACTAGATAAATATTGATTTTACATGTTGAGGGAACACAAAGGCAATGTTTCATGATTACAGGAAAATGACCAAATAATAAGAGAAGCAAAAAGAAAGAAAGAAAAGACAAATCCTCTTACAATTGATAAAAAAAACTTCAATTAACGAGAAAAAAACAATAAGTAAGTTGCATTCATTAAAATTATATTTAATACAAACTTTTAATACTAAATAATTATCTACTAAACAAGAATAACTAAAAAAACAAGATCCTTAGCCCTAAGGGGCATATCACTCTAAAGTCTCATGTTGGTTTAATGTTAGGATTAAAATGAGATATGTGGTGGTTATTTGATGAGATGATTGATTAATCAAATTAAAAGTTCCGTGCAAAATGCTTGAAATGTTCGAATTTAAATTAGGTTTTCGATTTGGTTTTTGAGTTGAGATTTTAGCTCAAAAACCAAACCGAAAACCGAAATCATTTTTTATTGTTTATTTTAATTATATATTTTACTATATATTATATAATTTATTATATATTAATTTAGGTCATCAGCTAGTCTTCTATAGTCTCTAACACTATAATCCCTCACTCCAACTGTCCACTTTTGAGGCTTTGACCTATCTCTCTTTCTTTCTCGTCGAAAACACTTATCATCATCACAAATACCTCACCACTATCATATCTGGTGGCCGTCAACACTATTTTACTGTTACTTCCGTCGTTCATCTGCCGAACATTGACGATCATTCACTAAGTATAATTTGAATGATTTATACTATTTTTTTTATAATCTTAGTTGATAAGATATCAAACAACTTGTTTATTCTGATAACTCTCTTAAGAATATTTCTTTCATCTTATGGGTAAAGGGTGTTCAATATTTGGTCTAAATCGAATATCCGATCAAATTTGAATAAACTGAATTCGAATAAACCGAATTCGAATTTATTCAAATCGGTTTGTTTTTCATATTTGCTTTAAAAAAATAATTCGAAGAACTCAAACCGAAAACTCGAATAACCTGAAAACCGAACTGATGAACACCCCTAACTTTAGTCATTGATGAAGGGCTCCAACAATGATCTATTAATTATTATTATATTTGAATAGTAATTTTTACTTTCAAATAATTTTGTTAATATTATTATTTTTTCGATAATTATATTTTTTGAGTTTTATTTTCAGTTGTTGTTTTATTCCAGTAGTCAATATCAATATTTTTAGTGGTCTTTATTCAATTATATGTAAATCTTTACTAATGATTTAGTCAACACATTTTGTCATCCTTTCGTTATGATGAGTTTCTTTTTAGGTGTTATTTCATCCTAGATGACGACCAAAAAGAGATAATTATTGTTTATTTTAACTTTGAAATTGTGATTTTTATTTATCTATTATGATAGTATATATATATATATATATATATATATATATATATATATATATAATCACTAGATCTATATTAACGAGTGCTTTTTAAAAAAATAAAGAAAATATGAATCTTCCAAATCATAGTTGAATGATCATAAACTGGACCTTATCTAAGCTTTTTTCACGAAGACTCTCTTGGGAGTTTTGACCTTTTTGAATTTCTTTGGTATAGCCTATTCCCTAAAAGTCTTAATGAGTATGTTTGGTTGTACCATCAAACTCTCTTTCACATTTATTAGTTTCTCTTTGAGAATTTGTACATCCTTCTTGATCCATCTTCAACAATTATTATCGGACTAGATGTTCTTTCAGTTCAGTATTTTAATCTCCTAATAAAGTCACAACATATAAAAGTGTCATTATTTTGTGAAGAGTGGAGAGTATTGATATTCTTTCAAAGTCATGAATGTCAAACCAACTATTCATAGAATTAGATTACCATCACAATTCACATATCAATCCAAAAGTGCTCCAAGAATTCATAAAGATTCTTCCATGAACTAATTTTCTAATTATTCTTCTTCTCTCAAGCTATGAACCAAATATTTTGAATTTTTTAGTTTGACCAAAATGCTTTCAACTACTAAAGATTAGACCAAGGCTCCTTCACTACATATCATCAGTTATAAATATTGTTCATACAATGAAATGCTCACTCAATTTGTACTTGCCTTCATCCTAAAACTCAAGAAGCTCGGGCTCTCATTAGCCGAAACTATCTTTGTTATGTCCACCATTAGTTGAGTTTCGCATAAGACAGGATCTAGAGACTAAAGTAGTGTATACATCTTTGGTAGAATTTGGACCTTTTTGGCTTTCCCTGTTATAGCATTTTCCCTCTTAAAAACTCTCTTTCTCCATCTCTTTCATGAGTTTCTCCTTGAGGATTTGTAAATCCTTCTTGATCCATCTTCAACAATTATTATCAGACCACATATTCTTTTTAGTTCAGTATTTTATTCCCCAAATAAAGTCCCAACATATAGAAGTTTCATTATTTTGTGAAGAATAAAGAGTATTGATATTCTTTCAAAGTCATCAATGTCAAACCAAGTAGTCATAGAATTAGATGACCATCATATTTCACATATCAATCAATAAGTGCTAAAAGAACTCATTAAGATTGTTCCAAGAACTCGTTTTCTAGTCATTTTAATTCTTTCTCCCAACCTCTGATACCAAATTTTAGAATTGTTTTTTTTGACCTAAATGCTTACAACTACTTAGACTAGACTAAGGCTCCTTTACTATATCATCTTCGGTTATAAATATTGTTTATACAATGAAATGCTCACTCAATTTGCATTCGCTTTCATCCTAAAACTCAAGAAGCTCGGACTCTCGTTAGCTGAAACTATCTTTGTTGTGTCCACCATGAGTTGAGTTTTGCATCTAGAGATGATCTAGAGACTAATGTAGTGAATACATAATGTTACACTGTGTTAAATATTTATCATTAGAGTTATAAAGATAAGCCTTATAATAATAGAAAAACTACAATAACAATAAACAAATCAATATATGGCTTGGTTGAAAAAACTAAATTTCTTAAATAGTGTTATGTTTAATCATTTTTTTTAATTTATTTAAAAATTATTTTTATTTTAAATATCTTAATACGGTATTTATTTAAATAAAATAATATTCTGTAATATACTTTAATTATGTATATATTAATAAATGTAATAAAGTTTGTTCCTTAACTACATTATAGCTCTAGGCAGTTTTATGCGTTTTCAAACATGCCAATAATTTCATGTTTATCTCTTTGTGTTCATATTTTAATCATATATATATATATATATAATAAAATTGGTCTTGGATTAATTAGTACATGGAAAATCTTAAAATTGATAGACTTAATATTCTGTTGAATTGATTCTAGCAAAAACTAGTACTTCAACCAACCTTTCAAGCCTATAGTTCAGTAAATTGACATCAATATAGACTCTTCAAATGTTATAAATTGATTTCAATCAATAAAACCTCCAAACCATCTTTTGTAGAATTTGCACTACCCACCTAGAGCTGAATCCGCCCATAGTAAATGTGTGGGCCACAGTACATGACAAATGTTGTCATGCATGAAGAAAATTAACTACGTGCATCCTTGCATGTCTCTGCCTTTTCAATTCAATACGTGCATCCTTGCATGGCTCTGCATTTACAGAAAAAATATTAAAATATTTGTATCCATTGCATGGCTCTGCTTTTTTCAGAGCTTTTAGTGAGTCCAAATAATAAGAACGTGGAGCTGACTAGACTCTTAAGATTTTAAAGGAAATGAAAAATTCGTAATTTGTTGTGTTAAGAAATGTTTTAGCATGTTAATTCTTTCATCACCACTTCCTACTCCACCTTGATCAGCATCCAACTTTTCCTCTTTCTCTCTATCCTAACAGCTGTTTTCAGATTCTGGCTAGTCCCGGGTGGTCTTGCATGGGCTCTTTCCAAAGCGAAAACCGGTGCCCCCATTCCCGGACCATCTGGATTTCCCCTTATCGGACTCATTTTCACTTTCATGAGTTCTTTGACTCATAGAAAACTTGCAAACCTTTCTGTTGTGCGGAATGTAAGAAAATGATGAACAATGAAGTGTGGAAATAAACAGATGAAAAGAGATTTCTAATTGTCAAAAGATAAAGATAAAACAGATTACTACAAAAGAAATAAACTACGCCTATAAAAATGCTGAAAACAAGAAACGTAAATACTAACTTAATTTTGCATAACTGTAGAATTAAATGTGATATTAATTCATATACTAAAGGCAGATCGTTACAAATCTCCACCTTGCCTTAGTATCATCCAACAAGAAGAGCCTGATCAAACTACTTCCAACTGTCAACATTTAGCAGGTCCAAACAATGGGTGAATTTGTTAAGTGGAACCGCCTTCGTGAACATGTCAGCAGGATTATGATGTGTGCTGATCTTCTTCACTTTGATTCTTTTCTCAGTACGAAGAAAATGATAACGAACATCAATATGTTTGGTTCTATCATGATGCACTTGATCTTTGGCCAAACAAATAGCACTTAAGCTATCACAAAAAACAATTGCCTGATCATGATGGATACCAAGGTCACTGATTAATCCTTTCAACCATATACCTTCCTTGGCTGCTTCAGTTAGCGCCATATACTCAGCTTCGGTAGTGGACAACGTCACCGTCGACTGTAATGTTGCCTTCCAACTAACCATAGAGTCACCAAGGGTGTAAACATAACCAGTCATTGATCTTCTACCATCGATATCTGCAGCATAATCTGAGTCAGAATAACCAGTTACGAGACACTGGTTATTACTCCCATAAATGAGATCAACATCGGATGTGCCTCTCAGATAGCGAAATATTCTCTTTACCGCTTGCCAGTGTTCCTTACCAGGTCGAGACATAAACCTGCTAACAACACTAACTGAATAGGCAATATCAGGTCTAGTGCATACCATGGCATACATTAAACTACCCACCACACTAGCATACGGTACATTAGACATGTATAACTTCTCAGCTTCAGACTGGGGTGCGAATGCAGACAAATGATCAGTAATAGCAGCATGAGTATTGAGAGCCTTTGCTGTACTCATCCCAAAACGAGACAACATTTTCAAAATATAACTCTTTTGTGAAAGAAATAGCTTCTTTTGAACTCGATCTCTTACTATTTCCATGCCCAGAATTTTTCGTGCTCCACCTAGATCTTTCATATCAAACTCAGAACTAAGAAGGTCTTTCAGCTTTTGAATCTCTGACATCTTCTTGGCTGCGATTAACATGTCGTCTACATACAAGAGTAAATAAATCAAAGAACCATAATTAACTTTGTTGTGATAGACACAACAATCATATGCACTCCTATTGTAACCATGTTCAATCATGAAATTGTCAAACCGCTTATACCACTGTCGAGGAGACTGTTTAAGTCCATACAAAGACTTCTTCAGACTACAAACATGTGTTTCCTTACCAGGAACAAGAAATCCTTCAGGCTGACTCACTAGTATATCCTCTTCAATCTCACCATGTAAGAAAGCCGTCTTCACGTCTAATTGCTCGAGTTCCAGATCCTGATGTGCTACTATAGCTAGTAGTACCCTGATAGAAGTGTGTCGGACTACAGGTGAGAATATCTCATTGTAGTCTACGCCTTCCTTTTGAATGAATCCCTTTGCAACTAATCGTGCTTTATATCTGGTCCCTTCAGCACTAGAGGTTCCATCTTTCCTTTTGAAAATCCATTTACACCCAATGACTCTTCTTCCCTTAGGTAAAGTAACTAGCTCCCATGTATTATTCTTGTGAAGTGATTCCATCTCCTCACACATGGCAGCAATCCATTGCGCAGAATCAGCACCATTAACAGCTTCATTGTAAGAAGATGGCTCGTTATGTATGACATCTTCAGCTACCTGAAGTGCATAACATACCATTTCTTCAGTATCATTTATAGAGGGACTGATTGTCCTACTTCCAGGATCAGTTGAGATCTTTCTTCCCTCGATTGAATGAATTAACCTGTCAGGAGCTTTAATTTGCCTTCTAGGTCGTGTTGCAATGTCAGATTGACTTTCAGGTGCTCCAAATTGATAAACTTCCTCAGATGGCTTATCAGTATCGTGTGTCATGCCAGTTGTCCCTTGAACTGGAGCCACCTCAAGCTCCACCTGTTTCTCGGTATTATTATTTTCTCCAAAAAGTGATGGCTTGATAGAGGAGTTAAGTATAAACTTCTCATTAAAGGTGACATCCCTGCTGAGGATTACTCTACCTTCAGAAGATGACCAGATTCTATATCCCTTGACTCCATCTCCATAACCCATGAAAATACCCTGTTTTGCCCTTGGTTCCAACTTTCCTTCATTAACATGATAGTAAGATGTGCACCCAAAGACTTTCAAATGAGAATAATCAACGACATTACTAGACCATACCTCGTAAGGGATTCTGCAATCAATCCCAGTGTGTGGTGCACGATTTATCATATAGCAAGCTGTTAAGACAGCCTCGCTCCAGTACTTTCTAGTCAATCCCGCATTAGAGAGCATGCTTCTAACTCTCTCTAACAATGTTTGATTCACCCTTTCTGCTACACCATTCTGCTGTGGTGTACCTCGAACAATGTGATGTCTTGCAATTCCCATATCCCTGCAGAACTCATTAAACTCAGATGAACAGAATTCAAGCTCATTATCTGTTCGCAGCCTCTTAACCTTCTTTCCAGTTTGATTCTCCACCAGTGCCTTCCAATGTTTGAAGGTCTTAAATACCTCGCTCTTATGTCTCAGAAGATACAACCAGGTCATCCTTGAGTAATCATCTATGAATGTTACAAAATAGCTATAACCTCCTATACCTTCAACTTGAGTAGGACCCCAGCAATCAAAGTGGATATAATCCAGTGTGCCCTTAGTTTTGTGAACTCCCTTACTAAACTTGCGGCGATGTTTTTTCCCGAAAATGCAATGTTCACACAACTCAAGGTTGGTAACCTTGTGGCCAGATAGAAGATCTCGTTTGGACAGAATTTGCATCCCCTCTCCCCCATATGTCCAAGTCGCATATGCCACAACTTGGTTACATCAGGGTGTCGATTCACAGATTTGGATGCGACCGCAGCGGAACCTGTCAGCGTCTTACCTTGTAGTATATACGAGGTATTCTGTTTAATACCTTTCAGTATTATTTTTGAACCTTTACTGATGCACAATGTTCCTTCTTCACCGCTAAACTTGAAACCTTTAGCATCTAAAATGCCTAAAGATATTAAGTTCTTCTTCAGTTGAGGAACATGTCGAACGCCAGTTAGGGTTCGTATCTTACCATCATCAGTCAGAATTTTGATAGTCCCAATACCCACCGTTTTACATATGGCATCATTTCCCATGACCACGTTTCCACCATCATAATCTTCATAGGTATCGAACCATTCTTTGTTCGGACTCATATGATATGAACATCCTGAATCCAACACCCACGTATCAATAGGGTGTAGAGAAGCGTTAGCTACAAGGGAAATGTCCTCCTCCGAGTCGGTGTCTCTGTCTTTATGTGCTATCACAGCCGTAGAATATTTGCCCCTTTTCTTAGGACAATTATTCTTCCAGTGACCAGGTTCTTTACAATAATTGCAGATGTCTTTAGCATTAGGGCCCTTAGCTTTGTATTTCTGATCCTTCTTCTTTCCAGACCCTTTGTAGTTGACTGTGTTGGCAATCAACCCAGATGCTTGATTGTCTACAATTTCACCGCTCGCCTTATGACGCAGTTCTCTAGTATGAAGTGCTGACCGAACTTCCTCTAGAGTTACAGAGTCTTTACCCACAACGAACGATTGAACAAAATTTTCAAACGAGTTGGGTAAAGATACCAACAGAATTAATGCAGCATCTTCATCTTCGATCTTAACATCTATATTTCTCAATTCAAGTAATATAGTGTTTAACTTATCAAGATGTTCACGAAGAGACTTACCTTCAAGCATACGAAGACTGAACAGACGTTGCTTCAATAACAACTTGTTAGTTAGTGACTTTGTCATGTACAAAGCCTCTAACTTCGACCATAGACCGATTGCGGTATCTTCATCTGATACCTCAGTAATCACTTCATCAGCCAGACAGAGTAAAATCGTTGAGTGTGCCTTCTCTTCCAAGACCTCAAGCTCAGCAGTGATTTTACCAGAGGAAGACTCCTTTGCAGGACCTGCAACTATCTTCGCCATTTCCTTCGACAATGGTGCCCAGACGCCTTGTTGTTTAAGCAAGGCTCGCATTGTGATCTGCCATAGACCAAAACTGTTTCGCCCTGTGAATTTTCGATTTTCAGATTCATTGAAGACATTCTCTCGCCAGAAAACAAAAGTGATAATCTGATCGGATCTAACCCGCTCTGATACCAATTGTTGTGCGGAATGCAAGAAAATGATGAACAATGAAGTGTGGAAATAAACAGATGAAGAGAGATTTCTAATTGTCAAAAGATAAAGATAAAACAGATTACTACAAAAGAAATAAACTACGCCTATAAAAATGCTGAAAACAAAAACGTAAATACTAACTTAATTTTGCATAACTGTAGAATTAAATGTGATATTAATTCATATACTAAAGGCAGATCGTTACACTTTCTCAGACCTTAAAGGCAGTTCCACTAATGGCCTTTTCGGTTGGGTTCACCCGTTTCGTTATTTCAAGTGATCCGGCTTCGATTAAGGACATTCTCAGTAGTTCTGCCTTCGCTGATCGTCCTATTAAGGAATCTGCTTACGAGCTCTTGTTTAATCGGGCAATGGGATTTGCTCCCTTTGGAGAATACTAGAGAGTGCTAAGAAGGATTTCAGCTACTTACATGTTTAGCCCGAAGAAAATAGCTTGTGCTGAAGGATTCCGTAAGAACATCTGTCATCAGATGATCACACAAGTAAGAATACTCTATTTATTTTTACTTTTAAATGATAATGAGTATAAAAGACAATTAGTTATAAACGAGTGTTTCTTTACTCAGGTAAAAACACAAATGGAGCTAAAAGGGGATGTTGAGATCAAGCAAGTTCTTCACTATGGTTCATTGAATAACATGATGATGACTGTTTTTGGAAAGTATTATGATTTTGGTGAAAATGGGGACGGTTTGGAATTAGAGGGATTTGTTAGTGAAGGATACAAGTTATTAGGGACATTCAATTGGAGCGATCATTTCCCATTCTAGGTTGGCTTGATGTTCAAGGTGTGAGAAGGAGAAGTAGGAAACTAGTTTCTAAAGTGGATGGGTTTGTTAGAAAGATCATAGACGATCACAGCATGGTTACTGATCAGGACAATAATCATGGATACTTTGTTGATGTTCTTCTTGATCTTGAGAGAGAGAACAAGATCACCCGATCTGATATGGTCGCTGTTCTATGGGTAATGTTTTTTCTTATATCTTTTCAAAATTTTCTAATTTGTATTTCCTTACTTAGAATCCTCCTTCTTGACTTCACTAGCCAACCTTATTATCTACAAGATATGAAAAATATGTAGAAAGGAAAAATATTTAGAACATTTTCGTAAATGAATGTACATGTTAAACCTCCTTTGGTGCATATTAAATTTTATTAAACAAAAACTTATTTTATTTCATGTGTTACTTTTGTCATGTTGGCCCTTAGTTTCTTGTGACTACTTTTTTCTCATTTTAACAAATTATTAATTTCTTGAAAATATTTGTATTCTCAATTTTTAAAAGATATTTATTTCTTTGCTTCTATATATAAGTTTTTTTATTTACATAATAATAATGGGAAGAATGTCAATTTTGTTTACAAAGTTGGAGCGAGGTGTCAATTTTGTTTATTAAGTTGAAAAATTCTATTTTTGTATATAAAGTTGTCAAAATGTTTCAAAATTAAATAAAATAAAATAAAATAAAATAAACAAAATTTACACCTCGCTCCAACTTTGTAAACAAAATTGACATTCTTCCCTAATAATAATTGATGATGAAAACATGTATATAAATACTCTTTATCAATGAATGCAGGAAATGATCTTTAGAGGAACAGATACTGTTGCAATTCTATTAGAATGGATTCTAGCAAGACTAGTTCTTCATCCAGACATTCAAGCCAAAGCTCTCGCCGAAATTGAAACAACTATTGTCTCTTCAAGGGCGGTAATGGAATCTGATATCCCAAATCTGCCATACCTCCAAGCCATCGTAAAAGAGACTCTAAGAATGCACCCTCCAGGCCCCCTCCTTTCATGGGCTCGTCTTGCAATCCACGACACACATGTTGGGCAGTACTTTGTCCCTGCAAGGACCACGGCCATGGTGAATATGTGGGCCATAGCACATGACAAAGGAATTTGGTCGGAGCCAGAAGAGTTCAGGCCAGAGAGATTCATTGAACAGGATGTGTCTGTCATGGGGTCTGACATGAGGCTCGCCCCTTTTGGTTCAGGAAGGAGGGTATGTCCCGGGAAAACTATGGGTCTAGCTACAGTTCATATTTGGTTGGCTGTGCTTCTTCAGAACTTTGAGTGGACCTCTAAGGATGATGTGGATTTGACTGAGGTTCTCAAGATGTCAATGGAAATGAAGAATCCCTTAGTGTGTAAAGTTGTTGCAAGGGTCTTTTGAGCATGCTTGATGGCTCCATCTGAAGAGGCCTCCTAAACTATGTTATGTTGTTGTGTTTGTTTGATGCATTTTTTCTAAGTTTGTGTTTTTTATGTTTTTCAAAAACTATGTTATGTTGTTGTGTTTGTTTGATGCTTGTTTTATAAGCTTGTGTTTTCTATGTTTTTTAAAAACTATGTTATGTTGTTGTGTTTGTTTAATGCATGTTTTTAAGCTTGTGTTTTCTATGTTTTCAAGTTTGTGTGTTTTGTTTTATAAAATCTCTGATAACTTTAACTTTTTGAGATAAATTATAAATCATAATCCATAAAACTAAATAAAAATAAAAATGTAGAAGTTATTACAAAAACTTGAAATAATGTCTTTTCAAATACAAAATAAAATTATTATTTTAAATCAAAATACTCTTTACCTATCTTCACGTCCTAATCAAATATTAGATTGGGTAGAAGTGTTACCTTTAATATCAAACTAAATCTTAAGTTTTATGTTATTTTTCTTTTTCATTATATTTCTTTGGTATGGATAGAAAAAACACTTAGAATATTATTTTATATTTTGTGGATAAAGAATTTCATTTGGCAATTTTCATATATTTTATTTTATTCCTTAATTTTATTTCTTAGGTAATCAAATAATTTATTCACCATCGTATGTAATCAATCTCCCTATTTTGTTTTATTTTTTTATTTAACACAAATGATTAATTAATCAATTATTTATTTTAATTTTCGTTATAAAATATTTTGAAGGAACAATATAATAAATCATTTATTTTTATGTGTGTTATAAAATATTTTGAAGAAATTGTATGGTTAATCAAATGGTTCATTATAAATCGTTACATAAAATATTTTGATTACTTGATTATCAAACTTTCATATTGAATCCCAAATATTCTTTATGCACAAGATATGAATACATACGGACCCTTATGGTTGTATATATATATGATGAAAACTTTATAATTAAATTGTGAGATAGTGTCTTACAAATAATTTTAGAAATATTTTTTTTCGCATTATTATACTTTTTCGATAATATCATAAATACTAAAAAAAAATATTTTAGTTTTTATTATGAACATAACCGATAGACGATTAAATTGCTCATACGGTTACTAAAAAACATATTACCTTAAATACTATTTATGAAGATAAAAATGGTTCCTCGCTTCTTAAGCATAATCAATGTTCATCAATCCCATAATCATAAATATTATTTTTTAATACTTTATAATTTTAATCTTTAGTTTGGAAATATCGCATTTAATATTAAATATATTCACAAATTAAATAAAAATAGGAATGTGTAATACATTAATTAAGACTCTAAAAACATATCATGATTACCAATAAAAATAATGTTTAATAATAAATTTATTGACAAAAAATGCATTAAGATTAAATTTTTATTAAACTACATTAATTTATTTAACAAAATCATGTTTTAATAATAATTCAAACACAAATACTTGCATTTGACCTAAATTCCTTATTCAATTAAAATTAATTAATAAAAACATATCTTAACATAAATTTAATGATAAAAAATTTAACTGTTGAAAATATCTCATTAAATAAGATTTATTTAAAAAGTTCATTGTATGGTGAAACATAAAATAATTTTAACAACTTAAAGTTAAGCCTTAATATCTTTATGCACATGATATGATCATGTACGTCTCTTATCTAATTGAGTTTCACATATATCTTTCTTTTTATTTATTTAACACATAATTATTAAATATTATAAAAATATATTTTTGTGTTTATGAACCTAACAAATAGATGATTAGATTGCTCCCACGGTTCATGAAGAAAGTATCACCTTCAATGTTAGATGATGAAGAGAAAGATGGTTTCTCATTCCTTATCATAATCAACGTTCATCAATCCCATAATCATAAATAATCTTTCTTTCCTATTTTATAATTTTAATCTTTAGTTCGAAAATATCGTATTTAATATCAAATATATTCACAAATTGAATAAAAACAGGAATCTTTATTACATTAATTAAGACCCTAAAAATACAATATCATGATAATCAATATAAACCATGTTTAATAATAAATTTATATACAAAAACATGCACTATGATTAAAGTTGAATTAAACCACATTAATTTATATAACAAAATCATGTTTTAATAATAATTCTAAAGTGAATTATTTGCATTTGACCTAAATTCTTACTCAATTAAATTAATTAACAAAATTATATCTTAACTTAAATTTAGTGATAAAGAATTTATATGTGGACAAAATTCTCATTCAATAAGATTTATTTAACAAAATCTACTTTAATAATAATTCTAACGAAACCTTAATGCGAAGTCGAAACATAATCTTAATTTTTTAAAATATTTTTATTCTTATTTTCTAAAAATATATATATCTTTGCTTCTGTTTCTCTATTTTTGATTTACATTACTATTAATGTTCAAGTCTTTCCACCCAAAATACTCATATTTTATATAGAGCACTCAATCTTCAAATCAAATGATAAAATAAATAAATAAACCTAGTGCTTAGTTGTTAATTATCCCTTGATATTAGTAATATCGTAATGGAAGAAAAAATGACAGTCATGATCGCAAAATACTAGTCATTCCATCTTCTTTAATGCATCTACATTCTAATTTAGGTAATATTATTATGTTAAATTGTTTAATATTTATATATATTAATTCGAATTACAATACTTTTGTCATTTTAACTTATAAATAGTTTTATTGACACGCTAATTCCAGATGAAGAAAAAGATAATTTAGATGAGGAAGAAGACTAAACATGTACTCTTTATAACTATATTCTTGTATTTCATTTGTGTAACGCTTAAAATCAACCTTTTTAAAAAGTTTTTTCTCTTTCGAACTCTTAGATCGAGGTCCATAAGTACATTACCTTGCTCTTGGATTTCGAGTGGGATATGAATGATTTGCATCTATTAATTTAATGTGTAATGACTAAATTTAAATTAGAAAATTATGAAGATAATTTAATCCAATTATTGTAGAAGTCGTAGTAATTTTCTATAAGTCAACTACTATTAATAGAATTAAATATATTGTATTATAATTTGGTTATATGTGAGGCCCACAATAATTGTTATATTAAATAAAATGATATGATAATTAATTATTAATATACTATAAATTATTAATATCAAATAATATTATTTATTTATGAATTAAAATTGTATATAATTAAACAAATTTAATTATAGAACTAAGAATTACAAATCTTTTATTTATTTATAAAATAAATAATATATAATTAAATATGTTAATTATGTAGTTAAGATTTTATAGAATATATTTTTTATTCATGAAATAAAATATTATATATAATGAAAAGGTTAATTTAAGGAAGAGTTATAATTTTTAGATATTCTCTTTTTAAATATTTTATGCTTATTTATATGATAGATAGATAGATAATAATATTTTTAGTGTAAAAAAAGAAATAGTTTTTAAATCTAATTAACATAGATATACTATACATGAAGTTTCTTGAAGTTTTTGGGAGGGATCACAAATATTACTTTTTTTTTTCTTTTTTTTTTTTTTTTTTTGGGGGGGAAAACGACTTAGCGTCATTTCATTAAAAATTCCCAAAAACGGGAAAAAAACCACGAGTTTAAGAGATCATTCTAGACAGGCCTAGAATGATTTTGAAGTCGTAACATTTTGAATAAAAGCTAAAAACGTAAATGAATTATCTGTTTACAATGCTTTTAATTCTAGTGAGTTTAAAAAACGGTAAATTCCAGTCCTGCAGATATTCCAGTTCTGCTTCGTGCTTGGAATTCCTCTCCACGTTCCCGCGAGGGCGCTGCAATCCGATACAATATCTTTCCATAACTCGTCAATGCTCCTGCGGGTTCTGTCATATACCCTTGCATTCCGTTCTTGTTAAATGTTATACACCACTGCTCCAAAGCCGCACTTGAACACGCTTGTTGCAAATCTATTTCCCTTGGCTTTGAGTAGTGCCGCTTCTTTGATTTCATTCCATTCGCTCGGGAAACTGATCAGCTCCAGGCTTTTATAGAATCTGTCCCAAAGCTCCGAAGCAATACAACAGCTCCCGAATAGGTGATCTATGGTTTCTTCATTTCCTATGCATAGAAGACAGCTCGCGTCCGGGATGCTCATATACTTACTGATACGATCACGTGTGTTGAGCCTTTCCCAGAAGGCGAGCCATAGGATGAACTGGTGTCGAGGGATAATCTTCGTTGACCATACAAGAGGAGCCCATTCTACTTTCTGCGCTTTTTCCCGGATTACCTCCCATATTTTCTTCAATACCAGCTTCCCATTGTCCTCAGCTTTCCATTCATGAATATCCGGTCTGTCGTGTAGTTGTATGTTACTTATATGATCAAGTATCCTCTTTCCTTCTGGAATTCTTCTCAAGAGCAAGTTCCAATTCCCGTATTTGATGTCTCTGATTTTCGCTTTTGCGCAGTCCCTTCTGATACGAGTATTTTGAAACTGCTCCTTGTCGATGATGGGCTGGTTTTCAAAGCAAGGGTCGTGCCAGAATAGAGTGCCTTTCCCGTCCCCTAGTCGGATGTCATAAAGATCTGCAATATCGCTTCTTAGTTTAAGAATCCTTTTTAGAGACCAGCTCATACCTTCGTGAATTTTGCAAGTCCAGATGCTGGTTTCGTGTTTCATAAATCTCGTATGCACCCATTTGATCCATAGTGACTCCTGATTGCGCTCCAAAGCCCACAGATGCTTGAAGGTTAGAGCCTTGTTCCACTCGATACAGTTCTTTAAGTCGATGCCTCCCTCGTCCTTCGGTTTGCAGAGAGCGGTCCATTTGACTTTCTTTTCTCATCTTCCACTATTTCCCCAGATAAAGTTTCTCATCAGTGTGTCGAGTTCCTTCATTACCTTCTTCGGAATGACCATTTGCTGCGCCCAATAGCCAACTATGCCCATAACCACGGTTTTGATAAGTTCGATCCTCCCTGCATAAGAAAGTTTTTTCGCTGCCCAGCCAGATATCGTGTTTTTTACCTTTTCAATCAGCGGCTTGCAGTGTGAGATCTCGATCTGTTTTGCAGTTAACGGAATTCCTAAGTACCTTATGGGAAATCTGCCTTCCTTGATGCCCATGATGTTGAAGATGTCCTGTTTTGTTTCGTCCTTCACGCCTCCATAAAATACCACACTTTTGCTTTCATTAATAGTTAAACCTGTTACCTCAGAAAAGAACGTTAGTGCAGCCCTAATAGTTTTAATGGAATCAACGTCCGCGTGCGCTAGAATGAACAAATCGTCAGCAAAGCATAAATGTGTTACCTCCTCTACCTCACAGAATGGGTGAAAGATGTATGGACGATTCTTTCGGAACATCGCGAAGATGCTCTCAAAGAATTCCATGATAGCTACGAAAAGGTAAGAAGAGAGGGGGTCCCCTTGCCTTACCCCGTTTTCACCTTTGAAATAGCCTCTGTGGACTCCATTGACGCTAACAACAAAGCAGGATGATGAAACGCATTGCATAATCCAATCGATAAAAATCATAGGAAAAGCAGAAACAACCAGAAAGTCTCGAATGGCTTCCCATCTAACAGAGTCAAAAGCTTTCTTGATATCTATTTTGAAAGCCACTCTCGGGGATATTTTCTTTTTCCCGTAGCCTTTTAATAGGCTCTGCATGAGAAGAATATTATGAGAGATTGTCCTACCGGGGATGAATGCAGATTGATTAAGATTTATTATTTTTCCTATAACATTTTTAAAACGTTTAGAAATGATTTTGGAAATTATTTTATAAATCACATTGCAGCAGGAAATTGGTCTGAAATCTTGTACTTTCTCAGGTACCGCAGTTTTGGGGATCAAGGTTAGGACCGCTGTATTCCATTGCTTTAACATCTTCCTGTTTTTGAAAAACTCCAGAACCCCATCAGTAACATCTTTACCCACAACCGACCAATTATCTTTGAAGAACTGTGCATTAAACCCATCAGGACCCGGACTTTTATTCCCATCAATACTAAACAGAGCTTCTTTAACCTCAACCTTCGTGACCACCCTTATCAACTCGCGACTATCTTCTGCAGAGATTTTCCTATCAATAATTTGATACAAGGTATTCAGGTGACTTTGATGCTGCTTTCTTGTACCCATAAGCTGCTTATAGAAATCAATAGCCAGATCTTGGACACCCTTTTGACCCTGAACATATTCACCATCATCATTCTTCAGCCTGTACACATTGTTTCTCATGTTTCTAGCCTTGCATTTTCTGTAGAAGAAAGCTGTGTTTTTGTCACCCAACGAAAGTCAGCTCTGTCTTGATTTCTGTCTAACAAAATTCTCTTCAAGCAGACTCAGCTTCCTGAAGTTTTCAAGCGCATATCTTTCTGTTTCATTGAGTTGTTCATCACTAGCATCCCTTAATAACTTTTTCTGAACCTCTTCCAATTCTTCTCTAGCAGCTAGAACTCTATTGGAGATATTGCTGAACTTCTTCTTGTCAAAGCTTTGGAGATGATTCTTCAGGAGCTTAAGTTTCTCAGAAACCCTGTACATGTTGGAACCTCTGACATCTGTTGACCATACACTTTCGAGGATACCCTTGAATTTATCGTTATCCATCCAAAAATTGAAAATTTTAAAGGGCCTTTTGAACCTTTCTTCCTTTTCCCCGAACAATTTAATCGGGCAGTGATCAGATATACCCGGATTCAAAACATGAAGTTGACTTCTCGGAAATTGGTTAATCCAGTTCTCATTTACCAGACATCTGTCAATTCTACTTTTTCTAATTTGTTCATTCCCTCTCGTAGAAGACCAAGTGAAGAAGTTCCCAGAATTGGTAGGCTCGATACAACCCATATCTCTGATGTAGTCATTAAATTCAATCATATCCCGAGTAATTTCAGATTCTGGGCTACGATCAGATTCGTTTCTAGTTACGTTGTAATCACCGAGGACAGCCCAAGATTTATCAATACCGATCCAGTTTCTAAGACAATTCCAGAGGAGTCTTCTTTCCGTGCTTGAGTTGCTACCATAGATAATAGCAAGATTAAACACGATTCTTGTGATTCTATCTTTGACCTCCACTAGGATTGCTTGATCATTCGAAAAAAGAGTCATCACCTCAACAACTTTGTTATCCCAAATAACCCAGATTCTGCCCGTTTTGTCATTTGAGTTATGAATGATTTCCCAGCTACTATCAATACACAGTTTGCTAACCTTCTCAACGTTCCGACTTTTGACTTTTGTCTCAAGAATACCCATAATAGTGATCTTCTGATTCTCAATGATCCTCCTAATTTCTTTACATTTTAGAGGGTCATTGAGTCCCCTTATGTTCCATGTCACTATATTCATGAATGAATATAAGTGTTGGGTTCCTGACTTTCCAGACTGTCCTGGACCTCTTCATCAGAGAAATCATAAGCATCACTTGCCTCACTATCCTCAATGGCTACAGTTTGATTACATGGAATACTATTGCCATTGAGTGAGGGTTGCCTCATGTAGATCTCATCTTCTCCCGTGATAGATTTAGTAGCTTCTAGATCCAGGATCTTTCTGCTTTGTCTTCGATTTTCATCTTGTTCTGCTTTAGTAGATTTTTTCTGACTTTGAACCTCTTCACTACTAGATTCATGTTTGTTATCGATTTTTATTCGCCCTACTTCAGAATTAAGGCTCACTGCCTTATTCAAGACCAAATTGTCTTCTTCTGCACTTGATCTTTTGATTTCACAAAACCCAAGATTTCCCAGTCCATTTTCAAGAGCTTCTTTATTACTTATTCCAAGATTCTCCTGTTCATCATCTCGAAAGGTGGCTCTGAGCCCAAGGGTCAGGTCATTTCGAATTTTGATGACATTGTTTTTTAGGTTCCTGCTTGCATTCCTAGAACTGTGAAGAGTAGACTCACGACCTATTGGAGTGCCTTCAGATCCAATTTTGCTTGTTTCATATGGGCCAAGTATTCCCCGTCCCATAGATCTTTGAATTTCAGAAACTTTGTAACTAGGACATGTAGTTACTTCAAGACCAGTTCTTTGATCAGTATTGGGATCGGTGGAGTTAGGACCAACAATAGTATCATCCACAATAATAGGACTTGTGCCAGTATTAGGACCAATATAGCCGGGATCAGCAATGGTTGCACACTTTTCATCAGGACCTGTAGTAGCAAGTCCGGTAGCTTGAGTAGTTTCATGATCAACAAGTCCAAGACCAGACTTAATATGGTCAATATGGCTAGGAACAGTAGCTTTATGAGAAGCTCTAGGACCGGTGTGTCTATGTCCAGCTTTATCAGGACCGATACCCTGACCAGGACTGACATTTTGAATAGGACCTATTCTTGAGAAAACAGAATCCCTAGGACCGGTGCCCTGAACATGACCAATATGATCAACGTTAGTAGGGCCAGCTTGTACCCTTACCCACTTCATTCTTTTTCCTATCTTCTTCCTTACCCTTATCTGTTCTTGCTTTTGGTTGCCCATCTTATCATCCTTAGTGCGTTCATTGCTGTTAAGTTCAGACCTGTTCACATTTCTCTCAGCCTGAGCCTGGTTAGAGTCATTGATATCGCTTACTTGAGTGTTGTTATTGGCCTTCGATTTTAGATTATTATTGACTGGACATTTATTCGTAGCGTGTGTGAAAGTGCTACACCATATACATCGATTTGGTTTCCATTCGTATTGTACTCCAATGTCAAATAAATTTCCCAGTCTATCTTTAAGTTCAAGCTTGATTGGAAGAGAGCTACTTGGATGGATTTCGACACTAACTCTGGCCACAGATGCACGCTCATAACCTTCCATTGCTGGGTCAAACATAAGTGGTTTGCCTATAATGCTTGAAATATAGGCCAGGCCCATCGGGTTGCACATGTGTGGTGGAACATTCTTGAGATTTACCCAGATTTGTTCAAGTTCAGGCGGTCTATGATTATATTAAGTTCTTCGCTCCACTTGTACAACTTGAATCTTTTTCCCCTGATAAAAGTATATTCGCTCTCTATGATCGACTTTATTTCGCTTCCATTCCTGAAGGATAGAAAGTAGAATCCGTGATCATTGATTGTGATCCTCTCTAGACTAGAGGATTCCCACTAACCCATCAACGTTCTTTTAACCTCAGCAAATGGTGCTTTCATGTTGCCCATAAAATGACCAACTATGACAAACTCCCATGCCTTGACACATTTTTCTTCAATTTCGGGTGGGAGCTCAAATCGGTGAGGATGATCAAGTGTAATTACCTTTGGGAATAAGGTGTCTATCTGGAATTTTCCCTTTTCTGGATCGCTCATGGCATTTCCATTCCACATCTTTCCTTCTTGCCAAGTTTTATTTGGGTTGCTCATGATAGTGTACACCTTTGTTTTATTACATTTCGAAATTTCCTTCATGGCGTCAACCGTCCACTTGATCACTTCATCATATTGGTCTTTGTTGAAGAGATTCCAATTCTTTAGATAGTGAGTTTTGAACTGAGCATTCAACTGATCATTTCTTTCTTGGGGCATCGTAATCTCTTGTTTATTAATTTGGAAAAATAGCTTCTTCATCTGGTTTCTCAGTCCTGCCAAATTTGCTATTTCGTTTTTCCTCATTGACCACGTTGGACCAGCAGTAAGATCCTTGTTATCATCCTGAGTATTTTCTTTGCCAGGAATTGCAGCAGTAGAAGGAGCTGAGGATGTGACTGTTTCAGGGATGCTATCTTTCCTGACTTGTTTGTTCTTTTCGGCCCATCTAACCCTTATATTTCCCACAAAACCGTTGCCTTCAATTGTTCCGATCTTCTTTAGAATATCCCCTTTAGTGCTCTTCTCTTGTGTATCAGTTTTCCTCTTTTGAATACTATCAATTGGCATTTCAGGATCCAGATTAACGAGTGGAGAAAATGCACCCAGGTTCAATATCTCAGGGTTAGCCTCGGGTGTCACAGTTTCCTTGGGATTTACTTCAATATTCTTCTTAGAACTTGAGTTATTTGCCTTCATGTTTTTTCTTTCTTTGATTTTCGATTCATTCTTACCCTTCTTAGCTGTTTTAGAATTATTCGATCTAGTTTCTTGATCGATCTTTTCAATTTCAGCACTTGTTTTGGAAGAATTATGCCTCTTTGCTTTTGGTTTGATCTTTGTTGCCGATATCTTCTTCATGGATTTATGATATTCGAGGTCGCATATTATTGTTTCATCATAGTCAGTGCTATCGTCTGATTCCAAATCAACATCTATGCTTTGGTTCTTTTGATTCGACCGGTGGCTCATAGCTTTGTTAGTAGATTTATTATCTTGGCGATTAGGACCGGTAGAAGGTGGATATGTGATGTCAGGACCGACATTTAAAGAGATAGGACCGGCATTAGAAGAGTTAGGACTGACATTAGAGGATCTAGGACTGGCATTAGAAGAGCTAGGACCAGCATTTGAAGAGTTATGACCGACGTTTGAAGAGCTAGGACCGGCATTTGTAGAGATATGACCAATGCCATGAGTAGTTTTAGTGTATCCAGGACCGGCGTGTTCAGGATCAATGACTTGAATATTCATGTTATCCACCCTTGTTAGACCCAACTTTTTTGCAACCAAATTATCTTTTTCAGACTCAGCCAAGCGAAAACCGTTGGCTAACCCCATATTAGACCCGGCCAAGCGAAAACCGTTGGCTAACCCCTCATCAGACACGACCAAGCGAAAACCGTTGGCTAATTCTTCTAGTTTCATACATTCTTCACCTCTTATACCCTGACTTAAATTCTGACCCAACTTATTTGTAGCTTCCATGAGATCCATACCCAGACCCAGATTGTCATTCATGATGTCATCAATCAACGAATCAATATAATTTCCAGTCAAGCTTTCACCATTGGCTATACCAATCAAGTTTATTTCATCATCCTTTATATCTGTATTATTAGGCTTTTCTAATTTAGCTGAATTTATTTCCATGAATAGCTCTAACTCAGATCCAATTTTTTCCAAATTCTGTTAGACTATGTCCTTTAATAGTTTCAGCTAGATGTGCAGGCTGTTTAGAAGATCCTGCAATTTTAGCCTCAGTTTCAAAATCCTGGGCGCATTTAGTGTCTTCTGTCCAACCTTTTTCAAGTCTAGTACATAGTTTGGATATCTGACTTTCCATTTGATCCTTAGCAGGACAGGTAGACTTAGCATTCTGATCATTAATGGAACCTGAGACTTTTAGATTTGCAAGATTTCTCATTGTAGAACAAGACTCTGAAATTATATCATTCTTTGGACCTAATGGACTCTGAGCAGCTGATATCTCCAACCCTGTAGAGGCAATTTCAAAATGATCTATTTTGCCCAGTTTAGCATCCTCTTTAGTAGGACCGGTAAAATTTGTTTTCTGATATTTCTCTGCACCTGAATTACCCAAACTGTCATGTTTTCCTACTTCTGAAACTGACCCCGACCTTGTAATATTCTTTGAACCTATTAATTTTCGATCAACAGTCTTATTCAGCTCTGTCATACTTACCTCAATAGGAACACCAGTACCAACTTCAGTAGGATCATTCAAAACAGACATAAATCTCAGCATAATGTTTTCACCCGATTCAGAAACAGACCCTAATTTTGAACTTTCAATAGGACCCAATAAACCTGTGCAATTTATGTCATTTTCCTGCATTATCTTAGAGTCTTTTTGACAGATTATCTCCAACATTGGGACTGAATTTTCAGCACAAGCGACCCGATTGTCATCAATTTTAACAAGACAAGATTTCAAATCCAATTTCCCAACAGAATGACCGGTCAGGTCTAGGGTACCAACCAGCGACTCTAACGGTCCATTCTGTGCAGCAAGTCCAGTAACAACAGAATTTTCTGGAATTAAAGTCCTATCATTTCTATATGCAGTATTGTCTTTTCCTATCAATTCAATCCTATCATTTCTATTATGAACATGCATATTGTTATAGTATAAATCCCCAATAGAACTATTCTCATGTAATTCATCAGCATGTGGAAAAGAACTCATACCCGATGATGTATTTGGCATAGAATCAATAGGCGCATCTTTTCCGTTGTTTAGGACTTCATCCATGATTTCTGGCTTTTGCTTCCTGGGATTGTTAAGAGACCTGCGAGTTCGTCTATCAGACCTAGCCTTGCTGCTTGTCGACGGCCCCTTCAGCACCTTCTTAGGATCATCAGGGCGGACTTGAAGGACGCCCCTTGCCCGAGTAACTACACTGGACGGGCGCGTACCAGTCATTGGAAAGATCAAGCGCAAACTGCCTAATCTTCAAAGGAGCCACAGAGGTTGGAATTCTGCAGCAAAGGGTGGGCGCAAACAGCACGATTGGAAACCAATCGCACCGGAACGGGGGCTTGAAAATAATTGCTCAAACAAGAAAGGGTTTAAGCAATTTTGGAACGGTCTGTAGCTACGAAAGCTTCCTCCAGACCGAACACTTGATTCAAACGGCGATAAAGAAGTTCAATGGAGATCTACCCGCACCTCGCGGTGTGGTTTGATGTCCCGACCGAGGTCCGAACTAACCTGTAAACGAAAAGTGAGAAGAGGAGGGCGACCGACGTCGATTTGACGTCAAGTCTCTGCAGAAGGGGGTTTGACGATATGTTCCGGTAAACGGTAAGAGAAGATGACCGTGACCGTTCCTTGCACAACAGAACACGTTCCAGAGGGCGCACGACAACCGATCGAAGGTGCTGGAGGATGGCGGCTGACTTCCAATGTAGAAGCGCGGTCGCGGCAAGAATCAGTGTCGTTTGTGTTGTTCGTGCCGATCGTGCCGATCGTGCCGAATGTGCCGATCGTGCCGATTGTGCCGATCGTGCCGAAAACGACCTAAATATCCGATCTAGAAACTATAATCGTGATTTCTCCCGATTCCTCCGTTCAAATTGAAATTCCTTCGGTCAGATTGTAGGGGGGAAAGAGACGCACCTACTGGAGAAATTTGAGATCATTCCGACGTCAAAAGCTCCGGCGGCATTGATGTGCCGGTCGTGCCCGATGTCACAAATATTACTTTATTTAAGTAATTATAAGGTAAGACTATAATTAATTTACATTAGATAATCTATCTTTCTAACAAAGCAATATTGAGATTGTACGAGTGAAATTGTGAGATTACGAGATGAGAGGTCGATTAAGATTGATAATTGGTTTACCAATGAAGAAGAGGCCAGTGACATTGTAATTGATGGTTAGATTGTTAAGGAGTAAGAGGTCGACTCAGATTGGTGGTTGGTTTGCTGAGAGATAAGAGATGTGTGTGAATGTGTGATTGGGATTGATGGTTGGTTTATCGAGAGATAAGAGTCGTATGAAATTGTGACGTCATAATATGAAGAGGTTCATTGAGATTAGTGGTTGATTTGGTGAGAGATAAGAAGCGCGTGGAAGTAATTATGTCATGAGATTAGATGTCAATTGAAATTGGTAGTTGGTTTGCCAAGGGATAAGAAGTTGATAACATAGAATTGTAAGGTCACGAGATTAGAGGTTAATTGTGATTGGTAGTTGGTTTGTAGAGGAATTAAAAGCATGTAAAAGTATGAGGTCATGAGAAGAGATGTCAATGAGATTAGTGGTTTGTTTGCCAAGTGATAAAAGGCCAGTAAGATTGAGATTGTTGGTTGGTTTGTTGAAAGATAAGAAATCGGTAAAAATGATAGAAAGATCACAATATTAGAGCTCGATTGTGATTGGTGGTTCAAAATATATGTGAATAAGATGTTGATTGACCGAAGTGTAAGGTCACAATACTAGAGATCGATTGAGATTGATGGTTAATTTTTCGAAAAATAAGAGGCGTCTGAAAGTGTGAGGTCACGAGATTGATATGTCAATTGGGATTTTGATGGTTGGTTTGACAAGAGATAAAAGACGTGTGAAAGTGTGTGAGGTCATAATATTAGAAATAAGAGTTGTCCAATGAGAAAAATAATATTGGTGGTTAAATGAGTGACTAAGATGGGTGACTGAGCGGAGTGTAAAAGTGTGGTCACAAGATTAGAGGTCGATTGGATTAGTGGTTGGTTTGAAGAAGTGATGATAAAGAGGTCGTGATAATGATATGATATGGTTGAGATACAAAATACTCAAAGTGAGGTTACAAGATTAGTATGAGATGTTCATTGGAGAACAAAAAATATCGATGGTTAAATATATGAATGAATTTGTTGGTTTATCAAAAAAGTGAGGGTAAAGAAGTTAGTGATACGATTGTTTGTCAAAAGTGATGGTAAAAGATGTTAGTATTGTTAAAATATTGAGTGCAATAGTGAGGACACAAGATTAGTAATACGAGAGGTCTATTAGTTATAAATGATATTGTTTGTTAACCGAATAATGAGAGTAAGAGGCCGGTGCTGAAGATAACAAAGTTAAATGAATGACTTCTTATTAAATTTATTATCTTTTTTTTATTATGAATAACACAAACAACGATGAATGAGAGGAAGAAGATAATCACTAGGTTGGCTCAATAATTGAAGTTCCCTGTGTACAAACTATAGATGTTGACGACGAAGAGGATAATGAAAACGATGAAAACTGTTATAATATAAAGATAATATATCTGTAAGATATTAAGACTAGACCCAGGCTCCTTCACTACCTATCATCAATTATAAATATTGTTCACACAATGAAATGCTCACTCAATTTGTACTTGCCTTCATCCTAAAACTCAAGAAGCTCGGGCTCTCATTAGTCGAAACTATCTTTGTTATGTCCACCATTAGTTGAGTTTCGCATAAGAGTGGATCTAGAGACTAATGTAGTGTATACATAATGTTACATTGTGTTAAATATTTATCATTAGAGTTATAAAGATAAGCCTTATAATAATAGAAAAACTACAATAACAATAAACAAATCAATATATGGCTTGGTTGATAAAACTAAATTTCTTACTTAAATACTGTTATGTTTAATCATTTTTTTTTAATTTATTTAAAAATTATTTTTATTTTAAATATCTTAATAGGGTATTTATTTAAATGAAATAATATTCTGTAATATACTTTAATTATGTATATATTAATAAATGTAATAAAGTTTGTTCGTTAACTACATTATAGCTCTAGGCAGTTTTAGGCGTTTTCAAACATGCCCATAATTTCATGTTTATCTCTTTGTGTTCATATTTCAATCATATATATATATATAATAAAATTGGTCTTGGATTAATTAGTACATGGAAAATCTTAAAATTGATAGACTTAATATTCTGTTGATTTGATTCTAGCAAAAACTAGTACTTCATCCAACCTTTCAAGCCTATAGTTCAGTAAATTGACATCAATATAGACTCTTCAAATGTTATAAATTGATTTCAATCAATAAAACCTCCAAACCATCTTTTGTAGAATTTGCACTACCCACCTAGAGCTGAATCCGCCCATGGTAAATGTGTGGGCCACAGTACATGACAAATGTTGTCATGCATGAAGAAAATTAACTACGTGCATCCTTGCATGTCTCTGCCTTTTCAATTCAATACGTGCATCCTTGCATGGCTCTGCATTTTCAGAAAAAATATTAAAATATTTGTATCCATTGCATGGCTCTGCTTTTTTCAGAGCTTTTAGTGAGTCCAAATAATAACAACGTGGAGCTGACTAGACTCTTAAGATTTTAAAGGAAATGAAAAATTCGTAATTTGTTGTGTTAAGAAATGTTTTAGCATGTTAATTCTTTCATCACCACTTCCTACTCCACCTTGCTCAGCATCCAACTTTTCCTCTTTCTCTCTATCCTAACAGCTGTTTTCTGATTCTGGCTAGTCCCGGGTGGTCTTGCATGGGCTCTTTCCAAAGCGAAAACCGGTGCCCCCATTCCCGGACCATCTGGATTTCCCCTTATCGGACTCATTTTCACTTTCATGAGTTCTTTGACTCATAGAAAACTTGCAAACCTTTCTCAGACCTTAAAGGCAGTTCCACTAATGGCCTTTTCGGTTGGGTTCACCCGTTTCGTTATTTCAAGTGATCCGGGTTCGGCTAAGGACATTCTCAGTAGTTCTGCCTTCGCTGATCGTCCT
Organism: Impatiens glandulifera; assembly: GCF_907164915.1. Taxonomy (NCBI): domain Eukaryota; kingdom Viridiplantae; phylum Streptophyta; class Magnoliopsida; order Ericales; family Balsaminaceae; genus Impatiens; species Impatiens glandulifera. Next base: position 70,163,020 of record NC_061862.1, on the reverse strand, counting down.
ATTAAGGAATCCGCTTACGAGCTCTTGTTTAATCGGGCAATGGGATTTGCTCCCTTTGGAGAATACTGGAGAGAGCTAAGAAGGATTTCAGCTACTTACATGTTTAGCCCGAAGAAAATAGCTTGTGCTGAAGGATTCCGTATGAACATCTGTCATCAGATGATCACACAAGTAAGAATACTCTTTTTATTTTTACTTTTAAATGATAATGAGTATAAAAGACAATTAGTTATAAACGAGTGTTTCTTTACTCAGGTAAAAACACAAATGGAGCTAAAAGGGGATGTTGAGATCAAGCAAGTTCTTCACTATGGTTCATTGAATAACATGATGATGACTGTTTTTGGAAAGTATTATGATTTTGGTGAAAATGGGGACGGTTTGGAATTAGAGGGATTTGTTAGTGAAGGATACAAGTTATTAGGGACATTCAATTGGAGCGATCATTTCCCGATCCTAGGTTGGCTTGATGTTCAAGGTGTGAGAAGGAGAAGTAGGAAACTAGTTTCTAAAGTGGATGGGTTTGTTAGAAAGATCATAGACGATCACAGCATGGTTACTGATCAGGACAATAATCATGGATACTTTGTTGATGTTCTTCTTGATCTTGAGAGAGAGAACAAGATCACCCGATCTGATATGGTCGCTGTTCTATGGGTAATGTTTTTTCTTATATCTTTTCAAATTTTTCTAATTTGTATTTCCTTACTTAGAATCCTTTTTCTTGACTTCACTAGCCAACCTTATTATCTACAAGATATGAAAAATATGTAGAAAGGAAAAATATTTAGAACATTTTCGTAAATGAATGTACATGTTAAACCTCCTTTGGTGCATATTAAATTTTATTAAACAAAAAACTTATTTTATTTCATGTGTTACTTTTGTCATGTTGGCCCTTAGTTTCTTGTGACTACTTTTTTCTCATTTTAACAAATTATTAATTTCTTGAAAATATTTGTATTCTCATTTTTTAAAAGATATTTATTTCTTTGCTTCTATATATATATATAAGTTTTTTGATTTACATAATAATAATTGATGATGAAAACATGTATATAAATACTCTTTATCAATGAATGCAGGAAATGATCTTTAGAGGAACAGATACTGTTGCAATTCTATTAGAATGGATTCTAGCAAGACTAGTTCTTCATCCAGACATTCAAGCCAAAGCTCTCGCCGAAATTGAAACAACTATTGGCTCTTCAAGAGCGGTAATGGAATCTGATATCCCAAACCTGCCATACCTCCAAGCCATCGTAAAAGAGACTCTAAGAATGCACCCTCCAGGCCTCCTCCTTTCATGGGCTCGTCTTGCAATCCACGACACACATGTTGGGAAGTACTTTGTCCCTGCAGGGACCACGGCCATGGTGAATATGTGGGCCATAGCACATGACAAAGGAATTTGGTCGGAGCCAGAAGAGTTCAGGCCAGAGAGATTCATTGAACAGGATGTGTCTGTCATGGGGTCTTACATGAGGCTCGCCCCTTTTGGTTCAGGAAGGAGGGTATGTCCCGGGAAAACTATGGGTCTAGCTACAGTTCATATTTGGTTGGCTGTGCTTCTTCAGAACTTTGAGTGGACCTCTAAGGATGATGTGGATTTGACTGAGGTTCTCAAGATGTCAATGGAAATGAAGAATCCCTTAGTGTGTAAAGTTGTTGCAAGGGTCTTTTGAGCATGCTTGATGGCTCCATCTGAAGAGGCCTCCTAAACTATGTTATGTTGTTGTGTTTGTTTGATGCATGTTTTCTAAGTTTGTGTTTTTTATGTTTTTCAAAAACTATGTTATGTTGTTGTGTTTGTTTGATGCTTGTTTTGTAAGCTTGTGTTTTCTATGTTTTTTAAAAACTATGTTATGTTGTTGTGTTTGTTTAATGCATGTTTTTAAGCTTGTGTTTTCTATGTTTTCAAGTTTGTGTGTTTTGTTTTATAAAATCCCGATAACTTTAACTTTTTGAGATAAATTATAAATCATAATCCATAAAATTAAATAAAAATAAAAATGTAGAAGTTATTATAAAAACTTGAAATAATGTCTTTTCAAATACAAAATAAAATTATTATTTTAAACCAAAATGCTCCTTACCTATCTTCACGTCCTAATCAAATATTAGATTGTGTAGAAGTGTTACCTTTAATATCAAACTAAATCTTAAATTTTATGTTATTTTTCATTTTCTTTATATTTCGTTGGTATGGATAAAAAAAACACTTAGAATATTATTTTATATTTTGTGGATAAAGAATTTCATTTGGCAATTTTCATATATTTTATTTTATTCCTTAATTTTATTTCATAGGTAATCAAATAAATTTATTCACCATCGTATGTAATCAATCTCCCTATTTTCTTTTTTTTTTTTATTTAACACAAATGATTATTTAATCAATTATTTATTTTAATTTTCGTTATAAAATATTTTGAAGGAACAATATAATATGATTAATTTAAAAAGTTCATTGTAATGGGAAACATAAAATAATTATGACAACTTAATTATCAAACTTTCAAAGCTAAGCCTCAATATCACACACATAATTAATAAATTAATTAAACGATCATTTATTTTTATGTGTTATAAAATATTTTGAAGAAATTGTATGGTTAATCAAATGGTTCATTATATATCGTTACATAAAATATTTTGATTACTTGATTATCAAACTTTCATATTGAATCCCAATATTCTTTATGCACAAGATATGAATACATCGGACCCTTATGGTTGTATATATATATGATGAAAACTTTATAATTAAAGTGTGAGATAGTGTCTTACAAATAATTTTAGAAATATTTTTTTTCGCATTATTATACTTTTCCGATAATATCATAAATACTAAAAAAAATATTTTAGTTTTTATTATGAACATAACAGATAGACGATTAGATTGCTCATACGGTTACTAAAAAAAATATTACCTTAAATACTATTTATGAAGATAAAAATGGTTCATCTCTTCTTAAGCAAAATCAATGTTCATCAATCCCACAATCATAAATATTATTTTTTTATACTTTATAATTTTAATCTTTAGTTCGGAAATATCGCATTTAATATTAAATATATTCACAAATTAAATAAAAATAGGAATGTGTATTACATTAATTAAGACTCTAAAAACATATCATGATTACCAATAAAAATAATGTTTAATAATAAATTTATTGACAAAAAATGCATTAAGATTAAATTTTTATTAAACTACATTAATTTATTTAACAAAATCATGTTTTAATAATAATTCAAACACAAATACTTGCATTTGACCTAAATTCCTTATTCAATTAAAATTAATTAATAAAAACATATCTTAACATAAATTTAATGATAAAAAATTTAACTGTGGGAAATATCTCATTAAATAAGATTTATTTAACAAAATCATATTTTAATCATAAATCTAACGACAAATTAATGCGAAGTTTGTTACATTTAATATTGAACTAATTCTTAAACTTTATGTATCTCTCTTTATGTTTCTCTTGTATTGATAAAAAAAACACTTAGATTTTCTTATATTTAGTCGATAAAGAATTTAATTTTTCAATTTTCATATATTTTATTTTATTCATTAATTTTATTTAATGAGTATTCAAATAAGTTTGTTCACCATCCTACATAATCAACCTCCCTATTTTTGTTTTATTTATTTATTGAACGAACTTGATTAATAAATTAATTAATTGACTATTTATTTTTAATTTTGTTGTAAAATATTATAAAGGAATGGTATAATTTATTTAAAAAGTTCATTGTATGGTGAAACATAAAATAATTTTAACAACTTAAAGTTAAGCCTTAATATCTTTATGCACATGATATGATCATGTACGTCTCTTATCTAATTGAGTTTCACATATATCTTTCTTTTTATTTATTTAACACATAATTATTAAATATTATAAAAATATATTTTTGTGTTTATGAACCTAACAAATAGATGATTAGATTGCTCCCACGGTTCATAAAGAAAGTTCATAAAGAAAGTATCACCTTCAATGTTAGTTGATGAAGATAAAAGATGGTTTCTCATTCCTTATCATAATCAACGTTCATCAATCCCATAATCATAAATAATCTTTCTTTCATATTTTATAATTTTAATTTTTAGTTCGAAAATATCGTATTTAATATCAAATATATTCACAAATTGAATAAAAACAGGAATCTTTATTACATTAATTAAGACCCTAAAAATACAATATCATGATAATCAATATAAACCATGTTTAATAATAAATTTATATACAAAAACATGCACTATGATTAAAGTTGAATTAAACCACATTAATTTATATAACAAAATCATGTTTTAATAATAATTCTAAAGAGAATTATTTGCATTTGACCTAAATTCTTACTCAATTAAATTAATTAACAAAATTATATCTTAACGTAAATTTAGTGATAAAGAATTTATATGTGAACAAAATTCTCATTCAATAAGATTTATTTAACAAAATCTACTTTAATAATAATTCTAACGAAACCTTAATGCGAAGTCGAAACATAATCTTAATTTTTTAAAATATTTTTATTCTTATTTTCTAAAAATATATATATCTTTGCTTCTGTTTCTCTATTTTTGATTTACATTACTATTAATGTTCAAGTCTTTCCACCCAATACACTCATATTTTATATAGAGCACTCAATCTTCAAATCAAATGATAAAATAAATAAATAAACCTAGTGCTCAGTTGTTAATTATCCCTTGATGTTAGTAATATCGTAATGGAAGAAAAAATGACAGTCATGATCGCAAAATACTAGTCATTCCATCTTCTTTAATGCATCTACGTTCTAATTTAGGTAATATTATTATGTTAAATTGTTTAATATTTATATATATTAATTCGAATTACAATACTTTTGTCATTTTAACTTATAAATAGTTTTATTGACACGCTAATTCCAGATGAAGAAAAAGATAATTTAGATGAGGAAGAAGACTAAACATGTACTCTTTATAACTATATTCTTGTATTTCATTTGTGTAACGCTTAAAATCAACCTTTTTAAAAAGTTTTTTCTCTTTCGATCTCTTAGATCGAGGTCCATAAGTACATTACCTTGCTCTTGGATTTCGAGTGGGATATGAATGATTTGCATCTATTAATTTAATGTGTAATGACTAAATTTAAATTAGAAAATTATGAAGATAATTTAATCCAATTATTGTAGAAGTCGTAGTAATTTTCTATAAGTCAACTACGATTAATAGAATTAAATATATTGTATTATAATTTGGTTATATGTGAGGCCCACAATAATTGTTATATTAAATAAAATGATATGATAATTAATTATTAATATACTATAAATTATTAATATCAAATAATATTATTTATTTATGAATTAAAATTATATATAATTAAACAAATTTAATTATAGAACTAAGAATTACAAATCTTTTATTTATTTATAAAATAAATAATATATAATTAAATATGTTAATTATGTAGTTAAGATTTTATAGAATATATTTTTTATTCATGAAATGAAATATTATATATAATGAAAAGGTTAATTTAGGGAAGAGTTATAATTTTTAAATGTTCACTTTTTAAATATTTTATGCTTATTTATATGATAGATAGATAGATAATAACATTTTTAGTGTAAAAAAAGAAATAGTTTCTAAATCTAATTAACATAGATATACACTATACATGAAGTTTCTTGAAGTTTTTGGGAGGGATCACAAATATTACTTTATTTAAGTAATTATAAGGTAAGACTATGATTAATTTACATTAGATAATCTATCTTTCTAACAAAGCAATATTGAGATTGTACGAGTGAAAGTGTGAGATTACAAGATGAGAGGTCGATTAAGATTGATAATTGGTTTACCAATGAAGAAGAGGTCAGTGACATTGTAATTGATGGTTAGATTGTTAAGGGGTAAGAGGTCGACTCAAATTGGTGGTTAGTTTGCTGAGAGATAAGAGATGTGTGTGAATGTGTGATTGGGATTGATGGTTGGTTTGTCGAGAGATAAGAGTCGTATGAAATTGTGACGTCATAATATGAAGAGGTTCATTAAGATTAGTGGTTGATTTGGTGAGAGATAAGAAGCGCGTGGAAATAATTATGTCATGAGATTAGATGTCAATTGAAATTGGTAGTTGGTTTGCCGAGGGATAAGAAGTTGATAACAAAGAATTGTAAGGTCACGAGATTATAGGTTAATTGTGATTGGTAGTTGGTTTGTAGAGGAATTAAAAGCATGTAAAAGTATGAGGTCATGAGAAGAGATGTCAATGAGATTAGTGGTTTGTTTGCCAAGTGATAAAAGGCCAGTAAGATTGAGATTGTTGGTTGGTTTGTTGAGAGATAAGAAATCGGTAAAAATGATAGAAAGATCACAATATTAGAGCTCGATTGTGATTGGTGGTTTAAAATATATGTGAATAAGATGTTGATTGACCGAAGTGTAAGGTCACAATACTAGAGATCGATTGAGATTGGTGGTTAATTTTTCGAAAAATAAGAGGCGTCTGAAAGTGTGAGGTCACGAGATTGATATGTCAATTAAGATTTTGATGGTTGGTTTGACAAGAGATAAAAGACGTGTGAAAGTGTGTGAGGTCATAATATTAGAAATAAGAGTTGTCCAATGGGAAAAAGAATATTGGTGGTTAAATGAGTGACTAAGATGGGTGACTGAGCTGAGTGTGAAAGTGTGGTCACAAGATTAGAGGTCGATTGGATTAGTGGTTGGTTTGAAGAAGTGATGATAAAGAGGTCGTGATAATGATATGATATGGTTGAGATACAAAATACTCAAAGTGAGGTTACAAGATTAGTATGAGATGTTCATTGGAGAACAAAAAATATCGATGGTTAAATATATGAATGAATTTGTTGGTTTATCAAAAAAGTGAGGGTAAAGATGTTAGTATTGTTGAAATATTGAGTGCAATAGTGAGGACACAAGATTAGTAATACGAGAGGTCTATTAGTTATTAATGATATTGTTTGTTAACCGAATAATGAGAGTAAGAGGCCGGTGCTGAAGATAACAAAGTTAAATGAATGACTTCTTATTAAATTTATTATCTTTTTTTTATTATGAATAACACAAACAACGATGAATGAGAGGAGGAAGATGATCATTAGGTTGGCTCAATAATTGAAGCTCCCTGTGTACAAACCATAGATGTTGACGACGAAGAGGATAATGAAGACGATGAAAACTGTTATAATATAAAGATAATATATCTCTAAGATATTAAGACTAGACCCAGGCTCCTTCACTACATATCATCAGTTATAAATATTGTTCACACAATGAAATGCTCATTCAATTTGTACTTGCCTTCATCCTAAAACTCAAGAAGCTCGGGCTCTCATTAGCCGAAACTATCTTTGTTATGTCCACCATTAGTTGAGTTTCGCATAAGAGTGCATCTAGAGACTAAAGTAGTGTATACATCTTTGGTAAAGTTTGGACCTTTTTGGCTTTCCCTATTATAGCATTTTCCCTCTTAAAAACTCTCTTTCTCCTTCTCTTTCATGAGTTTCCCCTTGAGGATTTGTAAATATTTCTTGATCCATCTTCAACAATTATTATCAGACTACATATTCTTTTTAGTTCAGTATTTTATTCTCGAAATAAAGTCCCAACACATAGAATCATTATTTTGTGAAGAATAAAGAGTATTGATATTTTTTCAAAGTCATCAATGTCAAACCAAGTAGTCATAGAATTAGATGACCATCATAATTCACATATCAATCAATAAGTGCTAAAAGAACTCATTAAGATTGTTCCAAGAACTCGTTTTCTAGTCATTTTAATTCTTTCTCCCAACCTCTGATACCAAATTTTAGAATTGTTTTGTTTGACCTAAATGCTTACAACTACTTAGACTAGACTAAGGCTCCTTCACTATATCATCTTCAGTTATAAATATTGTTTATACAATGAAATGCTCAATCAATTTGCATTCGCTTTCATCCTAAAACTCAAGAAGATCGGGTTCTCGTTAGCTGAAACTATCTTTGTTGTGTCCACCATGAGTTGAGTTTTGCATCTAGAGATGATTTAGAGACTAATGTAGTGTATACATAATGTTACATTGTGTTAAATATGTATCATTAGAGTTATAAAGATAAGCCTTATAATAATAGAAAAACTACAATAACAATAAACAAATCAATATATGGCTTGGTTGAAAAAACTAAATTTCTTCCTTAAATAGTGTTATGTTTAATCATTTTTTTTAAATTTATTTAAAAATTATTTTTATTTTAAATATCTTAATAGGGTATTTATTTAAATGAAATAATATTCTGTAATATACTTTAATTATGTATATATTAATAAATGTAATAAAGTTTGTTCGTTAACTACATTATAGCTCTAGGCAATTTTAGGCGTTTTCAAACATGCCCATAATTTCATGTTTATCTCTTTGTGTTCATATTTCAATCATATATATATATATAATAAAATTGGTCTTAATTAATTAGTACATGGAAAATCTTAAAATTGATAGACTTAATATTCTGTTGATTTGATTCTAGCAAAAACTAGTACTTCATCCAACCTTTCAAGCCTATAGTTCAGTAAATTGACATCAATATAGACTCTTCAAATGTTATAAATTGATTTCAATCAATAAAACCTCCAAACCATCTTTTGTAGAATTTGCACTACCCACCTAGAGCTGAATCCGCCCATGGTAAATGTGTGGGCCACAGTACATGACAAATGTTGTCATGCATGAAGAAAATTAACTACGTGCATCCTTGCATGTCTCTGCCTTTTCAATTCAATACGTGCATCCTTGCATGGCTCTGCATTTTCAGAAAAAATATTAAAATATTTGTATCCATTGCATGGCTCTGCTTTTTTCAGAGCTTTTAGTGAGTCCAAATAATAACAACGTGGAGCTGACTAGACTCTTAAGATTTTAAAGGAAATGAAAAATTCTTAATTTGTTGTGTTAAGAAATGTTTTAGCATGTTAATTCTTACTGGTGGGTCTTCCAAAATTAATATATGGGTTTTCTAAGTTTGCATTTTCTTGGGATTGAGTTAATCATGCAACTTTTGAGTCAGTTCTATTTTTAATATTACCTATATATAATTAAAATGTTTAGTTTAATTTCATTTTAAATAGATTAAATATTATAAAATTTATTTTGTATGTTTTGCTTGCCCTCCCTACAAATACGAACACTCCATTCCTTCTTTCATCACCACTTCCTACTTTCATATCTCTCTCTTAACAAAAAAAAATGTCTTCGGGAATAGGCCTCTTTGTTCTACCAGATGACTCCTCCTCCACCTTGCTCAGCATCCAACTTTTCCTCTTTCTCTCTATCCTAACAGCTGTTTTCAGATTCTGGCTAGTCCCGGGTGGTCTTGCATGGGCTCTTTCCAAAGCGAAAACCGGTGCCCCCATTCCCGGACCATCTGGATTTCCCCTTATCGGACTCATTTTCACTTTCATGAGTTCTTTGACTCATAGAAAACTTGCAAACCTTTCTCAGACCTTAAAGGCAGTTCCACTAATGGCCTTTTCGGTTGGGTTCACCCGTTTCGTTATTTCAAGTGATCCGGGTTCGGCTAAGGACATTCTCAATAGTTCTGCCTTCGCTGATCGTCCTATTAAGGAATCCGCTTACGAGCTCTTGTTTAATCGGGCAATGGGATTTGCTCCCTTTGGAGAATACTGGAGAGAGCTAAGAAGGATTTCAGCTACTTACATGTTTAGCCCGAAGAAAATAGCTTGTGCTGAAGGATTCCGTAAGAACATCTGTCATCAGATGATCACACAAGTAAGAATACTCTTTTTATTTTTACTTTTAAATGATAATGAGTATAAAAGACAATTAGTTATAAACGAGTGTTTCTTTACTCAGGTAAAAACACAAATGGAGCTAAAAGGGGATGTTGAGATCAAGCAAGTTCTTCACTATGGTTCATTGAATAACATGATGATGACTGTTTTTGGAAAGTATTATGATTTTGGTGAAAATGGGGACGGTTTGGAATTAGAGGGATTTGTTAGTGAAGGATACAAGTTATTAGGGACATTCAATTGCAGCGATCATTTCCCGATTCTAGGTTGGCTTGATGTTCAAGGTGTGAGAAGGAGAAGTAGGAAACTAGTTTCTAAAGTGGATGGGTTTGTTAGAAAGATCATAGACGATCACAGCATGGTTACTGATCAGGACAATAATCATGGATACTTTGTTGATGTTCTTCTTGATCTTGAGAGAGAGAACAAGATCACCCGATCTGATATGGTCGCTGTTCTATGGGTAATGTTTTTTTCTTATATCTTTTCAAAATTTTCTAATTTGTATTTCCTTACTTAGAATCCTCTTTCTTGACTTCACTAGCCAACCTTATTATCTACAAGATATGAAAAATATGTAGAAAGGAAAAATATTTAGAACATTTTCGTAAATGAATGTACATGTTAAACCTCCTTTGGTGCATATTAAATTTTATTAAACAAAAACTTATTTTATTTCATGTGTTACTTTTGTCATGTTGGCCCTTAGTTTCTTATGACTACTTTTTTTTCATTTTAACAAATTATTAATTTCTTGAAAATATTTGTATTCTCATTTTTTAAAAGATATTTATTTCTTTGCTTCTATATATAAGTTTTTTGATTTACATAATAATAATTGATGATGAAAACATGTATATAAATACTCTTTATCAATGAATGCAGGAAATGATCTTTAGAGGAACAGATACTGTTGCAATTCTATTAGAATGGATTCTAGCAAGACTAGTTCTTCATCCAGACATTCAAGCCAAAGCTCTCGCCGAAATTGAAACAACTATTGGCTCTTCAAGGGCGGTAATGGAATCTGATATCCCAAACCTGCCATACCTCCAAGCCATCGTAAAAGAGACTCTAAGAATGCACCCTCCAGGCCCCCTCCTTTCATGGGCTCGTCTTGCAATCCACGACACACATGTTGGGCAGTACTTTGTCCCTGCAGGGACCACGGCCATGGTGAATATGTGGGCCATAGCACATGACAAAGGAATTTGGTCGGAGCCAGAAGAGTTCAGGCCAGAGAGATTCATTGAACAGGATGTGTCTGTCATGGGGTCTGACATGAGGCTCGCCCCTTTTGGTTCAGGAAGGAGGGTATGTCCCGGGAAAACTATGGGTCTAGCTACAGTTCATATTTGGTTGGCTGTGCTTCTTCAGAACTTTGAGTGGACCTCTAAGGATGATGTGGATTTGACTGAGGTTCTCAAGATGTCAATGGAAATGAAGAATCCCTTAGTGTGTAAAGTTGTTGCAAGGGTCTTTTGAGCATGCTTGATGGCTCCATCTTAAGAGGCCTCCTAAACTATGTTGTGTTGTTGTGTTTGTTTGATGCATGTTTTCTAAGTTTGTGTTTTTTATGTTTTTCAAAAACTATGTTATGTTGTTGTGTTTGTTTGATGCTTGTTTTGTAAGCTTGTGTTTTCTATGTTTTTTAAAAACTATGTTATGTTGTTGTGTTTGTTTAATGAATGTTTTTAAGCTTGTGTTTTCTATGTTTTCAAGTTTGTGTGTTTTGTTTTATAAAATCCCGATAACTTTAACTTTTTGAGATAAATTATAAATCATAATCCATAAAACAAAATAAAATAAAAATGTAGAAGTTATTATAAAAACTTGAAATAATGTCTTTTCAAATACAAAATAAAATTATTATTTTAAACCAAAATGCTCTTTACCTATCTTCACGTCCTAATCAAATATTAGATTGTGTAGAAGTGTTACCTTTAATATCAAACTAAATCTTAAATTTTATGTTATTTTTCTTTTTCTTTATATTTCTTTGGTATGGATAGAAAAAACACTTAGAATATTATTTTATATTTTGTGGATAAAGAATTTCATTGGCAATTTTCATATATTTTATTTTATTCCTTAATTTTATTTCATAGGTAATCAAATAAATTTATTCACCATCGTATGTAATCAATCTCCCTATTTTCTTTTTTTTTTATTTAACACAAATGATTAATTAATCAATTATTTATTTTAATTTTCGTTATAAAATATTTTGAAGGAACAATATAATATGATTAATTTAAAAAGTTCATTGTAATGGGAAACATAAAATAATTATGACAACTTAATTATCAAACTTTCAAAGCTAAGCCTCAATATCACACACATAATTAATAAATTAATTAAACAATCATTTATTTTTATGTGTTATAAAATATTTTGAAGAAATTGTATGGTTAATCAAATGGTTCATTATAAATCGTTACATAAAATATTTTGATTACTTGATTATCAAACTTTCATATTGAATCCCAATATTCTTTATGCACAAGATATGAATACATATGGACCCTTAGGGTTGTATATATATGATGGAAATTTTATAATTAAAGTGTGAGATAGTGTCTTACAAATAATTTTATAAATATTTTTTTTTGGCATTATTATACTTTTCCGATAATATCATAAATACTAAAAAAAATATTTTAGTTTTTATTATGAACATAACAGATAGACGATTAGATTGCTCATACGGTTACTAAAAAAATATTACATTAAATACTATTTATGAAGATAAAAATGGTTCATCTCTTTTTAAGCATAATCAATGTTCATCAATCCCACAATCATAAATATTATTTTTTTATACTTTATAATTTTAATCTTTAGTTCGGAAATATCGCATTTAATATTAAATATATTCACAAATTAAATAAAAATAGGAATGTGTATTACATTAATTAAGACTCTAAAAACATATCATGATTACCAATAAAATAATGTTTAATAATAAATTTATTGACAAAAAATGCATTAAGATTAAATTTTTATTAAACTACATTAAATTATTTAACAAAATCATGTTTTAATAATAATTCAAACACAAATACTTGCATTTGACCTAAATTCCTTATTCAATTAAAATTAATTAATAAAAACATATCTTAACATAAATTTAATGATAAAAAATTTAACTGTAGGAAATATCTCATTAAATAAGATTTATTTAAAAAAATCATATTTTAATCATAAATCTAACGACAAATTAATGCGAAGTTTATTACATTTAATATTGAACTAATTCTTAAACTTTATGTATCTCTCTTTATGTTTCTCTTTTATTGATAAAAAAACACTTAGATTTTCTTATATTTAGTCGATAAAGAATTTAATTTTTCAATTTTCATATATTTAATTTTATTCATTAATTTTATTTAATGAGTATTCAAATAAGTTTGTTCAGCCTCCTACATAATCAACCTCCCTATTTTTGTTTTATTTATTTATTGAACGAACTTGATTAATAAATTAATTAATTGACTATTTATTTTTATTTTTTTTGTAAAATATTATAAAGGAATGTATAATTTATTTAAAAAGTTCATTGTATGGTGAAACATAAAATAATTTTAACAACTTAAAGTTAAGCCTTAATATCTTTATGCACATGATATGATCATGTATGCCTCTTATCTAATTGAGTTTCACATATATCTTTCTTTTTATTTATTTAACACATAATTATTAAATATTATAAAAAATATATTCTTGTTTTTATAAACCTAACAAATAGACGATTAGATTGCTCCCACTGTTCATAAAAAAATATCACCTTCAATGCTAGTTGATGAAGATAAAGATGGTTTCTCATTCCTTATCATAATCAACGTTCATCAATCCCATAATCATAAATAATCTTTCTTTCCTATTTTATAATTTTAATCTTTAGTTCGAAAATATCGTATTTAATATCAAATATATTCACAAATTGAATAAAAACAGGAATCTTTATTACATTAATTAAGACCCTAAAAATACAATATCATGATAATCAATATAAACCATGTTTAATAATAAATTTATATACAAAAACATGCAATAGGATTAAAGTTGTATTAAACCACGTTAAATTATATAACAAAATCATGTTTTAATAATAATTCTAAAGAGAATTACTTGCATTTGACCTAAATTCTTACTCAATTAAATTAATTAACAAAATTATATCTTAACGTAAATTTAGTGATAAAGAATTTATATGTGGACAAAATTCTCATTCAATAAGATTTATTTAACAAAATCTACTTTAATAATAATTCTAACGAAACCTTAATGCGAAGTCGAAACATAATATTAATTTTTTTAAATATTTTTATTCTTATTTTCTAAAAATATATATATCTTTGCTTCTGTTTCTCTATTTTTGATTTACATTACTATTAATGGTCAAGTCTTTCCACCCAAAACACTCATATTTTATATAGAGCACTCAATCTTCAAATCAAATGATAAAATAAATAAATAAACCTAGTGCTTAGTTGTTAATTATCCCTTGATGTTAGTAATATCGTAATGGAAGAAAAAATGACAGTCATGATCGCAAAATACTAGTCATTCCATCTTCTTTAATGCATCTACATTCTAATTTAGGTAATATTATTATGTTAAATTGTTTAATATTTATATATATTAATTCGAATTACAATACTTTTGGCATTTTAACTTATAAATAGTTTTATTGACACGTTAAATCCAGATGAAGAAAAAGATAATTTAGATGAGGAAGAAGACTAAACATGCACTCTTTATAACTATATTCTTGTATTTCATTTGTGTAACGCTTAAAATCAACCTTTTTAAAAAGTTTTTTTCTCTTTCGAACTCTTAGATCGAGGTCCATAAGTACATTACATTGCTCTTGGATTTCGAGTGGGATATGAATGATTTGCATCTATTAATTTAATGTTTAATGACTAAATTTAAATTAGAAAATTATGAAGATAATTTAATCCAATTATTGTAGAAGTCGTAGTAATTTTCTATAAGTCAACTACGATTAATAGAATTAAATATATTGTATTATAATTTGGTTATATGTGAGGCCCACAATAATTGTTATATTAAATAAATGATATGATAATTAATTATTAATATACTATAAATTATTAATATCAAATAATATTATTTATTTATGAATTAAAATTATATATAATTAAACAAATTTAATTATAGAACTAAGAATTACAAATCTTTATTTATTTATAAAATAAATAATATATAATTAAATATGTTAATTATGTAGTTAAGATTTTATAGAATATATTTTTTATTCATGAAATAAAATATATATATAATGAAAAGGTTAATTTAGGGAAGAGTTATTATTTTTAGATGTTCTCTTTTTAAATATTTTATGCTTATTTATATGATAGATAGATAGATAATAACATTTTTAGTGTAAAAAAGAAATAGTTTCTAAATCTAATTAACATAGATATACCACTATACATGATGTTTCTTGAAGTTTTTTGGGACTGGGCTAACAAATATTACTTTATTTAAGTAATTATAAGGTAAGACTATAATTAATTTACATTAGATAATCTATCTTTCTAACAAAGCAATATTGAGATTGTACGAGTGAAAGTGTGAGATTACAAGATGAGAGGTCGATTAAGATTGATAATTGGTTTACCAATGAAGAAGAGGCCCAGTGACATTGTAATTGATGGTTAGATTGTTAAGGGGTAAGAGGTCGACTCAAATTGGTGGTTGGTTTGCTGAGAGATAAGAGATGTGTGTGAATGTGTGATTGGGATTGATGGTTGGTTTGTCGAGAGATAAGAGTCGTATGAAATTGTGACGTCATAATATGAAGAGGTTCATTAAGATTAGTGGTTGATTTGGTGAGAGATAAGAAGCGCGTGGAAATAATTATGTCATTGAGATTAGATGTCAATTGAAATTGGTAGTTGGTTTGCCTGAGGGATAAGAAGTTGATAACAAAGAATTGTAAGGTCACGAGATTAGAGGTTAATGTGATTGGTAGTTGATTTGTAGAGGAATTAAAAGCATGTAA
The DNA here is from genome assembly GCF_907164915.1 of Impatiens glandulifera. NCBI lineage: Eukaryota > Viridiplantae > Streptophyta > Magnoliopsida > Ericales > Balsaminaceae > Impatiens > Impatiens glandulifera. Next base: position 70,147,154 of record NC_061862.1, on the reverse strand, counting down.
AGTAGAGGTCATGAGAAGAGATGTCAATGAGATTAGTGGTTTGTTTGCCAAGTGATAAAAGACCAGTAAGATTGAGATTGTTGGTTGGTTTGTTGAGAGATAAGAAATCGGTAATAAAAATGATAGAAAGATCACAATATTAGAGCTCGATGTGATTGGTGGTTCAAATATATGTGAATAAGATGTTGATTGACCGAAGTGTAAGGTCACAATACTAGAGATCGATTGAGATTGATGGTTAATTTTTTAGAAAAATAAGAGGCGTCTGAAAGTGTGAGGTCACGAGATTGATATGTCAATTGGGATTTTGATGGTTGGTTTTGACAAGCGATAAAGACGTGTGAAAGGTGTGAGGTCATAATATTAGAAATAAGAGTTGTCACATGGGAAAAATAATATTGACTGGTTAAATGAGTGACTAAGATGGGTGACTGAGGCGAGTGTGAAAGTGTGGGTCACAAGATTAGAGGTCGATTGTGGATTAGTGGTTGGTTTTGAAGAAGTGATGTAAAGAGGTCGTGATAATGATATGATAGGTTGAGATACAAATACTCAAAGTGAGGTTACAAGATTAGTATGAGATGTTCCTTGGAGAACAAAACATATCGTGGTCAATATATGAATGAATTGTTTGGTTATCCAAAAAGTGAGGGTAACGAAGTTAGTGATACGATTGTTGCCAAAAGTGATGGTAAAGATGTTAGTATTGTTGAAATATTGATGTGCAATAGTGAGGATACAAGATTAGTAATACGAGAGGGGGGTTCTATTAGTTATAAATGATATTGTTTGTTAACCGAATAAGAGAGTAAGAGGCGATGCTGCTGAAGATAACAAAGTTAAATGAATGACTTCTTATTAAATTATTATCTTTTTTTTATTATGAATAACACAAACAACGATGAATGAGAGGAGAAGATGCATCTCTAGGTTGGCTCAATAATTGAAGCTCCCTGTGTACAAACCATAGATGTTGACGACGAAGAGGATAATGAAAACGATGAAAACTGTTATAATATAAAGATAATATATCTGTAAGATATTAAGACTAGACCCAGGCTCCTTCACTACCCTATCATCACAATTATAAATATTGTTCACACAATGAACTGCTCACTCAATTTTTACTTGCCTTCATCCTAAAACTCAAGAAGTTCGGGCCTTCATTAGCCGAAACTATCTTTGTTATGTCCACCATTAGTTGAGTTTCGCATACGAGGTGGATCTAGAGACTAATGTAGTGTATACATAAGTTACATTGCGTTAAATATTTATCATTAGAGTTATAAAGATAAGCCTTATAATAATAGAAAAACTACAATAACATAAACAAATCAATATATGGCTTGGTTGAAAAAACTAAACTTTTTTTAAGTAGTGTTTGTTTAATCATTTTTTTTAATTTATTTAAAAATTATTTTTTTTTAAATATCTTAATAGGGTATTTATTTAAATGAAATAATATTCTGTAATACTTTAATTATGATATATTAATAAATGTAATAAAGTTTGTTCGTTAACTACATTATAGCTCTAGCATTTTAGTTTTCAAACATGCCCATAATTTCAAGTTATCTCTTTGTATTAATATTTCAATCATATATATTATATAATAATTGTCTGATTAATTAGTACATGGAAAATCTTAAATTGAGACTTAATATTCTGTTGATTTGATTCTAGCAAAAACTAGTACTTCATCCAACCTTTCAAGCCTAGTTCAGTAATTGACATCAATATAGACTCTTCAAATGTTATAATTGATTTCAATCAATAAACCTCCAAACCATCTTTGTAGAATTTGCACCACCCACCTATGAATCCGCCCCTGGTAAATGTGTGGGCCACCAGTACATGACAAATGTTGTCATGCATGAAGAAAATTAATACGTGCCATACTTGCATGTCTCTGCTTTTCAATTCAATTACGTGCATCCTTGCATGGCTCTGCCATTTCAGAAAAAATATTAAATATTTGTATCCATTGCCTGGCTCTGCTTTTTTTTTCAGAGCTTTTAGTGAGTCCAAATACTAACAAACGTGGAGCTGACTAGACTCTTAAGATTTTAACGCGAAATGAAAAATTCTTAATTGTTGTGTTAAGAAATGTTTTAAGCATGTTAATTCTTACTGGTGGGTCTTCCAAAATTAATATAATTGGGTTTCTAAGTTTGCATTTTTCTTGGGATTGAGTTAATCATGCACCTTTTGAGTCAGTTCTACTTTTTATATTACCTATATATAATTAAAATGTTAGTTTAATTTTCATTTTAAATAGATTAAATATTATAAAATTTATTTTTGTATGTTTTTGCTTTGCCCTCCCTACAAATACGAACACTCCATTCCTTCTTCATCACCACTTCCTACTTTCATATCTCTCTCTTAACAAAAAAAAATGTCTTCGGGAATAGAGCTCTTTGTTCTACCAGATGACTCCTCCTCCACCTGCTCAGCATCCCACGTTTGTCCTCTTTCTCTCTATCCCTAAACAGCTGTTTCAGATTCTGGCTAGTCCCGGGTGGTCTTGCATGGGCTCTTTCCAAAGCGAAAATCGGTTGCCTAGGCCCCCATTCCTGGGACCATATGGATTTCCCCTTATCGGACCTCATTTTCACTTTCATGAGTTCTTTGACTCACTAGAAAACTTGCAAACCTTTCTCAGACCTTAAAGGCCAGTTCCACTAATGGCCTTTTCGGTTGGGTTCACCCGTTTTCGTTATTTCAAGTGATCCGGGTTCGGCTAAGGACATTCTCAGTAGTTCTGCCCTTCGCTGATCGTCCCTATTAAGGAATCCGCTTACGAGCTCTGTTTACTCGGGCCAATGGGATTTGTCCCTTTGGAGAATATGCGAGAGAGCTAAGAAGGATTTCAGCTACTTCCATGTTTAGCCCGAAGAAAATAGCTTGTGTGAAGGATTCCGTAAGAACATCTGTCATCAGATGATCACACAAGTAAGAATACTCTTTTATTTTTACTTTTAAATGATAAGAGTACTAAAAGACAATTAGTTATAAACGAGTTGTTTCTTTACTCAGGTAAAAACACAAATGGAGCTAAAAGGGATGTTCGAGATCAAGCAAGTTCTTCACTATGGTTCATTGAATAACATGATGATGACTGTTTTTGGAAAGTATTATGATTTTGGTGAAAATGGGGACTGGTTTGGAATTAGAGGGATTTGTTAGTGAAGGATACAAGTTACTAGGGACATTCAATTGGAGCGATCATTTCCCGATTCTAGGTTGGCTTGATGTTCAAGGTGTGAGAAGGAAGAAGTAGGGAAACTAGTTTCTAAAGTGGATGGGTTTGTTAGAAAGATCATAGACGATCACAGCATGGTTACTGATCAGGACAATAATCATGGATACTTTGTTGATGTTCTTCTTGATCTTGAGAGAGAGAACAAGATCACCCGATCTGATATTTGTCCTGTTTCCTAGGGTAATGTTTTTTCTTATATCTTTTCAAATTTTCTAATTTGTATTTCCTTACTTAGAATTCCTCTTTCTTGACTTCACTAGCCAACTTATTATCTACAAGATATGAAAAATATGTAGAAAGGAAAAATATTTAGAACATTGTTCGTAAATGAATGTACATGTTAAACCTCCTTTGGTGCATATTAAATTTTATTAAACAAAAACTTATTTTATTTCATGTGTTACTTTTGTCATGTTGGCCCTTAGTTCTTGTGACTACTTTGTTTCTCATTTTAACAAATTATTAATTTCTTGAAAATATTGTATTCTCATTTTTAAAAGATATTTATTTCTTTGCTTCTATATATAAGTTTTTTGATTTACATAATAATAATTGATGATGAAAACATTATATAAATACTCTTTATCAATGAATGCAGGAAATGATCTTTAGAGGAACAGATACTTGTTTGCAATTCTATTAGAATGGATTCTAGCAAGACTAGTTCTTCATCCAGACATTCAAGCCAAAGCTCTCGCCGAAATTGAAACAACTATTGGCTCTTCAAGGGCGGTAATGGAATCTGATATCCCAAACCTGCCATACCTCCAAGCCTATCTGTAAAAGAGACTCTAAGAATGCACCCTCCAGGCCCCCTCCTTTCATGGGCTCGTCTTGCCAATCCACGACACACATGTTGGGCAGTACTTTGTCCCTGCAGGGACCACGGCCATGGTGAATATGTGGGCCATAGCACATGACAAGGAATTTGGTCGGAGCAGAAGAGTTCAGGCCAGAGAGATTCATTGAACATGATGTGTCTGTCATGGGGTCTGACATGAGGCTCGCCCTCTTTTGGTTCAGGAAGGAGGGTATGTCCCGGGAAAACTATGGGTCTAGCTACCGTTCATATTTGGTTGGCTGTGCTCTTCAGAACTTTGAGTGGACCTCTAAGGATGATGTGGATTTGACTGAGGTTCTCAAGATGTCCATGGAAATGAAGAATCCCTTAGTGTGTAAAGTTGTTGCAAGGGTTTTTTGAGCATGCTTGTTGGCTCCATCTGAAGAGAACTCCTAAACTATGTTATGCTTGTTGTGTTTGTTTGATGCAATGTTTTCTAAGTTTGTGTTTTTTTATGGTTTTCAAAAACTATGTTATGTTGTTGTGTTTGTTTGATGCTTGTTTTCTAAGCTTGTGTTTCCTATGTTTTCAAAAACTATGTTATGTTGTTGTGTTTTGTTTAATGCATGTGTTTCTAAGCTTGTGTTGTCTATGTTTTTCAAGTTTGTGTGTTTTGTTTTATAAAATCTCTTATCGGTAACTTTAACTTTGAGATAAATTATAATCATAATCCATAAAACTAAATAAAAATAAAATGTAGAAGTTATTAGAAAAACTTGAAATAATGTCTTTTCAAATACAAAATAAAATTATTATTTTAAACCAAAATGCTCTTTACCTATCTTCACGTCTAATCAAATATTAGATTGTGTAGAAGTGTTTACCTTTAATATCAACTAATCTTAAATTTTATGTCATTTTTTTTTTCTTTATTTTTGGTATTGATAGAAAAACACTTAGAATATTATCTTATATTTAGTGGATAAAGAATTTAATTTGGCAATTTTCATATATTTTATTTTATTCCTTAATTTTATTTCATAGGTAATAATATTTATTCACCATCCTAGTAATCAATCTCCCTATTTTTTTTTTTTTATTTATTTAACACAAATGATTAATTAATCAATTTTATTTATTTTCGTTATAAAATATTTTGAAGGAACTATATATGATTAATTTAAAAGTTCATTGTAAGGGAAACATAAAATAATTATGACAACTTAATTATCAAACTTCAAGTAAGCCTCAATATCACCACATAATTAATAAATTAATTAATCGGTCATTTATTTTTGTGTTATAAAATATTTGAAGAAATTGTATGGTTATTCAAATGGTTCATTATAAATCGTTACATAAAATATTTTGATACTTGATTATCAAACTTTCATATTGAATCCCAATATTCTTTATGCACGAGATCGGAATACTATATGGACCTTATTGGTTGTATATATATGATGATGAAAACTTTATAATTAAAGTGTGAGATAGTGTCTTACAAATAATTTTAGAATATTTTATGTCGCCAGTATTATACTTTTCCGATAATATCATAATACTAAAAAAAATATTTTAGTTTTTATTATGAACATAACAGATAGACGATTAGATTGCCAAATACGGTTCCTAAAAAAAATATTACCTTAAATACGATTTATGAAGATAAAAATGGTTCATCTCTTCGTAAGCATAAATCATGTTCATCAATCCCACAATCATAAATATTATTTTTATACTTTATAATTTTAATCTTTAGTTCGGAAATATCGCATTTATATTAAATATATTCACAAATTAAATAAAAATAGGAATGGTAGTTACATTAATTAGACTCTAAAACATATCATGAATTATCAATAAAAATAATGTTAATAAGAAATTTAGTGACAAAAATGCATTAAGATTAAATTTTATTAAACTAATTAATTATTTAACAAATCATGTTTTAATAATAATAATTCAAACAAATACTTGCATTTGACCTAAATTCCTTATTCAATTAAAATTAATTAATAAAAACATCTCTTAACATAAATTTAATGATAAAAATTTAACTGTGGAAATACTCATTAATAAGATTTATTTAACAAAATCATATTTAATTCATAAATCTAACGACAAATTAATGCGCAGTTTGTTACATTTAATATTGAACTAATTCTTAAACTTTATGTATCTCTTTATGTTTCTCTTGTATTGATAAAAATCACTTAGATTTTCTTATAATTAGTCGATAAAGAATTTAATTTGTCAATTTTCATATATTTTATTTTATTCATTAATTTTATTTAATGAGTAATCAAATAAGTTTGTTCACCATCTACATAATCAACCTCCCTATTTTTGTTTTATTTATTTATTGAACGAACTTGATTAATAAATTAATTAATGACTATTTATTTAATTTTTTTTGTAAAATATTTAAAGGAATGGTATAATTTTTTAAAAAGTTAATTGTATGGTGAAACATAAAATAATTTTAACAACTTAAAGTTAAGCCTTAATATCTTTATGCACATGATATGATCAATCCCATAATCATAAATAATCTTTCTTTCCTATTTTATAATTTTAATCTTTAGTTCGAAAATATCGTATTTAATATCAAATATATTCACAAATTGAATAAAAACAGGAATCTTTATTACATTAATTAAGACCCTAAAAATACAATATCATGATAATCAATATAAACCATGTTTATAATAAATTTATATACAAAAACATGCACTATGATTAAAGTTGAATTAAACCACATTAATTTATATAACAAAATCATGTTTTAATAATAATTCTAAAGATAATTACTTGTATTTGACCTAAATTCTTACTCAATTAAATTAATTAACAAAATTATATCTTAACGTAAATTTAGTGATAAAGAATTTATATGTGGACAAAATTCTCATTCAATAAGATTTATTTAACAAAATCTACTTTAATAATAATTCTAACGAAACCTTAATGCGAAGTCGAAACATAATCTTAATTTTTTTAAAATTTTTATTCTATTTTCTAAAATATATATATCTTTGCTTCTGTTTCTCTATTTTTGATTTACATTACTATTAATGTTCAAGTCTTTCCACCCAAACACTCATATTTTATATAGAGCCTCAATCTTCAAATCAAATGATAAAATAATAAATAAACCTAGTGCTTAGTTGTTAATTATCCCTTGATGTTAGTAATATCGTAATGGAAGAAAAAATGACAGTCATGATCGCAAAATACTAGGCGTTCCATCTTCTTTAATGCATCTACAATTCTATTTAGGTAATATTATTATGTTAAATTGTTTAATATTTATATATATTATTCGAATTACAATACTTTTGTCATTTTAACTTATAAATAGTTTTATTGACACGCTAATTCCAGCTGAAGAAAAAGATAATTTATGATGAGGAAGAAGACTAAACATGTACTCTTTATAACTATATTCTTGTATTTCATTTGTGTAACGCTTAAAATCACCTTTTTAAAAAGTTTTTTCTCTTTCGATACTCTTAGATCGAGGTCCATAAGTACATTACCTTGCTCTTGGATTTCGAGTGGGATATGAATGATTTGCACTCTATTAATTTAATGTGTAATGACTAAATTTAAATTAGAAAATTATGAAGATAATTTAATCCAATTATTGTAGAAGTCGTAGTAATTTTCTATAAGTCAACTACGATTAATAGAATTAAAATATACTTGTATTATAATTTGGTTATATGTGAGGCCCACAATAATTGTTATATTAATAAAATGATATGATAATAATTATTAATATACTATAAATTATTAATATCAAATAATATTATTTATTATGAATTAAAATTATATATAATTAAACAAATTTAATTATAGAACTAAGAATTACAAATCTTTTATTTATTTATAAAATAAATAATATATAATTAAATATGTTAATTATGTAGTTATAGCATTTTATAGAATATATTTTTTATTCATAAAGAAATGAATATATATATAATGAAAAGGTTAATTTAGGGAAGAGTTATAATTTTAGAATGTTCACTTTTTTAAATATTTTATGCTTATTGATATGATAGATAGATAGATAATAACATTTTTAGTGTAAAAAAAGAAATAGTTTCTAAATCTAATTAACATAGATATCACTATACATGAAGTTCTTGAAGTTTTTGGGAGGGATCACAAATATTACTTTTATTTAAGTAATTATAAGGTAAGACTATGATTAATTTACATTAGATAACTATCTTTCTAACAAAGCAATATTGAGATTGTACGAGTGAAAGTGTGAGATTACAAGATGAGAGGTCGTTAGATTGATAATTGGTTTACCAATGAAGAAGAGGTCAGTGACATTGTAATTGATGGTTAGATTGTTAAGGGTAAGGAGGTCGACTCAAATTGGTGGTTTAGTTTGCTGAGAGATAAGAGATTGTGTGAATGTGTGATTGGGATTGATGGTTGGCTTTGTCGAGAGATAAGAGTCGTATGAAATTGTGACGTCATAATATGAAGAGGTTCATTAAGATTAGTGGTTGATTTGGTGAGAGATAAGAAGCGCGTGGAAATAATTATGTCATGAGATTAGATGTCAATTGAAATTGGTAGTTGGTTTGCCGAGGGATAAGAAGTTGATAACAAAGAATTGTAAGGTCACGAGATTATAGGTAATTGTGATTGGTAGTTGGTTTGTAGAGGAATTAAAAGCATGTAAAAGTATGAGGTCATGAGAAGAGATGTCAATGAGATTAGTGGTTGTTTGCCAAGTGATAAAAGGCCAGTAAGATTGAGATTGTTGGTTGGTTTGTTGAGAGATAAGAAATCGGTAAAAATGATAGAAAGATCACAATATTAGAGCTCGATTGTGATTGGTGGTTTAAAATATATGTGAATAAGATGTTGATTGACCGAAGTGTAAGGTCACAATACTAGAGATCGATTGAGATTGGTGGTTAATTTTCGAAAAATAAGACGGCGTCTGAAAGTGTGAGGTCACGAGATTGATATGTCAATTAAGATTTTGATGGTTGGTTTGACAAGAGATAAAAGACGTTGTGAAAGTGTGTGAGGTCATAATATTAGAAATAAGAGTTGTCCAATGGGAAAAAAGAATATTGGTGGTTAAATGAGTGACTAAGATGGAGTGACTGAGCTGAGTGTGAAAGTGTGGTCACAAGATTAGAGGTCGATTGGATTAGTGGTTGGTTTGAAGAAGTGATGATAAAGAGGTCGTGATAATGATATGATATGGTTGAGATAACAAAATACTCAAAGTGAGGTTACAAGATTAGTATGAGATGTTCATTGGAGAACAAAAAATATCGATGGTTAAATATATGAATGAATTTGTTGGTTTATCAAAAAAGTGAGGTAAGCATGTTAGTATTGTTGAAATATTGAGTGCAATAGTGAGGACACCAAGATTAGTAATACGAGAGGTCTATTAGTTATTAATGATATTGTTTGTTAACCGAATAATGAGAGTAAGAGGCCGGTTGCTGAAGATAACAAGTTAAATGAATGACTTCTTATTAAATTTATTATCTTTTTTTTATTATGAATAAACAAACAACGATGAATGAGAGGAGGAAGATGATCATTAGGTGGCTCAATAATTGAAGCTCCCTGTGTACAAACCATAGATGTGACGACGAAGAGGATAATGAAGACGATGAAAACTGTTATAATATAAAGATAATATATCTCTAAGATATTAAGACTAGACCCAGGCTCCTTCACTACATATCATCAGTTATAAATATTGTTCACACAATGAAATGCTCATTCAATTTGTACTTGCCCTTCATCCTAAAACTCAAGAAGCTCGGGCTCTCTTAGCCGAAACTATCTTTGTTATGTCCACCATTAGTTGAGTTTCGCATAAGAGTGCATCTAGAGACTAAAGTAGTGTATACATCTTTGGTAAAGTTTGGACCTTTTTGGCTTTCCCTATTATAGCATTTTCCCTCTTAAAAAACTCTCTTTCTCCTTCTCTTTCAGAGTTTTCCCCTTGAGGATTTGTAAATATTTCTTGATCCATCTTCAACAATTATTATCAGACTACATATTCTTTTTAGTTCAGTATTTTATCTCTGAAATAAAGTCCCAACATCATAGAATCATTATTTTGTGAAGAATAAAGAGTATTGATATTTTTTCAAAGTCAATCAATGTCAAACCAAGTAGTCATAGAATTAGATGACCATCATAATTCACATATCAATCAATAAGTGCTAAAAGAACTCATTAAGATTGTTCCAAGAACTCGTTTTCTAGTCATTTTAATTCTTTCTCCCAACCTCTGATACCAATTTTAGATTGTTTTGTTTGACCTAAATGCTTAACAACTACTTAGACTAGACTAAGGCTCCTTCACTATATCATCTTCAGTTATAAATATTGTTTATACAATGAAATGCTCAATCAATTTGCATTCGCTTTCATCCTAAAACTCAAGAAGATCGGGTTCTCGTTAGCTGAAACTATCTTTGTTGTGTCCACCATGAGTTGAGTTTTGCATCTAGAGATGATTTAGAGGACTAATGTAGTGTATACATAATGTTACATTGTGTTAAATATGTATCATTAGAGTTATAAAGATAAGCCTTATAATAATAGAAAAACTACAATAACAATAAACAAATCAATATATGGCTTGGTTGAAAAACTAAATTTCTTCCTTAAATAGTGTATGTTTAATCATTTTTTTAAATTTATTTACAAAATTATTTTTATTTTAAATATCTTAATAGGGTATTTATTTAAATGAAATAATATTCTGTAATATACTTTAATATGTATATATTAATAAATGTAATAAAGTTTGTTCGTTAACTACATTATAGCTCTAGGCAATTTTAGGCGTTTCAAACATGCCCATAATTTCATGTTTATCTCTTTGTGTTCATATTTCAATCATATATATATATATAATAAATTGGTTCTTAATTAATTAGTACATGGAAAATCTTAAAATTGATAGACTTAATATTCTGTTGATTTGATTCTAGCAAAAACTAGTACTTCATCCAACCTTTCAAGCCTATAGTTCAGTAAATTGACATCAATATAGACTCTTCAAATGTTATAATTGATTTCAATCAATAAAACCTCCAAACCATCTTTTGTAGAATTTGCACTACCCACCTAGAGCTGAATCCGCCATGGTAAATGTGTGGGCCACAGTACATGACAAATGTTGTCATGCATGAAGAAAATTAACTACGTGCATCCTTGCATGTCTCTGCCTTTTCAATTCAATACGTGCATCCTTGCATGGCTCTCTGCATTTTCAGAAAAAATATTAAAATATTTGTATCCATTGCATGGCTCTGCTTTTTTCAGAGCTTTTAGTGAGTCCAAATAATAACAACGTGGAGCTGACTAGACTCTTAAGATTTTTAAAGGAAATGAAAATTCTTAATTTGTTGTGTAAGAAATGTTTTAGCATGTTAATTCTTACTGGTGGGTCTTCCAAAATTAATATATGGGTTTTCTAAGTTTGCATTTTCTTGGGATTGAGTTAATCATGCAACTTTTGAGTCAGTTCTATTTTTAATATTACCTATATATAATTAAAATGTTTAGTTTAATTTCATTTTAAATAGATTAAATATTATAAAATTTATTTTGTATGTTTTGCTTGCCCTCCCTACAAATACGAACACTCCATTCCTTCTTTCATCACCACTTCCTACTTTCATATCTCTCTCTTAACAAAAAAAAATGTCTTCGGGAATAGGCCTCTTTGTTCTACCAGATGACTCCTCCTCCACCTTGCTCAGCATCCAACTTTTCCTCTTTCTCTCTATCCTAACAGCTGTTTTCAGATTCTGGCTAGTCCCGGGTGGTCTTGCATGGGCTCTTTCCAAAGCGAAAACCGGTGCCCCCATTCCCGGACCATCTGGATTTCCCCTTATCGGACTCATTTTCACTTTCATGAGTTCTTTGACTCATAGAAAACTTGCAAACCTTTCTCAGACCTTAAAGGCAGTTCCACTAATGGCCTTTTCGGTTGGGTTCACCCGTTTCGTTATTTCAAGTGATCCGGGTTCGGCTAAGGACATTCTCAGTAGTTCTGCCTTCGCTGATCGTCCTATTAAGGAATCCGCTTACGAGCTCTTGTTTAATCGGGCAATGGGATTTGCTCCCTTTGGAGAATACTGGAGAGAGCTAAGAAGGATTTCAGCTACTTACATGTTTAGCCCGAAGAAAATAGCTTGTGCTGAAGGATTCCGTAAGAACATCTGTCATCAGATGATCACACAAGTAAGAATACTCTTTTTATTTTTACTTTTAAATGATAATGAGTATAAAAGACAATTAGTTATAAACGAGTGTTCTTTACTCAGGTAAAAACACAAATGGAGCTAAAAGGGGATGTTGAGATCAAGCAAGTTCTTCACTATGGTTCATTGAATAACATGATGATGACTGTTTTTGGAAAGTATTATGATTTTGGTGAAAATGGGGACGGTTTGGAATTAGAGGGATTTGTTAGTGAAGGATACAAGTTATTAGGGACATTCAATTGCAGCGATCATTTCCCGATTCTAGGTTGGCTTGATGTTCAAGGTGTGAGAAGGAGAAGTAGGAAACTAGTTTCTAAAGTGGATGGGTTTGTTAGAAAGATCATAGACGATCACAGCATGGTTACTGATCAGGACAATAATCATGGATACTTTGTTGATGTTCTTCTTGATCTTGAGAGAGAGAACAAGATCACCCGATCTGATATGGTCGCTGTTCTATGGGTAATGTTTTTTCTTATATCTTTTCAAAATTTTCTAATTTGTATTTCCTTACTTAGAATCCTCTTTCTTGACTTCACTAGCCAACCTTATTATCTACAAGATATGAAAAATATGTAGAAAGGAAAAATATTTAGAACATTTTCGTAAATGAATGTACATGTTAAACCTCCTTTGGTGCATATTAAATTTTATTAAACAAAAAACTTATTTTATTTCATGTGTTACTTTTGTCATGTTGGCCCTTAGTTTCTTATGACTACTTTTTTTTCATTTTAACAAATTATTAATTTCTTGAAAATATTTGTATTCTCATTTTTTAAAAGATATTTATTTCTTTGCTTCTATATATAAGTTTTTTGATTTACATAATAATAATTGATGATGAAAACATGTATATAAATACTCTTTATCAATGAATGCAGGAAATGATCTTTAGAGGAACAGATACTGTTGCAATTCTATTAGAATGGATTCTAGCAAGACTAGTTCTTCATCCAGACATTCAAGCCAAAGCTCTCGCCGAAATTGAAAACAACTATTGGCTCTTCAAGGGCGGTAATGGAATCTGATATCCCAAACCTGCCATACCTCCAAGCCATCGTAAAAGAGACTCTAAGAATGCACCCTCCAGGCCCCCTCCTTTCATGGGCTCGTCTTGCAATCCACGACACACATGTTGGGCAGTACTTTGTCCCTGCAGGGACCACGGCCATGGTGAATATGTGGGCCATAGCACATGACAAAGGAATTTGGTCGGAGCCAGAAGAGTTCAGGCCAGAGAGATTCATTGAACAGGATGTGTCTGTCATGGGGTCTGACATGAGGCTCGCCCCTTTTGGTTCAGGAAGGAGGGTATGTCCCGGGAAAACTATGGGTCTAGCTACAGTTCATATTTGGTTGGCTGTGCTTCTTCAGAACTTTGAGTGGACCTCTAAGGATGATGTGGATTTGACTGAGGTTCTCAAGATGTCAATGGAAATGAAGAATCCCTTAGTGTGTAAAGTTGTTGCAAGGGTCTTTTGAGCATGCTTGATGGCTCCATCTTAAGAGGCCTCCTAAACTATGTTGTGTTGTTGTGTTTGTTTGATGCATGTTTTCTAAGTTTGTGTTTTTTATGTTTTTCAAAAACTATGTTATGTTGTTGTGTTTGTTTGATGCTTGTTTTGTAAGCTTGTGTTTTCTATGTTTTTTAAAAACTATGTTATGTTGTTGTGTTTGTTTAATGAATGTTTTTAAGCTTGTGTTTTCTATGTTTTCAAGTTTGTGTGTTTTGTTTTATAAAATCCCGATAACTTTAACTTTTTGAGATAAATTATAAATCATAATCCATAAAACAAAATAAAAATAAAAATGTAGAAGTTATTATAAAAACTTGAAATAATGTCTTTTCAAATACAAAATAAAATTATTATTTTAAACCAAAATGCTCTTTACCTATCTTCACGTCCTAATCAAATATTAGATTGTGTAGAAGTGTTACCTTTAATATCAAACTAAATCTTAAATTTTATGTTATTTTTCTTTTTCTTTATATTTCTTTGGTATGGATAGAAAAAACACTTAGAATATTATTTTATATTTTGTGGATAAAGAATTTCATTTGGCAATTTTCATATATTTTATTTTATTCCTTAATTTTATTTCATAGGTAATCAAATAAATTTATTCACCATCGTATGTAATCAATCTCCCTATTTTCTTTTTTTTTTATTTAACACAAATGATTAATTAATCAATTATTTATTTTAATTTTCGTTATAAAATATTTTGAAGGAACAATATAATATGATTAATTTAAAAAGTTCATTGTAATGGGAAACATAAAATAATTATGACAACTTAATTATCAAACTTTCAAAGCTAAGCCTCAATATCACACACATAATTAATAAATTAATTAAACAATCATTTATTTTTATGTGTTATAAAATATTTTGAAGAAATTGTATGGTTAATCAAATGGTTCATTATAAATCGTTACATAAAATATTTTGATTACTTGATTATCAAACTTTCATATTGAATCCCAATATTCTTTATGCACAAGATATGAATACATATGGACCCTTAGGGTTGTATATATATGATGGAAATTTTATAATTAAAGTGTGAGATAGTGTCTTACAAATAATTTTATAAATATTTTTTTTCGCATTATTATACTTTTCCGATAATATCATAAATACTAAAAAAAATATTTTAGTTTTTATTATGAACATAACAGATAGACGATTAGATTGCTCATACGGTTACTAAAAAAATATTACATTAAATACTATTTATGAAGATAAAAATGGTTCATCTCTTTTTAAGCATAATCAATGTTCATCAATCCCACAATCATAAATATTATTTTTTTATACTTTATAATTTTAATCTTTAGTTCGGAAATATCGCATTTAATATTAAATATATTCACAAATTAAATAAAAATAGGAATGTGTATTACATTAATTAAGACTCTAAAAACATATCATGATTACCAATAAAAATAATGTTTAATAATAAATTTATTGACAAAAAATGCATTAAGATTAAATTTTTATTAAACTACATTAAATTATTTAACAAAATCATGTTTTAATAATAATTCAAACACAAATACTTGCATTTGACCTAAATTCCTTATTCAATTAAAATTAATTAATAAAAACATATCTTAACATAAATTTAATGATAAAAATTTAACTGTAGGAAATATCTCATTAAATAAGATTTATTTAAAAAAATCATATTTTAATCATAAATCTAACGACAAATTAATGCGAAGTTTATTACATTTAATATTGAACTAATTCTTAAACTTTATGTATCTCTCTTTATGTTTCTCTTTTATTGATAAAAAAACACTTAGATTTTCTTATATTTAGTCGATAAAGAATTTAATTTTTCAATTTTCATATATTTAATTTTATTCATTAATTTTATTTAATGAGTATTCAAATAAGTTTGTTCAGCCTCCTACATAATCAACCTCCCTATTTTTGTTTTATTTATTTATTGAACGAACTTGATTAATAAATTAATTAATTGACTATTTATTTTTATTTTTTTTGTAAAATATTATAAAGGAATGTATAATTTATTTAAAAAGTTCATTGTATGGTGAAACATAAAATAATTTTAACAACTTAAAGTTAAGCCTTAATATCTTTATGCACATGATATGATCATGTACGCCTCTTATCTAATTGAGTTTCACATATATCTTTCTTTTTATTTATTTAACACATAATTATTAAATATTATAAAAATATATTTTTGTGTTTATGAACCTAACAAATAGATGATTAGATTGCCCCCACGGTTCATAAAGAAAATATCACCTTCAATGTTAGTTGATGAAGATAAAGATGGTTTCTCATTCTTTATCATAATCAACGTTCATCAATCCCATAATCATAAATAATCTTTCTTTCCTATTTTATAATTTTAATCTTTAGTTCAAAAATATCGTATTTAATATCAAATATATTCACAAATTGAATAAAAACAGGAATCTTTATTACATTAATTAAGACCCTAAAAATACAATATCATGATAATCAATATAAACCATGTTTAATAATAAATTTATATACAAAAACATGCACTATGATTAAAGTTGAATTAAACCACATTAATTTATATAACAAAATCATGTTTTAATAATAATTCTAAAGATAATTACTTGTATTTGACCTAAATTCTTACTCAATTAAATTAATTAACAAAATTATATCTTAACGTAAATTTAGTGATAAAGAATTTATATGTGGACAAAATTCTCATTCAATAAGATTTATTTAACAAAATCTACTTTAATAATAATTCTAACGAAACCTTAATGCGAAGTCGAAACATAATATTAATTTTTTTAAATATTTTTATTCTTATTTTCTAAAAATATATATATCTTTGCTTCTGTTTCTCTATTTTTGATTTACATTACTATTAATGGTCAAGTCTTTCCACCCAAAACACTCATATTTTATATAGAGCACTCAATCTTCAAATCAAATGATAAAATAAATAAATAAACCTAGTGCTTAGTTGTTAATTATCCCTTGATGTTAGTAATATCGTAATGGAAGAAAAAATGACAGTCATGATCGCAAAATACTAGTCATTCCATCTTCTTTAATGCATCTACATTCTAATTTAGGTAATATTATTATGTTAAATTGTTTAATATTTATATATATTAATTCGAATTACAATACTTTTGGCATTTTAACTTATAAATAGTTTTATTGACACGTTAAATCCAGATGAAGAAAAAGATAATTTAGATGAGGAAGAAGACTAAACATGCACTCTTTATAACTATATTCTTGTATTTCATTTGTGTAACGCTTAAAATCAACCTTTTTAAAAAAGTTTTTTCTCTTTCGAACTCTTAGATCGAGGTCCATAAGTACATTACATTGCTCTTGGATTTCGAGTGGGATATGAATGATTTGCATCTATTAATTTAATGTTTAATGACTAAATTTAAATTAGAAAATTATGAAGATAATTTAATCCAATTATTGTAGAAGTCGTAGTAATTTTCTATAAGTCAACTACGATTAATAGAATTAAATATATTGTATTATAATTTGGTTATATGTGAGGCCCACAATAATTGTTATATTAAATAAAATGATATGATAATTAATTATTAATATACTATAAATTATTAATATCAAATAATATTATTTATTTATGAATTAAAATTATATATAATTAAACAAATTTAATTATAGAACTAAGAATTACAAATCTTTTATTTATTTATAAAATAAATAATATATAATTAAATATGTTAATTATGTAGTTAAGATTTTATAGAATATATTTTTTATTCATGAAATAAAATATTATATATAATGAAAAGGTTAATTTAGGGAAGAGTTATTATTTTTAGATGTTCTCTTTTTAAATATTTTATGCTTATTTATATGATAGATAGATAGATAATAACATTTTTAGTGTAAAAAAAGAAATAGTTTCTAAATCTAATTAACATAGATATACACTATACATGATGTTTCTTGAAGTTTTTGGGAGGGATAACAAATATTACTTTATTTAAGTAATTATAAGGTAAGACTATAATTAATTTACATTAGATAATCTATCTTTCTAACAAAGCAATATTGAGATTGTACGAGTGAAAGTGTGAGATTACAAGATGAGAGGTCGATTAAGATTGATAATTGGTTTACCAATGAAGAAGAGGCCAGTGACATTGTAATTGATGGTTAGATTGTTAAGGGGTAAGAGGTCGACTCAAATTGGTGGTTGGTTTGCTGAGAGATAAGAGATGTGTGTGAATGTGTGATTGGGATTGATGGTTGGTTTGTCGAGAGATAAGAGTCGTATGAAATTGTGACGTCATAATATGAAGAGGTTCATTAAGATTAGTGGTTGATTTGGTGAGAGATAAGAAGCGCGTGGAAATAATTATGTCATGAGATTAGATG
Organism: Impatiens glandulifera; assembly: GCF_907164915.1. NCBI lineage: Eukaryota > Viridiplantae > Streptophyta > Magnoliopsida > Ericales > Balsaminaceae > Impatiens > Impatiens glandulifera. Next base: position 70,128,914 of record NC_061862.1, on the reverse strand, counting down.
TCAATTGAAATTGGTAGTTGGTTTGCCGAGGGATAAGAAGTTGATAACAAAGAATTGTAAGGTCACGAGATTAGAGGTTAATTGTGATTGGTAGTTGATTTGTAGAGGAATTAAAAGCATGTAAAAGTATGAGGTCATGAGAAGAGATGTCAATGAGATTAGTGGTTTGTTTGCCAAGTGATAAAAGACCAGTAAGATTGAGATTGTTGGTTGGTTTGTTGAGAGATAAGAAATCGGTAAAAATGATAGAAAGATCACAATATTAGAGCTCGATTGTGATTGGTGGTTCAAAATATATGTGAATAAGATGTTGATTGACCGAAGTGTAAGGTCACAATACTAGAGATCGATTGAGATTGATGGTTAATTTTTAGAAAAATAAGAGGCGTCTGAAAGTGTGAGGTCACGAGATTGATATGTCAATTGGGATTTTGATGGTTGGTTTGACAAGAGATAAAAGACGTGTGAAAGTGTGTGAGGTCATAATATTAGAAATAAGAGTTGTCCAATGGGAAAAATAATATTGATGGTTAAATGAGTGACTAAGATGGGTGACTGAGCGGAGTGTGAAAGTGTGGTCACAAGATTAGAGGTCGATTGGATTAGTGGTTGGTTTGAAGAAGTGATGATAAAGAGGTCGTGATAATGATATGATATGGTTGAGATACAAAATACTCAAAGTGAGGTTACAAGATTAGTATGAGATGTTCATTGGAGAACAAAAAATATCGTTGGTTAAATATATGAATGAATTTGTTGGTTTATCAAAAAAGTGAGGGTAAAGAAGTTAGTGATACGATTGTTTGCCAAAAGTGATGGTAAAAGATGTTAGTATTGTTGAAATATTGAGTGCAATAGTGAGGATACAAGATTAGTAATACGAGAGGTCTATTAGTTATAAATGATATTGTTTGTTAACCGAATAATGAGAGTAAGAGGCCGATGCTGAAGATAACAAAGTTAAATGAATGACTTCTTATTAAATTTATTATCTTTTTTTTATTATGAATAACACAAACAACGATGAATGAGAGGAGGAAGATGATCTCTAGGTTGGCTCAATAATTGAAGCTCCCTGTGTACAAACCATAGATGTTGACGACGAAGAGGATAATGAAAACGATGAAAACTGTTATAATATAAAGATAATATATCTGTAAGATATTAAGACTAGACCCAGGCTCCTTCACTACCTATCATCAATTATAAATATTGTTCACACAATGAAATGCTCACTCAATTTGTACTTGCCTTCATCCTAAAACTCAAGAAGTTCGGGCTCTCATTAGCCGAAACTATCTTTGTTATGTCCACCATTAGTTGAGTTTCGCATAAGAGTGGATCTAGAGACTAATGTAGTGTATACATAATGTTACATTGTGTTAAATATTTATCATTAGAGTTATAAAGATAAGCCTTATAATAATAGAAAAACTACAATAACAATAAACAAATCAATATATGGCTTGGTTGAAAAAACTAAATTTCTTCCTTAAATAGTGTTATGTTTAATCATTTTTTTTAAATTTATTTAAAAATTATTTTTATTTTAAATATCTTAATAGGGTATTTATTTAAATGAAATAATATTCTGTAATATACTTTAATTATGTATATATTAATAAATGTAATAAAGTTTGTTCGTTAACTACATTATAGCTCTAGGCAGTTTTAGGCGTTTTCAAACATGCACATAATTTCATGTTTATCTCTTTGTATTAATATTTCAATCATATATATATATATAATAAAATTGGTCTTGGATTAATTAGTACATGGAAAATCTTAAAATTGATAGACTTAATATTCTGTTGATTTGATTCTAGCAAAAACTAGTACTTCATCCAACCTTTCAAGCCTATAGTTCAGTAAATTGACATCAATATAGACTCTTCAAATGTTATAAATTGATTTCAATCAATAAAACCTCCAAACCATCTTTTGTAGAATTTGCACTACCCACCTAGAGCTGAATCCGCCCATGGTAAATGTGTGGGCCACAGTACATGACAAATGTTGTCATGCATGAAGAAAATTAACTACGTGCATCCTTGCATGTCTCTGCCTTTTCAATTCAATACGTGCATCCTTGCATGGCTCTGCATTTTCAGAAAAAATATTAAAATATTTGTATCCATTGCCTGGCTCTGCTTTTTTCAGAGCTTTTAGTGAGTCCAAATAATAACAACGTGGAGCTGACTAGACTCTTAAGATTTTAAAGGAAATGAAAAATTCTTAATTTGTTGTGTTAAGAAATGTTTTAGCATGTTAATTCTTACTGGTGGGTCTTCCAAAATTAATATATTGGTTTTCTAAGTTTGCATTTTCTTGGGATTGAGTTAATCATGCACCTTTTGAGTCAGTTCTATTTTTAATATTACCTATATATAATTAAAATGTTTAGTTTAATTTCATTTTAAATAGATTAAATATTATAAAATTTATTTTGTATGTTTTGCTTGCCCTCCCTACAAATACGAACACTCCATTCCTTCTTTCATCACCACTTCCTACTTTCATATCTCTCTCTTAACAAAAAAAAAATGTCTTCGGGAATAGGCCTCTTTGTTCTACCAGATGACTCCTCCTCCACCTTGCTCAGCATCCAACTTTTCCTCTTTCTCTCTATCCTAACAGCTGTTTTCAGATTCTGGCTAGTCCCGGGTGGTCTTGCATGGGCTCTTTCCAAAGCGAAAATCGGTGCCCCCATTCCTGGACCATCTGGATTTCCCCTTATCGGACTCATTTTCACTTTCATGAGTTCTTTGACTCATAGAAAACTTGCAAACCTTTCTCAGACCTTAAAGGCAGTTCCACTAATGGCCTTTTCGGTTGGGTTCACCCGTTTCGTTATTTCAAGTGATCCGGGTTCGGCTAAGGACATTCTCAGTAGTTCTGCCTTCGCTGATCGTCCTATTAAGGAATCCGCTTACGAGCTCTTGTTTAATCGGGCAATGGGATTTGCTCCCTTTGGAGAATACTGGAGAGAGCTAAGAAGGATTTCAGCTACTTACATGTTTAGCCCGAAGAAAATAGCTTGTGCTGAAGGATTCCGTAAGAACATCTGTCATCAGATGATCACACAAGTAAGAATACTCTTTTTATTTTTACTTTTAAATGATAATGAGTATAAAAGACAATTAGTTATAAACGAGTGTTTCTTTACTCAGGTAAAAACACAAATGGAGCTAAAAGGGGATGTTGAGATCAAGCAAGTTCTTCACTATGGTTCATTGAATAACATGATGATGACTGTTTTTGGAAAGTATTATGATTTTGGTGAAAATGGGGACGGTTTGGAATTAGAGGGATTTGTTAGTGAAGGATACAAGTTATTAGGGACATTCAATTGCAGCGATCATTTCCCGATTCTAGGTTGGCTTGATGTTCAAGGTGTGAGAAGGAGAAGTAGGAAACTAGTTTCTAAAGTGGATGGGTTTGTTAGAAAGATCATAGACGATCACAGCATGGTTACTGATCAGGACAATAATCATGGATACTTTGTTGATGTTCTTCTTGATCTTGAGAGAGAGAACAAGATCACCCGATCTGATATGGTCTGTTCTATGGGTAATGTTTTTTCTTATATCTTTTCAAAATTTTCTAATTTGTATTTCCTTACTTAGAATCCTCTTTCTTGACTTCACTAGCCAACCTTATTATCTACAAGATATGAAAAATATGTAGAAAGGAAAAATATTTAGAACATTTTCGTAAATGAATGTACATGTTAAACCTCCTTTGGTGCATATTAAATTTTATTAAACAAAAACTTATTTTATTTCATGTGTTACTTTTGTAATGTTGGCCCTTAGTTTCTTGTGACTACTTTTTTCTCATTTTAACAAATTATTAATTTCTTGAAAATATTTGTATTCTCATTTTTTAAAAGATATTTATTTCTTTGCTTCTATATATAAGTTTTTTGATTTACATAATAATAATTGATGATGAAAACATGTATATAAATACTCTTTATCAATGAATGCAGGAAATGATCTTTAGAGGAACAGATACTGTTGCAATTCTATTAGAATGGATTCTAGCAAGACTAGTTCTTCATCCAGACATTCAAGCCAAAGCTCTCGCCGAAATTGAAACAACTATTGGCTCTTCAAGGGCGGTAATGGAATCTGATATCCCAAACCTGCCATACCTCCAAGCTATCGTAAAAGAGACTCTAAGAATGCACCCTCCAGGCCCCCTCCTTTCATGGGCTCGTCTTGCAATCCACGACACACATGTTGGGCAGTACTTTGTCCCTGCAGGGACCACGGCCATGGTGAATATGTGGGCCATAGCACATGACAAAGGAATTTGGTTGGAGCCAGAAGAGTTCAGGCCAGAGAGATTCATTGAACAGGATGTGTCTGTCATGGGGTCTGACATGAGGCTCGCCCCTTTTGGTTCAGGAAGGAGGGTATGTCCCGGGAAAACTATGGGTCTAGCTACAGTTCATATTTGGTTGGCTGTGCTTCTTCAGAACTTTGAGTGGACCTCTAAGGATGATGTGGATTTGACTGAGGTTCTCAAGATGTCAATGGAAATGAAGAATCCCTTAGTGTGTAAAGTTGTTGCAAGGGTCTTTTGAGCATGCTTGATGGCTCCATCTGAAGAGGCCTCCTAAACTATGTTATGTTGTTGTGTTTGTTTGATGCATGTTTTCTAAGTTTGTGTTTTTTATGTTTTTCAAAAACTATGTTATGTTGTCGTGTTTGTTTGATGCTTGTTTTGTAAGCTTGTGTTTTCTATGTTTTCTAAAAACTATGTTATGTTGTTGTGTTTGTTTAATGCATGTTTTTAAGCTTGTGTTTTCTATGTTTTCAAGTTTGTGTGTTTTGTTTTATAAAATCCCGATAACTTTAACTTTTTGAGATAAATTATAAATCATAATCCATAAAACTAAATAAAAATAAAAATGTAGAAGTTATTATAAAAACTTGAAATAATGTCTTTTCAAATACAAAATAAAATTATTATTTTAAACCAAAATGCTCTTTACCTATCTTCACGTCCTAATCAAATATTAGATTGTGTAGAAGTGTTACCTTTAATATCAAACTAAATCTTAAATTTTATGTTATTTTTCATTTTCTTTATATTTTTTTGGTATGGATAGAAAAAACACTTAGAATATTATTTTATATTTTGTGGATAAAGAATTTCATTTGGCAATTTTCATATATTTTATTTTATTCCTTAATTTTATTTCATAGGTAATCAAATAAATTTATTCACCATCGTATGTAATCAATCTCCCTATTTTCTTTTTTTATTTATTTAACACAAATGATTAATTAATCAATTATTTATTTTAATTTTCGTTATAAAATATTTTGAAGGAACAATATAATATGATTAATTTAAAAAGTTCATTGTAATGGGAAACATAAAATAATTATGACAACTTAATTATCAAACTTTCAAAGCTAAGCCTCAATATCACACACATAATTAATAAATTAATTAAACGATCATTTATTTTTATGTGTTATAAAATATTTGGAAGAAATTGTATGGTTAATCAAATGGTTCATTATAAATCGTTACATAAAATATTTTGATTACTTGATTATCAAACTTTCATATTGAATCCCAATATTCTTTATGCACGAGATATGAATATATATGGACCTTTATGGTTGTATATATATGATGAAAACTTTATAATTAAAGTGTGAGATAGTGTCTTACAAATAATTTTAGAAATATTTTTTTTCGCATTATTATACTTTTCCGATAATATCATAAATACTAAAAAAAAATATTTTAGTTTTTATTATGAACATAACAGATAGACGATTAGATTGCAAATACGGTTACTAAAAAAAAATATTACCTTAAATACTATTTATGAAGATAAAAATGGTTCATCTCTTCTTAAGCATAATCAATGTTCATCAATCCCACAATCATAAATATTATTTTTTTATACTTTATAATTTTAATCTTTAGTTCGGAAATATCGCATTTAATATTAAATATATTCACAAATTAAATAAAAATAGGAATGTGTATTACATTAATTAAGACTCTAAAAACATATCATGATTACCAATAAAAATAATGTTTAATAATAAATTTATTGACAAAAAATGCATTAAGATTAAATTTTTATTAAACTACATTAAATTATTTAACAAAATCATGTTTTAATAATAATTCAAACACAAATACTTGCATTTGACCTAAATTCCTTATTCAATTAAAATTAATTAATAAAAACATATCTTAACATAAATTTAATGATAAAAAATTTAACTGTAGGAAATATCTCATTAAATAAGATTTATTTAAAAAAATTATATTTTAATCATAAATCTAACGACAAATTAATGCGAAGTTTGTTACATTTAATATTGAACTAATTCTTAAACTTTATGTATCTCTCTTTATGTTTCTCTTGTATTGATAAAAAAAACACTTAGATTTTCTTATATTTAGTCGATAAAGAATTTAATTTTTCAATTTTCATATATTTTATTTTATTCATTAATTTTATTTAATGAGTATTCAAATAAGTTTGTTCAGCCTCCGACATAATCAACCTCCCTATTTTTGTTTTATTTATTTATTGAACGAACTTGATTAATAAATTAATTAATTGACTATTTATTTTAATTTTTTTTGTAAAATATTATAAAGGAATGGTATAATTTATTTAAAAAGTTAATTGTATGGTGAAACATAAAATAATTTTAACAACTTAAAGTTAAGCCTTAATATCTTTATGCACATGATATGATCAATCCCATAATCATAAATAATCTTTCTTTCCTATTTTATAATTTTAATCTTTAGTTCGAAAATATCGTATTTAATATCAAATATATTCACAAATTGAATAAAAACAGGAATCTTTATTACATTAATTAAGACCCTAAAAATACAATATCATGATAATCAATATAAACCATGTTTAATAATAAATTTATATACAAAAACATGCACTATGATTAAAGTTGAATTAAACCACATTAATTTATATAACAAAATCATGTTTTAATAATAATTCTAAAGATAATTACTTGTATTTGACCTAAATTCTTACTCAATTAAATTAATTAACAAAATTATATCTTAACGTAAATTTAGTGATAAAGAATTTATATGTGGACAAAATTCTCATTCAATAAGATTTATTTAACAAAATCTACTTTAATAATAATTCTAACGAAACCTTAATGCGAAGTCGAAACATAATATTAATTTTTTTAAATATTTTTATTCTTATTTTCTAAAAATATATATATCTTTGCTTCTGTTTCTCTATTTTTGATTTACATTACTATTAATGTTCAAGTCTTTCCACCCAAAACACTCATATTTCATATTTTATATAGAGCACTCAATCTTCAAATCAAATGATAAAATAAATAAATAAACCTAGTGCTTAGTTGTTAATTATCCCTTGATGTTAGTAATATCGCAATGGAAGAAAAAATGACAGTCATGATCGCAAAATACTAGTCATTCCATCTTCTTTAATGCATCTACATTCTAATTTAGGTAATATTATTATGTTAAATTGTTTAATATTTATATATATTAATTCGAATTACAACTTTTGGCATTTTAACTTATAAATAGTTTTATTGACACGTTAAATCCAGATGAAGAAAAAGATAATTTAGATGAGGAAGAAGACTAAACATGCACTCTTTATAACTATATTCTTGTATTTCATTTGTGTAACGCTTAAAATCAACCTTTTTAAAAAGTTTTTTCTCTTTCGAACTCTTAGATCGAGGTCCATAAGTACATTACATTGATCTTGGATTTCGAGTGGGATATGAATGATTTGCATCTATTAATTTAATGTTTAATGACTAAATTTAAATTAGAAAATTATGAAGATAATTTAATCCAATTATTGTAGAAGTCGTAGTAATTTTCTATAAGTCAACTACGATTAATAGAATTAAATATATTGTATTATAATTTGGTTATATGTGAGGCCCACAATAATTGTTATATTAAATAAAATGATATGATAATTAATTATTAATATACTATAAATTATTAATATCAAATAATATTATTTATTTATGAATTAAAATTATATATAATTAAACAAATTTAATTATAGAACTAAGAATTACAAATCTTTTATTTATTTATAAAATAAATAATATATAATTAAATATGTTAATTATGTAGTTAAGATTTTATAGAATATATTTTTTATTCATGAAATAAAATATTATATATAATGAAAAGGTTAATTTAGGGAAGAGTTATAATTTTTAGATGTTCTCTTTTTAAAATATTTTATGCTTATTTATATGATAGATAGATAGATAATAACATTTTTAGTGTAAAAAAAGAAATAGTTTCTAAATCTAATTAACATAGATATACACTATACATGAAGTTTCTTGAAGTTTTTGGGAGGGATCACAAATATTACTTTATTTAAGTAATTATAAGGTAAGACTATAATTAATTTACATTAGATAATCTATCTTTCTAACAAAGCAATATTGAGATTGTACGAGTGAAAGTGTGAGATTACAAGATGAGAGGTCGATTAAGATTGATAATTGGTTTACCAATGAAGAAGAGGCCAGTGACATTGTAATTGATGGTTAGATTGTTAAGGGATAAGAGGTCGACTCAAATTGGTGGTTGGTTTGCTGAGAGATAAGAGATGTGTGTGAATGTGTGATTGGGATTGATGGTTGGTTTGTCGAGAGATAAGAGTCGTATGAAATTGTGACGTCATAATATGAAGAGGTTCATTAAGATTAGTGGTTGATTTGGTGAGAGATAAGAAGCGCGTGGAAATAATTATGTCATGAGATTAGATGTCAATTGAAATTGGTAGTTGGTTTGCCGAGGGATAAGAAGTTGATAACAAAGAATTGTAAGGTCACGAGATTAGAGGTTAATTGTGATTGGTAGTTGGTTTGTAGAGGAATTAAAAGCATGTAAAAGTATGAGGTCATGAGAAGAGATGTCAATGAGATTAGTGGTTTGTTTGCCAAGTGATAAAAGGCCAGTAAGATTGAGATTGTTGGTTGGTTTGTTGAGAGATAAGAAATCGGTAAAAATGATAGAAAGATCACAATATTAGAGCTCGATTGTGATTGGTGGTTTAAAATATGTGAATAAGATATTGATTGACCGAAGTGTAAGGTCACAATACTAGAGATCGATTGAGATTGGTGGTTAATTTTTCGAAAAATAAGAGGCGTCTGAAAGTGTGAGGTCACGAGATTGATATGTTAATTAAGATTTTGATGGTTGGTTTGACAAGAGATAAAAGACGTGTGAAAGTGTGTGAGGTCATAATATTAGAAATAAGAGTTGTCCAATGGGAAAAAGAATATTGGTGGTTAAATGAGTGACTAAGATGGATGACTGAGCGGAGTGTGAAAGTGTGGTCACAAGATTAGAGGTCGATTGGATTAGTGGTTGGTTTGAAGAAGTGATGATAAAGAGGTCGTGATAATGATATGATATGGTTGAGATACAAAATACTCAAAGTGAGGTTACAAGATTAGTATGAGATGTTCATTGGAGAACAAAAAATATCGATGGTTAAATATATGAATGAATATGTTGGTTTATCAAAAAAGTGAGGGTAAAGATGTTAGTATTGTTGATATATTGAGTGCAATAGTGAGGACACAAGATTAGTAATACGAGAGGTCTATTAGTTATTAATGATATTGTTTGTTAACCGAATAATGAGAGTAAGAGGCCGGTGCTGAAGATAACAAAGTTAAATGAATGACTTCTTATTAAATTTATTATCTTTTTTTTATTATGAATAACACAAACAACGATGAATGAGAGGAGGAAGATGATCATTAGGTTGGCTCAATAATTGAAGCTCCCTGTGTACAAACCATAGATGTTGACGACGAAGAGGATAATGAAGACGATGAAAACTGTTATAATATAAAGATAATATATCTGTAAGATATTAAGACTAGACCCAGGCTCCTTCACTACATATCATCAGTTATAAATATTGTTCACACAATGAAATGCTCACTCAATTTGTACTTGCCTTCATCCTAAAACTCAAGAAGCTCGGGCTCTTATTAGCCGAAACTATCTTTGTTATGTCCACCATTAGTTGAGTTTCGCATAAGAGTGCATTTAGAGACTAAAGTAGTGTATACATCTTTGGTAAAGTTTGGACCTTTTTTGCTTTCCCTGTTATAGCATTTTCCCTCTTAAAAACTCTCTTTCTCCTTCTCTTTCATGAGTTTCCCCTTGAGGATTTGTAAATATTTCTTGATCCATCTTCAACAATTATTATCAGACTACATATTCTTTTTAGTTCAGTATTTTATTCTCCAAATAAAGTCCCAACACATAGAATCATTATTTTGTGAAGAATAAAGAGTATTGATATTTTTTCAATGTCATCAATGTCAAACCAAGTAGTCATAGAATTAGATGACCATCATAATTCACATATCAATCAATAAGTGCTAAAAGAACTCATTAAGATTGTTCCAAGAAATCGTTTTCTAGTCATTTTAATTCTTTCTCCCAACCTCTGATACCAAATTTTAGAATTGTTTTGTTTGACCTAAATGCTTACAACTACTTAGACTAGACTAAGGCTCCTTCACTATATCATCTTCAGTTATAAATATTGTTTATACAATGAAATGCTCACTCAATTTGCATTCGCTTTCATCCTAAAACTCAAGAAGATCGGGTTCTCGTTAGCTGAAACTATCTTTGTTGTGTCCACCATGAGTTGAGTTTTGCATATAGAGATGATTTAGAGACTAATGTAGTGTATACATAATGTTACATTGTGTTAAATATTTATCATTAGAGTTATAAAGATAAGCCTTATAATAATAGAAAAACTACAATAACAATAAACAAATCAATATATGGCTTGGTTGAAAAAACTAAATTTCTTCCTTAAATAGTGTTATGTTTAATCATTTTTTTTAAATTTATTTAAAAATTATTTTTATTTTAAATATCTTAATAGGGTATTTATTTAAATGAAATAATATTCTGTAATATACTTTAATTACGTATATATTAATAAATGTAATAAAGTTTGTTCGTTAACTACATTATAGCTCTAGGCAGTTTTAGGCGTTTTCAAACATGCCCATAATTTTATGTTTATCTCTTTGTGTTCATATTTCAATCATATATATATATATATATAATAAAATTGGTCTTGGATTAATTAGTACATGGAAAATCTTAAAATTGATAGACTTAATATTCTGTTGATTTGATTCTAGCAAAAACTAGTACTTCATCCAACCTTTCAAGCCTATAGTTCAGTAAATTGACATCAATATAGACTCTTCAAATGTTATAAATTGATTTCAATCAATAAAACCTCCAAACCATCTTTTGTAGAATTTGCACTACCCACCTAGAGCTGAATCCGCCCATGGTAAATGTGTGGGCCACAGTACATGACAAATGTTGTCATGCATGAAGAAAATTAACTACGTGCATCCTTGCATGTCTCTGCCTTTTCAATACAATACGTGCATCCTTGCATGGCTCTGCATTTTCAGAAAAAATATTAAAATATTTGTATCCATTGCATGGCTCTGCTTTTTTCAGAGCTTTTAGTGAGTCCAAATAATAACAACGTGGAGCTGACTAGACTCTTAAGATTTTAAAGGAAATGAAAATTTCTTAATTTGTTGTGTTAAGAAATGTTTTAGCATGTTAATTCTTACTGGTGGGTCTTCCAAAATTAATATATTGGTTTTCTAAGTTTGCATTTTCTTGGGATTGAGTTAATCATGCAACTTTTGAGTCAGTTCTATTTTTAATATTACCTATATATAATTAAAATGTTTAGTTTAATTTCATTTTAAATAGATTAAATATTATAAAATTTATTTTGTATGTTTTGCTTGCCCTCCCTACAAATAGGAACACTCCATTCCTTCTTTCATCACCACTTCCTACTTTCATATCTCTCTCTTAACAAAAAAAAAATGTCTTCGGGAATAGGCCTCTTTGTTCTACCAGATGACTCCTCCTCCACCTTGCTCAGCATCCAACTTTTCCTCTTTCTCTCTATCCTAACAGCTGTTTTCAGATTCTGGCTAGTCCCGGGTGGTCTTGCATGGGCTCTTTCCAAAGCGAAAACCGGTGCCCCCATTCCCGGACCATCTGGATTTCCCCTTATCGGACTCATTTTCACTTTCATGAGTTCTTTGACTCATAGAAAACTTGCAAACCTTTCTCAGACCTTAAAGGCAGTTCCACTAATGGCCTTTTCGGTTGGGTTCACCCGTTTCGTTATTTCAAGTGATCCGGGTTCGGCTAAGGACATTCTCAGTAGTTCTGCCTTCGCTGATCGTCCTATTAAGGAATCCGCTTACGAGCTCTTGTTTAATCGGGCAATGGGATTTGCTCCCTTTGGAGAATACTGGAGAAAGCTAAGAAGGATTTCAGCTACTTACATGTTTAGCCCGAAGAAAATAGCTTGTGCTGAAGGATTCCGTAAGAACATCTGTCATCAGATGATCACACAAGTAAGAATACTCTTTTTATTTTTACTTTTAAATGATAATGAGTATAAAAGACAATTAGTTATAAACGAGTGTTTCTTTACTCAGGTAAAAACACAAATGGAGCTAAAAGGGGATGTTGAGATCAAGCAAGTTCTTCACTATGGTTCATTGAATAACATGATGATGACTGTTTTTGGAAAGTATTATGATTTTGGTGAAAATGGGGACGGTTTGGAATTAGAGGGATTTGTTAGTGAAGGATACAAGTTATTAGGGACATTCAATTGGAGCGATCATTTCCCGATTCTAGGTTGGCTTGATGTTCAAGGTGTGAGAAGGAGAAGTAGGAAACTAGTTTCTAAAGTGGATGGGTTTGTTAGAAAGATCATAGACGATCACAGCATGGTTACTGATCAGGACAATAATCATGGATACTTTGTTGATGTTCTTCTTGATCTTGAGAGAGAGAACAAGATCACCCGATCTGATATGGTCGCTGTTCTATGGGTAATGTTTTTTCTTATATCTTTTCAAAATTTTCTAATTTGTATTTCCTTACTTAGAATCCTCTTTCTTGACTTCACTAGCCAACCTTATTATCTACAAGATATAAAAAATATGTAGAAAGGAAAAATATTTAGAACATTTTCGTAAATGAATGTACATGTTAAACCTCCTTTGGTGAATATTAAATTTTATTAAACAAAAACTTATTTTATTTCATGTGTTACTTTTGTCATGTTGGCCCTTAGTTTCTTGTGACTACTTTTTTCTCATTTTAACAAATTATTAATTTCTTAAAAATATTTGTATTCTCATTTTTTAAAAGATATTTATTTCTTTGCTTCTATATATAAGTTTTTTGATTTACATAATAATAATTGATGATGAAAACATGTATATAAATACTCTTTATCAATGAATGCAGGAAATGATCTTTAGAGGAACAGATACTGTTGCAATTCTATTAGAATGGATTCTAGCAAGACTAGTTCTTCATCCAGACATTCAAGCCAAAGCTCTCGCCGAAATTGAAACAACTATTGGCTCTTCAAGGGCGGTAATGGAATCTGATATCCCAAACCTGCCATACCTCCAAGCCATCGTAAAAGAGACTCTAAGAATGCACCCTCCAGGCCCCCTCCTTTCATGGGCTCGTCTTGCAATCCACGACACACATGTTGGGCAGTACTTTGTCCCTGCAGGGACCACGGCCATGGTGAATATGTGGGCCATAGCACATGACAAAGGAATTTGGTCGGAGCCAGAAGAGTTCAGGCCAGAGAGATTCATTGAACAGGATGTGTCTGTCATGGGGTCTGACATGAGGCTCGCCCCTTTTGGTTCAGGAAGGAGGGTATGTCCCGGGAAAACTATGGGTCTAGCTACAGTTCATATTTGGTTGGCTGTGCTTCTTCAGAACTTTGAGTGGACCTCTAAGGATGATGTGGATTTGACTGAGGTTCTCAAGATGTCAATGGAAATGAAGAATCCCTTAGTGTGTAAAGTTGTTGCAAGGGTCTTTTGAGCATGCTTGATGGCTCCATCTGAAGAGGCCTCCTAAACTATGTTATGTTGTTGTGTTTGTTTGATGCATGTTTTCTAAGTTTGTGTTTTTTATGTTTTTCAAAAACTATGTTATGTTGTCGTGTTTGTTTGATGCTTGTTTTGTAAGCTTGTGTTTTCTATGTTTTTTAAAAACTATGTTATGTTGTTGTGTTTGTTTAATGCATGTTTTTAATCTTGTTTTTTCTATGTTTTCAAGTTTGTGTGTTTTGTTTTATAAAATCCCGATAACTTTAACTTTTTGAGATAAATTATAAATCATAATCCATAAAATTAAATAAAAATAAAAATGTAGAAGTTATTATAAAAACTTGAAATAATGTCTTTTCAAATACAAAATAAAATTATTATTTTAAACCAAAATGCTCTTTACCTATCTTCACGTCCTAATCAAATATTAGATTGTGTAGAAGTGTTACCTTTAATATCCAACTAAATCTTAAATTTTATGTTATTTTTCATTTTCTTTATATTTCGTTGGTATGGATAGAAAAAACACTTAGAATATTATTTTATATTTTGTGGATAAAGAATTTCATTTGGCAATTTTCATATATTTTATTTTATTCCTTAATTTTATTTCATAGGTAATCAAATAAATTTATTCACCATCATATGTAATCAATCTCCCTATTTGTTTTTTTTTTTATTTAACACAAATGATTAATTAATCAATTATTTATTTTAATTTTCGTTATAAAATATTTTGAAGGAACAATATAATATGATTAATTTAAAAAGTTCATTGTAATGGGAAACATAAAATAATTATGACAACTTAATTATCAAACTTTCAAAGCTAAGCCTCAATATCACACACATAATTAATAAATTAATTAAACGATCATTTATTTTTATGTGTTATAAAATATTTTGAAGATATTGTATGGTTAATCAAATGGTTCATTATAAATCGTTACATAAAATATTTTGATTACTTGATTATCAAACTTTCATATTGAATCCCAATATTCTTTATGCACAAGATATGAATACATCGGACCCTTATGGTTGTATATATATGATGAAAACTTTATAATTAAAGTGTGAGATAGTGTCTTACAAATAATTTTAGAAATATTTTTTTTCGCATTATTATACTTTTCCGATAATATCATAAATACTAAAAAAAATATTTTAGTTTTTATTATGAACATAACAGATAGACGATTAGATTGCAAATACGGTTACTAAAAAAAAATATTACCTTAAATACTATTTATGAAGATAAAAATGGTTCATCTCTTCTTAAGCATAATCAATGTTCATCAATCCCACAATCATAAATATTATTTTTTTATACTTTATAATTTTAATCTTTAGTTCGGAAATATCGCATTTAATATTAAATATATTCACAAATTAAATAAAAATAGGAATGTGTATTACATTAATTAAGACTCTAAAAACATATCATGATTACCAATAAAAATAATGTTTAATAATAAATTTATTGACAAAAAATGCATTAAGATTAAATTTTTATTAAACTACATTAATTTATTTGACAAAATCATGTTTTAATAATAATTCAAACACAAATACTTGCATTTGACCTAAATTCCTTATTCAATTAAAATTAATTAATAAAAACATATCTTAACATAAATTTAATGATAAAAAATTTAACTGTGAGAAATATCTCATTAAATAAGATTTATTTAACAAAATCATATTTTAATCATAAATCTAACGACAAATTAATGCGAAGTTTGTTACATTTAATATTGAACTAATTCTTAAACTTTATGTATCTCTCTTTATGTTTCTCTTGTATTGATAAAAAAAACACTTAGATTTTCTTATATTTAGTCGATAAAGAATTTAATTTTTCAATTTTCATATATTTTATTTTATTCATTAATTTTATTTAATGAGTATTCAAATAAGTTTGTTCACCATCCTACATAATCAACCTCCCTATTTTTGTTTTATTTATTTATTGAACGAACTTGATTAATAAATTAATTAATTGACTATTTATTTTTAATTTTGTTGTAAAATATTATAAAGGAATGGTATAATTTATTTAAAAAGTTCATTGTATGGTGAAACATAAAATAATTTTAACAACTTAAAGTTAAGCCATAATATCTTTATGCACATGATATGATCATGTACGTCTCTTATCTAATTGAGTTTCACATATATCTTTCTTTTTATTTATTTAACACATAATTATTAAATATTATAAAAATATATTTTTGTGTTTATGAACCTAACAAATAGATGATTAGATTGCTCCCACGGTTCATAAAGAAAATATCACCTTCAATGTTAGTTGATGAAGATAAAGATGGTTTCTCATTCTTTATCATAATCAACGTTCATTAATCCCATAATCTTTCTTTCCTATTTTATAATTTTAATCTTTAGTTCGAAAATATCGTATTTAATATCAAATATATTCACAAATTGAATAAAAACAGGAATCTGTATTACATTAATTAAGACCCCTAAAATACAATATCATGATAATCAATATAAACCATGTTTAATAATAAATTTATATACAAAAACATGCACTATGATTAAAGTTGAATTAAACCACATTAATTTATATAACAAAATCATGTTTTAATAATAATTCTAAAGAGAATTATTTGCATTTGACCTAAATTCTTACTCAATTAAATTAATTAACAAAATTATATCTTAACGTAAATTTAGTGATAAAGAATTTATATGTGGACAAAATTCTCATTCAATAAGATTTATTTAACAAAATCTACTTTAATAATAATTCTAACGAAACCTTAATGCGAAGTCAAAACATAATATTAATTTTTTAAAATATTTTTATTTTATTTTCTAAAAATATATATATCTTTGCCTCTGTTTCTCTATTTTTGATTTACATTACTATTAATGTTCAAGTCTTTCCACCCAAAACACTCATATTTTATATAGAGCACTCAATCTTCAAATCAAATGATAAAATAAATAAATAAACCTAGTGCTTAGTTGTTAATTATCCCTTGATGTTAGTAATATCGTAATGGAAGAAAAAATGACAGTCATGATCGCAAAATACTAGTCATTCCATCTTCTTTAATGCATCTACATTCTAATTTAGGTAATATTATTATGTTAAATTGTTTAATATTTATATATATTAATTGGAATTACAATACTTTTGTCATTTTAACTTATAAATAGTTTTATTGACACGCTAATTCCAGATGAAGAAAAAGATAATTTAGATGAGGAAGAAGACTAAACATGTATTCTTTATAACTATATTCTTGTATTTCATTTGTGTAACGCTTAAAATCAACCTTTTTAAAAAGTTTTTTCTCTTTCAAACTCTTAGATCGAGGTCCATAAGTACATTACCTTGCTCTTGGATTTCGAGTGGGATATGAATGATTTGCATCTATTAATTTAATGTGTAATGACTAAATTTAAATTAGAAAATTATGAAGATAATTTAATCCAATTATTGTAGAAGTCGTAGTAATTTTCTATAAGTCAACTACGATTAATAGAATTAAATATATTGTATTATAATTTGGTTATATGTGAGGCCCACAATAATTGTTATATTAAATAAAATGATATGATATTTAATTATTAATAAACTATAAATTATTAATATCAAATAATATTATTTATTTATGAATTAAAATTGTATATAATTAAACAAATTTAATTATAGAACTAAGAATTATAAATCTTTTATTTATTTATAAAATAAATAATATATAATTAAATATGTTAATTATGTAGTTAAGATTTTATAGAATATATTTTTTATTCATGAAATAAAATATTATTTATAAAGAAAAGGTTAATTTAGGGAAGAGTTATAATTTTTAGATATTCTCTTTTTAAATATTTTATGCTTATTTATATGATAGATAGATAATGATATTTTTAGTGTAAAAAAAGAAATAGTTTTTAAATCTAATTAACATAGATATATACTATACATGAAGTTTCTTGAAGTTTTTGGAAGGGATCACAAATATTACTTTATTTAAGTAATTATAAGGTAAGACTATAATTAATTTACATTAGATAATCTATCTTTCTAACAAAGCAATATTGAGATTGTACGAGTGAAAAGTGTGAGATTACGAGATGAGAGGTCGATTAAGATTGATAATTGGTTTACCAATGAAGAAGAGGCCAGTGACATTGTAATTGATGGTTAGATTGTTAAGGGGTAAGAGGTCGACTCAGATTGGTGGTTGGTTTGCTGAGTGATAAGAGATGTGTGTGAATGTGTGATTGGGATTGATGGTTGATTTATCGAGAGATAAGAGTCGTATGAAATTGTGACGTCATAATATGAAGAGGTTCATTGAGATTAGTGGTTGATTTGGTGAGAGATAAGAAGCGCGTGGAAGTAATTATGTCATGAGATTAGAGGTCAATTGAAATTGGTAGTTAGTTTGCCAAAGGATAAGAAGTTGATAACATAGAATTGTAAGGTCACGAGATTAGAGGTTAATTGTGATTGGTAGTTGGTTTGTAGAGGAATTAAAAGCATGTAAAAGTATGAGGTCATGAGAAGAGATGTCAATGAGATTAGTGGTTTGTTTGCCAAGTGATAAAAGACCAGTAAGATTGAGATTGTTGGTTGGTTTGTTGAGAGATAAGAAATCGGTAAAAATGATAGAAAGATCACAATATTAGAGCTCGATTGTGATTGGTGGTTCAAAATATATGTGAATAAGATGTTGATTGACCGAAGTGTAAGGTCACAATACTAGAGATCGATTGAGATTGATGGTTAATTTTTCGAAAAATAAGAGGCGTCTGAAAGTGTGAGGTCACGAGATTGATATGTCAATTGGGATTTTGATGGTTGTTTTGACAAGAGATAAAAGACGTGTGAAAGTGTGTGAGGTCATAATATTAGAAATAAGAGTTGTCCAATGGGAAAAATAATATTGGTGGTTAAATGAGTGACTAAGATGGGTGACTGAGCGGAGTGTGAAAGTGTGGTCACAAGATTAGAGGTCGATTGGATTAGTGGTTGGTTTGAAGAAGTGATGATAAAGAGGTCGTGATAATGATATGATATGGTTGAGATACAAAATACTCAAAGTGAGGTTACAAGATTAGTATGAGATGTTCATTGGAGAACAAAAAATATCGATGGTTAAATATATGAATGAATTTGTTGGTTTATCAAAAAAGTGAGGGTAAAGAAGTGATACGATTGTTTGTCAAAAGTGATGGTAAAAGATGTTAGTATTGTTGAAATATTGAGTGCAATAGTGAGGACACAAGATTAGTAATACGAGAGGTCTATTAGTTATAAATGATATTGTTTGTTAACCGAATAATGAGAGTAAGAGGCCGGTGCTGAAGATAACAAAGTTAAATGAATGACTTCTTATTAAATTTATTATCTTTTTTTATTATGAATAACACAAACAACGATGAATGAGAGGAGGAAGATGATCACTAGGTTGGCTCAATAATTGAAGCTCCCTGTGTACAAACCATAGATGTTGACGACGAAGAGGATAATGAAAACGATGAAAACTGTTATAATATAAAGATAATATATCTGTAAGATATTAAGACTAGACCCAGACGCCTTCACTACCTATCATCAATTATAAATATTGTTCACACAATGAAATGCTCACTCAATTTGTACTTGCCTTCATCCTAAAACTCAAGAAGCTCGGGCTCTCATTAGCCGAAACTATCTTTGTTATGTCCACCATTAGTTGAGTTTCGCATAAGAGTGGATCTAGAGACTAATGTAGTGTATACATAATTTTACATTGTGTTAAATATTTATCATTAGAGTTATAAAGATAAGCCTTATAATAATAGAAAAACTACAATAACAATAAACAAATCAATATATGGCTTGGTTGAAAAAACTAAATTTCTTACTTATAGTGTTATGTTTAATCATTTTTTTTTAATTTATTTAAAAATTATTTTTATTTTAAATATCTTAATAGGGTATTTATTTAAATGAAATAATATTCTGTAATATACTTTAATTATGTATATATTAATAAATGTTATAAAGTTTGTCCGTTAACTACATTATAACTCTAGGCAGTTTTAGGCGTTTTCAAACATGCCCATAATTTCATGTTTATCTCTTTGTGTTTATATTTCAATCATATATATATAATAAAATTGGTCTTGGATTAATTAGTACATGGAAAATCTTAAAATTGATAGACTTAATATTCTGTTGATTTGATTCTAGCAAAAACTAGTACTTCATCCAACCTTTCAAGCCTATAGTTCAGTAAATTGACATCAATATAGACTCTTCAAATGTTATAAATTGATTTCAATCAATAAAACCTCCAAACCATCTTTTGTAGAATTTGCACTACCCACCTAGAGCTGAATCCGCCCATGGTAAATGTGTGGGCCACAGTACATGACAAATGTTGTCATGCATGAAGAAAATTAACTACGTGCATCCTTGCATGTCTCTGCCTTTTCAATTCAATACGTGCATCCTTGCATGGCTCTGCATTTTCAGAAAAAATATTAAAATATTTGTATCCATTGCATGGCTCTGCTTTTTTCAGAGCTTTTAGTGAGTCCAAATAATAACAACGTGGAGCTGACTAGACTCTTAAAATTTTAAAGGAAACGAAAAATTCTTAATTTGTTGTGTTAAGAAATGTTTTAGCATGTTAATTCTTACTGGTGGGTCTTCCAAAATTAATATATGGGTTTTCTAAGTTTGCATTTTCTTGGGATTGAGTTAATCATGCAACTTTTGAGTCAGTTCTATTTTTAATATTACCTATATATAATTAAAATGTTTAGTTTAATTTCATTTTAAATAGATTAAATATTATAAAATTTATTTTGTATGTTTTGCTTGCCCTCCCTACAAATACGAACACTCCATTCCTTCTTTCATCACCACTTCCTACTTTCATATCTCTCTCTTAACAAAAAAAAATGTCTTCGGGAATAGGCCTCTTTGTTCTACCAGATGACTCCTCCTCCACCTTGCTCAGCATCCAACTTTTCCTCTTTCTCTCTATCCTAACAGCTGTTTTCAGATTCTGGCTAGTCCCGGGTGGTCTTGCATGGGCTCTTTCCAAAGCAAAAACAGGTGCCCCCATTCCCGGACCATCTGGATTTCCCCTTATCGGACTCATTTTCACTTTCATGAGTTCTTTGACTCATAGAAAACTTGCAAACCTTTCTCAGACCTTAAAGGCAGTTCCACTAATGGCCTTTTCGGTTGGGTTCACCCGTTTCGTTATTTCAAGTGATCCGGGTTCGGCTAAGGACATTCTCAGTAGTTCTGCCTTCGCTGATCGTCCTATTAAGGAATCCGCTTACGAGCTCTTGTTTAATCGGGCAATGGGATTTGCTCCCTTTGCAGAATACTGGAGAGAGCTAAGAAGGATTTCAGCTACTTACATGTTTAGCCCGAAGAAAATAGCTTGTGCTGAAGGATTCCGTAAGAACATCTGTCATCAGATGATCACACAAGTAAGAATACTCTTTTTATTTTTACTTTTAAATGATAATGAGTATAAAAGACAATTAGTTATAAACGAGTGTTTCTTTACTCAGGTAAAAACACAAATGGAGCTAAAAGGGGATGTTGAGATCAAGCAAGTTCTTCACTATGGTTCATTGAATAACATGATGATGACTGTTTTTGGAAAGTATTATGATTTTGGTGAAAATGGGGACGGTTTGGAATTAGAGGGATTTGTTAGTGAAGGATACAAGTTATTAGGGACATTCAATTTGAGCGATCATTTCCCGATTCTAGGTTGGCTTGATGTTCAAGGTGTGAGAAGGAGAAGTAGGAAACTAGTTTCTAAAGTGGATGGGTTTGTTAGAAAGATCATAGACGATCACAGCATGGTTACTGATCAGGACAATAATCATGGATACTTTGTTGATGTTCTTCTTGATCTTGAGAGAGAGAACAAGATCACCCGATCTGATATGGTCGCTGTTTTATGGGTAATGTTTTTTCTTATATCTTTTCAAAATTTTCTAATTTGTATTTCCTTACTTAGAATCCTCTTTCTTGACTTCACTAGCCAACCTTATTATCTACAAGATATGAAAAATATGTAGAAAAAAAAATATTTAGAACATTTTCGTAAATGAATGTACATGTTAAACCTCCTTTAGTGCATATTAAATTTTATTAAACAAAAAACTTATTTTATTTCATGTGTTACTTTTGTCATGTTGGCCCTTAGTTTCTTGTGACTACTTTGTTTCTCATTTTAACAAATTATTAATTTCTTGAAAATATTTGTATTCTCATTTTTTAAAAGATATTTATTTCTTTGCTTCTATATATAAGTTTTTTGATTTACATAATAATAATTGATGATGAAAACATGTATATAAATACTCTTTATCAATGAATGCAGGAAATGATCTTTAGAGGAACAGATACTGTTGCAATTCTATTAGAATGGATTCTAGCAAGACTAGTTCTTCATCCAGACATTCAAGCCAAAGCTCTCGCAGAAATTGAAACAACTATTGGATCTTCAAGGGCGGTAATGGAATCTGATATCCCAAACCTGCCATACCTCCAAGCCATCGTAAAAGAGACTCTAAGAATGCACCCTCCAGGCCCCCTCCTTTCATGGGCTCGTCTTGCAATCCACGACACACATGTTGGGCAGTACTTTGTCCCTGCAGGGACCACGGCCATGGTGAATATGTGGGCCATAGCACATGACAAAGGAATTTGGTCGGAGCCAGAAGAGTTCAGGCCAGAGAGATTCATTGAACAGGATGTGTCTGTCATGGGGTCTGACATGAGGCTCGCCCCTTTTGGTTCAGGAAGGAGGGTATGTCCCGGGAAAACTATGGGTCTAGCTACAGTTCATATTTGGTTGGCTGTGCTTCTTCGGAACTTTGAGTGGACCTCTAAGGATGATGTGGATTTGACTGAGGTTCTCAAGATGTCAATGGAAATGAAGAATCCCTTAGTGTGTAAAGTTGTTGCAAGGGTCTTTTGAGCATGCTTGATGGCTCCATCTGAAGAGGCCTCCTAAACTATGTTATGCTGTTGTGTTTGTTTGATGCATGTTTTCTAAGTTTGTGTTTTTTATGTTTTTCAAAAACTAATTTTATGTTGTTGTGTTTGTTTGATGCTTGTTTTGTAAGCTTGTGTTTTCTATGTTTTTTAAAAATTATGTTATGTTGTTGTGTTTGTTTAATGCATGTTTTTAAGCTTGTGTTTTCTATGTTTTCAAGTTTGTGTGTTTTGTTTTATAAAATCCCGATAACTTTAACTTTTTGAGATAAATTATAAATCATAATCCATAAAACTAAATAAAAATAAAAATGTAGAAGTTATTATAAAAACTTGAAATAATGTCTTTTCAAATACAAAATAAAATTATTATTTTAAACCAAAATGCTCTTTACCTATCTTCACGTCCTAATCAAATAAATATTAGATTGTGAACTAAATCTTAAATTTTATGTTATTTTTCTTTTTCTTTATATTTCTTTGGTATGGATAGAAAAAACACTTAGAATATTATTTTATATTTTGTGGATAAAGAATTTCATTTGGCAATTTTCATATATTTTATTTTATTCCTTAATTTTATTTCATAGGTAATCAAATAAATTTATTCACCATCGTATGTAATCAATCTCTCTATTTTTTTTATATTTAAAACAAATGATTAATTAATCAATTATTTATTTTAATTTTCGTTATAAAATATTTTGAAGGAACAATATAATATGATTAATTTAAAAAGTTCATTGTAATGGGAAACATAAAATAATTATGACAACTTAATTATCAAACTTTCAAAGCTAAGCCTCAATATCACACACATAATTAATAAATTAATTAAACGATCATTTATTTTTATGTGTTATAAAATATTTTGAAGAAATTGTATGGTTAATCAAATGGTTCATTATACATCGTTACATAAAATATTTTGATTACTTGATTATCAAACTTTCATATTGAATCCCAATATTCTTTATGCACAAGATATGAATACATACGGACCCTTATGGTTGTATATATATGATGAAAACTTAATAATTAAAGTGTGAGATAGTGTCTTACAAATAATTTTAGAAATATTTTTTTTCGTATTATTATACTTTTCCGATAATATCATAAATACTAAAAAAAAAAAATTAGTTTTTATTATGAAAATAACAAATAGATGATTAGATTGCTCATACGGTTACTAAAAAAAATATTACCTTAAATACTATTTATGAAGATAAAAATGGTTCCTCTCTTCTTAGGCATAATCAATGTTCATCAATCCCAAAATCATAAATATTATTTTTTTATACTTTATAATTTTAATCTTTAGTTCGGAAATATCGCATTTAATATTAAATATATTCACAAATTAAATAAAAATACGAATGTGTATTACATTAATTAAGACTCTAAAAACATATCATGATTACCAATAAAAATAATGTTTAATAATAAATTTATTGACAAAAAATGCATTAAGATTAAATTTTTATTAAACTACATTAATTTGACAAATTAATGCGAAGTTTGTTACATTTAATATTGAACTAATTCTTAAACTTTATGTATCTCTCTTTATGTTTCTCTTGTATTGATAAAAAAAAAAAAAAACACTTAGATTTTCTTATATTTAGTCGATAAAGAATTTAATTTTTCAATTTTCATATAGTTTATTTTATTCATTAATTTTATTTAATGAGTATTCAAATAAGTTTGTTCACCCTCCTACATAATCAACCTCCCTATTTTTGTTTTATTTATTTATTGAACGAACTTGATTAATCAATTAATTAATTGACTATTTATTTTTAATTTTTTTGTAAAATATTATAAAGGAATGGTATAATTTATTTAAAAAGTTCATTGTATGGTGAGACATAAAATAATTTTAACAACTTAAAGTTAAGTCTTAATATCTTTATGCACATGATATGATCATGTACGCCTCTTATCTAATTGAGTTTCACATATATCTTTCTTTTTATTTATTTAACACATAATTATTAAATATTATAAAAATATATTTTTGTGTTTATGAACCTAACAAATAGATGATTAGATTGCTCCCACGGTTCATAAAAAAGTATCACCTTCAATGTTAGTTCATCAATCCCATAATCATAAATAATCTTTCTTTCCTATTTTATAATTTTAATCTTTAGTTCGAAAATATCATATTTAATATCAAATATATTCACAAATTGAATAAAAACAGTAATCTTTATTACATTAATTAAGACCCTAAAAATACAATATCATGATAATCAATATAAACCATGTTTAATAATAAATTTATATACAAAAACATGCACTATGATTAAAGTTGAATTAAACCACATTAATTTATATAACAAAATCATGTTTTAATAATAATTCTAAAGATAATTACTTGCATTTGACCTAAATTCTTACTCAATTAAATTAATTAACAAAATTATATCTTAACGTAAATTTAGTGATAAAGAATTTATATGTGGACAAAATTCTCATTCAATAAGATTTATTTAACAAAATCTACTTTAATAATAATTCTAACGAAACCTTAATGCGAAGTCGAAACATAATATTAATTTTTTTAAATATTTTTATTCTTGTTTTCTAAAAATATATATATCTTTGCTTCTGTTTCTCTATTTTTGATTTACATTACTATTAATGTTCAAGTCTTTCCACCCAAAACACTCATATTTTATATAGAGCCCTCAATCTTCAAATCAAATGATAAAATAAATAAATAAACCTAGTGCTTAGTTGTTAATTATCCCTTGATGTTAGTAATATCGTAATGGAAGAAAAAATGACAGTCATGATCGCAAAATACTAGTCATTCCATCTTCTTTAATGCATCTACATTCTAATTTAGGTAATATTATTATATTAAATTGTTTAATATTTATATATATTAATTCGAATTACAATACTTTTGACATTTTAACTTATAAATAGTTTTATTGACACGCTAAATCCAGATGAAGAAAAAGATAATTTAGATGAGGAAGAAGACTAAACATGTCCTCTTTATAACTATATTCTTGTATTTCATTTGTGTAACGCTTAAAATCAACCTTTTTAAAAAGTTTTTTCTCTTTCGAACTCTTAGATCGAGGTCCATAAGTACATTACCTTGCTCTTGGATTTCGAGTGGGATATGAATGATTTGCATCTATTAATTTAATGTGTAATGACTAAATTTAAATTAGAAAATTATGAACATAATTTAATCCAATTATTGTAGAAGTCGTAGTAATTTTCTATAAGTCAACTACGATTAATAGAATTAAATATATTGTATTATAATTTGGTTATATGTGAGGCCTACAATAATTGTTATATTAAATAAAATGATATGATAATTAATTATTAATATACTATAAATTATTAATATCAAATAATATTATTTATTTATGAATTCAAATTATATATAATTAAACAAATTTAATTATAGAACTAAGAATTACAAATCTTTTATTTATTTATAAAATAAATAATATATAATTAAATACGTTAATTATGTAGTTAAGATTTTATAGAATATATTTATATTCATGAAATAAAATATTATATATAATGAAAAGGTTAATTTAGGGAAGAGTTATAATTTTTAGATATTCTCTTTTTAAATATTTTATGCTTATTTATATGATAGATAGATAATAACATTTTTAGTGTAAAAAAAGAAATAGTTTCTAAATCTAATTAACATAGATATACACTATACATTTCTTTCTTGAAGTTTATTGAAGTTTTTGGGAGGGATCACAAATATTACTTTATTTAAGTAATTATAAGGTAAGACTATAATTAATTTACATTAGATAATCTATATTTCTAACAAAGCAATATTGAGATTGTACGAGTGAAAGTGTGAGATTACGAGATGAGAAGTCGATTAAGATTGATAATTGGTTTACCAATGAATAAGAGGCCAGTGACATTGTAATTGATGGTTAGATTGTTAAGGGGTAAGAGGTCGACTCAGATTGGTGGTTGGTTTACTGAGAGATAAGAGATGTGCGTGAATGTGTGATTGGGATTGATGGTTGGTTTGTCGAGAGACAAGAGTCGTATGAAATTGTGACGTCATAATATGAAGAGGTTCATTGAGATTAGTGGTTGATTTGGTGAGAGATAAGAAGCGCGTGAAAATAATTATGTCATGAGATTAGAGGTCAATTGAAATTGGTAGTTGGTTTGCCGAGGGATAAGAAGTTGATAACAAAGAATTGTAAGGTCACGAGATTAGAGGTTAATTATGATTGGTAGTTGGTTTGTAGAGGAATTAAAAGCATGTAAAAGTATAAGGTCATGAGAAGCGATGTCAATGAGATTAGTGGTTTGTTTTCCAAGTGATAAAAGGCCAGTAAGATTGAGATTGTTGGTTGGTTTGTTGAGAGATAAGAAATCGGTAAAAATGATAGAAAGATCATAATATTAGAGCTCGATTGTGATTGGTGGTTCAAAATATATGTGAATAAGATGTTGATTGACCGAAGTGTAAGGTCACAATACTAGAGATCGATTGAGATTGGTGGTTAATTTTTCGAGAAATAAGAGGCGTCTGAAAGTGTGAGGTCACGAGATTGATATGTCAATTGGGATTTTGATGGTTCGTTTGACAAAAGATAAAAGACGTGTGAAAGTGTGTGAGGTCATAATATTAGAAATAAGTGTTGTCCAATGGGAAAAAGAATATTGGTGGTTAAATGAGTGACTGAGATGGGTGACTGACCGAAGTGTGAAAGTGAGGTCACAAGATTAGAGGTCGATTGGATTAGTGGTTGGTTTACAGAAGTGATGATAAAGAGGTCGTGATAATGATATGAGATGGTTGAGATACAAAATACTCAAAGTGAGGTTACAAGATTAGTATGAGATGTTCATTGGAGAACAAAAAATATCGATGGTTAAATATATGAATGAATTTGTTGGTTTATCGAAAAGGTGAGGGTAAAGAAGTTAGTGATACGATTGGTTTGTCAAAAGTGATGGTAAAAGATGTTGGTATTGTTGAAATATTGAGTGCAATAGTGAGGACACAAGATTAGTAATACGAGAGGTCTATTAGTTATAAATGATATTTTTGGTTAATCGAATAATGAGAGTAAGAGGTCGGTGTTGATGAGAACAAAGTTAAATGAATGACTTCTTATTAAATTTATTATCCTTTTTTATTATGAATAACACAAACAACGATGAATGAGAGGAGGAAGAAGATCACTAAGTTGTCTCAGATTTGGTCTACAATGGTTGGTCGGAGAAGAAGAGGATCAAACGATGATGATCCTAAACCTCATCAAAGATACCTTTGTGATATTGAGTTAGAAGATTTAAGGAGACAAGTGCTGCAACTCGAGCAACGCCTTGCGCGTGGCGAGTATCATGAACATGATGTTGATGGTCATGATTCAGATGAGGGTTCTAGAAATAATGATGAGGATTTCAATCCATTTCATGACGATAATGACGCAAGTGACTGTGTATCTTGTGGTCAACGGATCCAAAGAAACAATGTCTGTCACAAGTTTTTGGATTTTAAAGTTGATATTCCAGATTTTGAAGGAAGAAATAATCCTAACGAATTCATTGACTGGCTCAATACCATTGAGAGAGTTTTTGAGTTCAAAGATGTTCAAGAAGATAACAAGGTGAAGCTAGTGGTTATCAAATTTAAAATATATATGTCTATTTGGTGGGAACACTTTAAGAAGCAACATGTGCGTGATGGCAAACAAAAGATCAGAACATGTGACAAAATTAAGAAGGAGTTAATGAGGAAATTTTTGCCAAATAATTATCGCCAAGATGCTTTTCTCAAATATCACAACTTCAGGAAGAAGGATCTATCTATGGAAGACTACGTGGCTGAATTTGAAAATCTTATGATGCAATTCGATGTTTTTGAGCCGAAAGAACAAACTATTGCTCATTTTCTTGGAGAGCTACGATATGAAATTGGAAATGTGGTCCAATTGCAACAATATTTGACATATAATGATGTATGTCAGTTGTCTCTCAAAGTTGAATATAACAAAAAAAATCGAGTCATTTTGGGGGACGTTTCTCATCTGGTGGTGGTGCCTATAACAGAGAAAGTGCTTCTACTTCCAAGAATAGTCCAGTTGTGAAAGACGTAAAACATAAATCTTTTACAAGTAAGGATGGTGGTGCTAGTTTTGAAAAATCAAGTGGTCCGACTAATCAAAAAACTTGTTTCAAGTGCAAAGGGTTCGAACATTTTGCCGCCGATTGTCCAAACTGGAGAATCATTACTTTGGTTGAGGAAGAGTATGAAGAAGAGAATGAGGAGACAACACCAATTTACGATGAATGTAACGAGGAGGTAGATATCACTTATAAAGATCATGGGGAAACTTTAGTAATACGGCATATTCTCAACACCACTTATGTTTCAGATGATTCATGGCTTCGTAATAATGTTTTTCACATTAGATGCACGTCAAATGACAAGGTGTGTGACATCATTTTCGATGGAGGAAGCCGCGAAAATGTTGTGACTACAGCTATGGTGGAGAAGCTGCAATTAAAAACCGAAAACCATCCTCGACCTTACAAACTGTCATGGCTTTGGAAAGGTAATGAAGTAAAGATAAATAATCGATGTCTCGTTCAATTTTCTATTAGATACAAGTACAAAGATGAAGTTTGGTGTGATATTATCCCTATGGATGTTTTTCATTTTCTTCTTGAAAGACCTTGGCAATTTGATAGGAAAACGCAACATGATGGATTCAAAAACACCTATACATTTGTAAAAGATGGCGAGAAAATAATTTTGGGACCTTGTTAAACCATCAAAGGAAGAAGGAAATAATTTGCTCGCCAAATCACAATTTGAGGATGTAATGAATGAATCCTTGGGGGCGTTTGCATTGGTGGTTTTGGAAGAAAATAAGGAAGATAATATCATTCCTCTACAAGTGTGTCCTCTTTTATAAGAATTTGTTGATGCCGTACCTAAAGAGATTCCTACGAGCCTTCCTCCCATGCGAAACATTCAACATTGTGTTGATTTAATCATGGTGCGGCGATCCCAAATAAAGCTTCTTATAGAATTAATCGTAAGTAATATGAAGAGTTGCAGCAATAAATTGAATACTTGATGGCAAGAGGTCTTATACAAGAAAGTAAGAGTCCTTGTGTCGTGCCAGCACTTCTTGTGCCAAAAAAAGATGGTTTGTGGCGTATGTGTGTTGATAGTAGGGCGGTGAATAAAATCACGATCAAATACTGATTTCCTATTTCTCGCCTCGATGATCTCTTTGATCATCTCCATGGCCTCAAAATTGGTTCTAAGATTGATTTATGGAGTGGCTATCATCAAATTCGAATGCGGCCTGGAGATGAGTGGAGAACCGCTTTTAAGACAAGAGATGGTCTTTACGAGTGGTTGGTTATGCCATTTGGACTTTCTAATGCACCCTCTACATTTATGCGACTTATGAATCACATGTTTAAACCATTTATTGGGAAATTTGTTGTTGTCTATTTTGACGATATTCTTGTGTACAGCTTCAGTCTAGAAAAGCATTTAAATCATCTTCGACAAGTTTTCAGGGTGCTAAGAGAACAGAAGTTATATGCCAATTTGAAGAAATGTCACTTCTTCACTGACAGCCTCATCTTTTGGGGCTAGAATATTTCTTCTGGCGGTATTAAGATGGATCGGGACAAGATTAAAGTTATCTTAAGTTGGCCAATTCCTAAGACTATTCATGGTATTCGTAGTTTTCATGGCTTGGCTTCATTTTATCGTAGGTTTATCAAAAAATCTAGCACTGTCATTGCTCCTATAACTGAATGTTTGAAAGGTGGTAGTTTCAAGTGGACAGAGGAAGCATTAAAAAGCTTTGAACTTCTCAAGAAAAAAATCACGGAAGCTCCAATTTTGCAACTTCCAGATTTTGAAAGGGTATTCGAAGTAGATTATGATGCTTCTAACGTGGGAATCAGAGGAGTTCTTAGCAAGAAGGCAGACCCATTGCTTTCTTTAGTGAAATGATGAATAACTCTCGACGTAATTATTCTACATACGACAATGAGTTATTTGCCCTTGTTCATACCTTGGATCATTGGCAACATTATCTACTACACAAGGAGTTTGTTCTTTCTAGAATCATGAAACTTTGAAGTACTTGAACTCACAACAAAAGTTGAACCCACGACATGGAAAATGGGTCGAGTTTCTGCAAGCATTCAATTTTGTGATCAAGCACAAGTATGGCATGCTAAATCGAGTGGTAGATGCTCTTAGTCGAAGACATTCTTTGTTGTCTACGTTGCGATTACAAATGCTTGCATTTGAGGTGATAAAAGATCTCTACAAAGATGATTTGTACTTCGGCATAATTTGGGAGGAATCTTCAAAAGCTCCATTCAAGTTTTTCTTGATTGATGATGATTATCTCTTTAAAGGTACATTATTATGTATTCCATATTGTTCATTACGATTAAAAATTATCGACGAAGCACATAACGAAGGTCTTGCGGGACACTTTGAAAGAGAAAGGACTCTTACATTCGTACAAGAAAATTTTTATTGGCCACGTATGGATCGAGATATCAAGAAGTACGTGGAGAGGTGTAGAGTGTGTCATATTGCTAAAAGTCATGGGCAAAATACGGGATTGTACACTCCTTTACCGGTACCATTATGTCCATGAGAAAATGTGAGTATGGACATTGTTGTTGGGCTGCCACGCACTCAAAGGAACAAAGATTCGATTATGGTGGTCGTTGATTGGTTTTCAAAAATGGTGCACTTTATTCCTTGCATCAAAACAATGGATGCCACTCACGTGGTTGTTCTTTATTTTAAAGAGATTGTGAGGCTTCGTGGCATTCCAAAGACAATAACATCTGATCGGGATTCAAAATTTATGAGTCATTTCTGGAGAACGCTTTAGAAGAAACTTGGAACTAAACTTCAATTTAGTTCTTCTCACCATCCGTTCGAGGTTGTTTATGGTAATAATCTCAATACTCCCATAGATCTAGCTCCAATACCTATTACTCATCATATAAGCAAGGATGGAGAAGATTATGCTAAGGATATTAAGCAATTGCATGCGAAGGTTCGTCAAGAAATTATCAAGCACAATGAGAAATATCAAAGGGTGACGAACAAGCATAAAAAACGTTATGTTTTCGATGAAGGAGACTTGGTCTGGATTCACTTAAGAAATGAGCGTTTTCCTCGAGGTCGGCATGGAAAATTACAGCCTAGAGATGATGGTCCTTTTAGGATTTTGAAGAATATATTTCTCTAAACTCTTTTGGTGGATTCCTAGAGTGATGAGTGTCGAGTGACTTCTTGTGTTACTTTATATCTCTCTAATTTCTCGGTGTCAGTATCACTCAACATATTAATTTGTCAACCGAACCCGCCAACCTAAAATAGACCGAAAATGCCACCTTTATTGTAATGCATTAATATGTTACTTGGTTTGTATTAAAGTTCTTGAGCTATTAACTAACCAATCAAATCGATATATGATCTATTCAACGAGAAAAAAAAAGAAAACAAAATTAATTATAGACATAATTTCTCTCTCAAATAACTTAAGATAATAAATTAATTAGACTAATAAATATTTCATTTTTATTTAATATTTTGAAGACACGTTACTTTAAAAATAACTAAATTAATATGATGAATAATATTTAAATATTATTTCTTAACAAAAATTTAATATTAAATCTTAATATTTTATTTTATATAAAATATAATTTGTTTTTATTTATTACCAAATTTAAGTGACAATAATAATAATAATAATATAATAATAATAATGTAATATATCAAATATTAAGAATTTGATTCCACTTAAAAAATAAATAAATTGAGGAAGACATAAGGAGTCAAGGGCGTGGTGGGAAAAAGATCAAATGGACGGACACATGCAAGCCAAAAAACGAAGGCGGAATCGGCATCAAGGATAGTGTCTCCTGGAACAAAACTCTCATCTACAGGCACTTTTGGGCGTTGAAAAAGAAACAGGATTCATTTTGGGTCAGATGGGTACACTCGAGGTTCATCAGAAAAGACATCAACATCTGAACATGCAAGATCAAAATGGATATGGCGTGGTCCCTTAAAAAAATTCTGAAGCTTAGAGACAGAGTGGGCAAGATGATCAACATTCAAATTAGAAACGGTAATAACACTTTGTTCTGGCATGACCCCTAGTTCGAAAACAGACCCATCCTTCATAACAGTGTCTTCTCCATCACTCAAATCATGCAAGAATGTCAATTGGCCACAGTTCAACAAGTCAAAAGCGGCGATTGGAACTACCTTCATAGGACAATTCCAGAAGGTGCGAAAATCCTTGACGCACTTTCATCCTATCATCTGAATAACCATGAGGATTCTCGTGTTTGGAGTATCGAGAACAATGGTAGGTTCAACTCAGGGTCTGCTTGGGATTGTGTTCGTGATCATGGGGACGTTGTCCCAAGGTCCCACTTAGTGTGGTCTAACAAAGTGATCCCTAAACACCAATTCATTTTATGGATCGCCTTTCGTGAGAGACTCAATACCCGTGATCGGATAAAGAAGTACATGAGCATTTCGGATCCTAATTGCCTTCTTTGCTTGGGAAATTAGGATTCCATTGAACACCTCCTTGGGAACTTTCCTTTTTCCTCCTTGCTTTGGCGCAGATTCTCCTCATCAATGAGCCTCCTCAGCTTCCCAAATGAATGGACCGACATCAAGGACCTCGCCATCATAAAGACCAAAGGCAACGACTTCAGCTCTAA
Organism: Impatiens glandulifera; assembly: GCF_907164915.1. Classification (NCBI taxonomy): domain Eukaryota; kingdom Viridiplantae; phylum Streptophyta; class Magnoliopsida; order Ericales; family Balsaminaceae; genus Impatiens; species Impatiens glandulifera. The sequence goes on along the minus strand of NC_061862.1, from coordinate 70,095,128 downwards.
TACCTTCAAGTGTTTTTTCGCCAACATTGTTTATCACATTTGGATGAAGAGGAATGCTAGAGCCTTCTTAGGTGTCCGCAACAATGCATATACAGTCTGGAACAATATTATTACCGACGACAACTCCCTCATCCGAACGTGGAGACGTATTCCCACGGGTGAGATGAATCGGTTAATTTGTAAAAACTGAAACATCGCTTACGAGAAAGTCACCTTAACCACTGATTTTATTGCACTTTAATTCTCAATTATCATTTGTCATATTTTATTGCACTCCTCATTCAGTTTGTTTTTACTCTGATTTCCTTTTAACTCATGTAACTTCTTTGCTTTTTTATGACTTTTATTATATTGACGCTATTTCGTCTTTCAAAAAAAAAAATAATAGTAGATTTGTGTTATTTTTTAAACTTAAAAAAAAACATATGAGCAAAAAAAAATCTTTATCCCCTAAAAGATAGGCTGGATAATAATTAGTACATGTTTATCTTTATTTATTTATTATAAAAACTTAACTTTTATTAATTTAAATTAAAAATTATATATATAATTAATATAAAATAATATAATTTATTAAATTATATTATATTATATTTACAAATAATATTATAGGAAACGCTGGGGACGCGAAAGTGCACGAAAATAGAATATTCCTTTTTAAACACGGAATATTCTCTATCCTCTTACTAATTATTTTTTTATACTTCTACCGATTAATTTATCCCTATTATCACGATTAATTATTTCATTAATTTTTTCTCTCATTTAACTGGTAAAATAACTCAACACTTTACAATAAACTCTCACATTAAATATTTTAATAATATATTTAAATAATAATAATGTATTGGATTTATTAATTTATTTATTTTTTCACTAAATCCTAATCTCATCCTAAACCCTAAATTTTAAACCCTAAATTTGAAACCCTAAACCCTAACTAATATCATTGTTTAGTTAAATTATGAATTTATCTCTTTTATTTTTTTTTATATATTTGTATGACTTTTCAATTCCTTTATTTATCAAATATTTTTTATTTATTCTTTATGCCCTCTTTTTTTTTCTTATTATTTTTTTATTGACTTATTAATTATTTTCTCTCTACACAATTTGGTGACTAATTATTAATAAATTAATTTTTTTTCACTCATTTCTTTGATAAATTCATAATTCAACTAAACTAACCTTAATATTAATTAATATTAATAGAGATATTAACTAGGGTTTAGGATTTAGAATTTAGGGTTTAGAGTTTATGGTTTAAATAAATTAATTAGTGAGAAAAATTAATTGATTAGTGAGAGAGAAAGAGAGATAAATTAATTAATTCGTAGAAAAGGCAGAGATAAATTAATTAATAAGAGGGGAGAGAATATTCCGTGTGTTTAAATAGAATATTCTATTTTCGCGGACTTTTGCGGATTCGCGTTCCCTATCATTACTCTTATTTAATATATGCATTCTCATTTTAATTAGTTAGGGATGAAAATTTGAAACCGTCCATCTAGCCTAGGGCTACAAATGAGTCAAACTACTTGTGAGCCACTCGCGCGAGCTGCTCGGTCAAAGCTCGGCTTGAGCTTGACTTTGACCGAGCTCGAGAGCTCGAGCCGGCTCGTTTAATATTTGAGTCGAGCTCGAACTCATATAATGATTGCTCGATGGTTTGTCGAGCTTTTTCGAGTCTTATAGTATATAATATATATTTTTTTATTTAATATTAAAACTCAAAATTCAAATAATATATTTTTTCCTTCTCTTTCTCTTCAAAACTCATATGAAGGCTCACAATCCATAAAGTAAAATCATAATTCCTAACATATCTACGTGACTCTTCATCTAACATAATTTTTTTTATCTAATCTACGTGTCTCTTCTTCAATTCCTTCATTCTTCCTTCATTTTATCTTCCATCTTCACTATTTTTTCACTCACTCTTCATCTTTTCTTCATTAATACTACACCATTTCTTCAGCTCTTAATCTCTTCTTCTTTAGTTTTTACAATTTTTTCACTATTCATTTTCTTCATTTTGCGTCTTCACATCGATCTCATTCAGAAAAGGCTAATGGTAATTAAAATTTATTTTCAATTTTATAATAATTATTGTTTTTGCTTTTTATTTAATTTTGATTTCTATTTACCTTAAGGAAATCCAGCAACAAAGAAAAGAAAAAACTATTTTATTGGTTAACTCATTGATAAGGTAAGTCTTGTTCATCCTTTTTTTTCATGTGTTAAAAGAAATTTATGATTCAATTATTATATACATAGATTGGATGAATATATAGAATAACACTGATTTATGATATAAAAAAAGACGGAAAAAGATAAAAAAAAAAAAAATCAATAAATTATATATAAGATGGAAAGAGATTAAAAAAAGGTTAATATATTATATATAATAAAAATAATATTAATGATATAATAATTAGTTTAATATAAAAAGAAATAAAAATGATTAATATATTATTTATAATAAAAGTATATTGTACCTAATATAGAAAGAGATTAAAAAAGGTTAATATATTATATATAATAAAAATGAAAAAAAGTTAATATATGTACTTGTACAATTATCTCACTTAGACTTGGACGTATTTACTAATAAAAGGTCATTTAAACATACTTACTATCAAAAATTGGCTCATTTAACCTCTTCTAGTAACCCTCTTCTAGTAACTATGGTTAATTTTTATTTTTAATTTATATATTTATAAATTAAATATTATCTCCCTCCTTTTTTTCATTATTAAATGAGGTAATTTATTTCATTCTTAAACTTTTTATTATTTTTATATTAGTTTTTCTTTTTTATTTCATCTTCCTTATTTTATTAGTTTTTATTTTTATAATTCTTAAATTCTTATTTATGAGTTTTATGTTTTACTATAATTTTTTTGAAGAGTTTCTTTTATATTTAATTTATTATGAACAAAAATAAAATTAATAATTTTTATTCACGACTTAGTAGTAGTAAGGAACATTGTTTTGTCTAATATTTAATTATTACTCTTTTGGTGTTTGATTAATGAGTTACTATTATTATCCAATTCTTGATTATTAATTAATTTATTTTTGTGTTGAAGGATTTTATTGTTAAAAGGATAAATTATTGTTATATTCAATAATTGGAACCAAACAATTTTAAATTAATTAATAATCAATGTTAATATAAAAAAATATAAAAAATAAAAGTTAAAATAACTAATAAAGAATACTTATATATAAAAAAAATAAAATTAAAATAATCAATTATAAATATTCATATAGAAATAATAAAATATTTATAAAAATATATAAAAATAGGGAGTCATATATCAATAATAAATGAAAAAGGAAGAGAAAGAGAAAGAAAATATATTAATATTTAATTATTAAATATATAAATTAAAAAATAAAAATTAACCATGATTTACTAAAAATACTAAATAAGTCAATATTTGATAGTACATATATTTAAATGACATTTTATTAGTACATATAATTTAATGATGATTTAATGAGCTAGTTCTACATATACATACATCTAAGTGAACTTTTTTTCTAATAAAAATAAATATTATTAATATAATAATTAGTATATTATAATATATATAATATTACGGATAAAAATGGTTAATATATTATATATAATATAATTTTATTTTATATAATATTGAAAGAGATAAAAAAAATGTTATTATATTTTATATAATAAAAGTATAATATATATAAGAAAAAAATATATATTTATTATATAATATTGAGAGAAAAAATGATATATATATTATATATAATATGTTTTGAGAAAAAAATAATTTATAAGATTAATAATATGTATTATAATATATAAAAATATTAATAAATTTTTTTATAAGTTAGATTCTTCTTATAATTCAAATAATATTTAATAGAAAACATATCGAGTTAATAAATTGAAAACATTATTTGTTAATTAGCTTATATCTACGAATACAGGCAAACTCTACTTTGTGGGGTGATTGGCTTCAACATATAAATGGAATAAAAAAAAGACTAAAGTAAGTTTTCATTATTAAATTTTTATGTTATATACTGAATTTTATTACCTATTTAATTGATTTTTCATTTATTCAGAAAGAGAAGACATACCAAAAAAACTTTGTTGTTGGTATCTACCTCTCAAAATAAGTTAAATTTTAGTTATTTGTTTTAACATTTATTTTTATATTAATTATTTTTAAGACTAAACATTTCATATTATTGAATGTAGGTAATTGTACGTGTGCTATGATTGAAGAACATAAGTTTAAAAAGATTAATGTATTGAATGTTCAAATAATTTATATAGTTTTGTTCTTTGATTTTTGAATTTTATGTTATAGAATTTTGATTAGTAATTGTGATTTAATGTTTTGGATTATCATGTTTTAGAATTTTGAATAGTTATGATTGTTTCATATTTTAATTTTGAAATATCATGTTTTAAATGTTAAATATGTATGAAAGTTTATATATTTTAATTTTACAAATAAATTTAGTTTGAGTTCGAGCTTGAAAATTCAATTTTTGTTCAAGCTTTCGAGTCGAGCATGTAAGTAATATAGTCGAGTCAAACTCGAGCTCAAAATTATAAGCTTGTTCGAGCTCGAGTTCGAGTCGAGCTAATAAATACTTAATCGAGTCGAACTCGAGCTCCAGCAAACTTGAGTTCGGCTCAACTCATTTGCAGCCATAATCTAGCCTATCCGAATTATTCTGTCTGGGCGGTTTTTTCCCAGTTTGATCGGTAGTTGACCAGGGATGAGCGGGAATGATATTTGTGTCTCCGCCTTATTCTCACTCTGATTCTGCCATGCATGAATATTATAAACACAATTAAATATATAAATTCACAAATATATTTATTTATTCGTTATATTTATAAGAGTTTAAATTTTTTTCTGTATAATATTATAAATTTTAATATATTATATTAAAAAAAATTATATAACTCTTTTTTAAATATGGTATAAACGATGTTTCGCAGAAATTTCTCGAAATCGAACGGGACGGGAATGATAATAAAAAATTTCTCAAAATAAAACAGAGCGGGAATGATAAATACATTACCTACTCTGAACTGCCACATTGTCATCTCTATTCTCAATTTTTAAATTAAAAAAAAAACAACAACGTAAAGTTATTGTTAGATAAATTCAGACCGGTTCAAATAAACCTAACCTAAATAAACTTCCCATGCAGGAACAAGGAACCGAACCGGAACCGGCTAAAGAAAACTAATCGGTCAAGCTACTAAACCGATCAAGAATATTCGGAACATGACCGCACAAAGAAAGGATCGGCCAAAGCTCAAAACCGGAATCATCAAACAGCCGATCATTCACAAGACAAGAATAACTAGAAGAAGTCCGGTTACATCACTACCAGAAGACATTCGGCCAAGTCAAATGACCGACCAGTACAAGAAGACAATTCGGGTATCTGTTGAGAATGATACCAAAGGAGCAGACTGAATACTTCCATATCCATGCAAGTCTGAGGAAAGACTGTAGGCTGCAGAAAACAGTACTACCAGATCCTTCTACTTCGGGATAAGACAGAAAGGAAATCTTCCAAGTACAGACAACTGTCCAAACAGACAGTGCCTATATCAAGTAAAAGACAAACCCGGCAGGTTTGTCTTACACACCGGATGAACAGACCGCCAGGTCTGAGACATAATACCAGGTCTGAGATTGACCATCAGGTCTGAGGAAACGACCGCAGGTCTGAACCTCTGAAACACTGAATCACTGCACTTCTGATCAGCCAATCAGATTCAAGGCAGTGAAATATGACTGTTGGCATATTTCACCTATAAAAGGGGTAGCTGAAGAAGAGTAAATGCAGTGACTTAAGCGGGACATTAAGAGACAACAATGTGATATTGAGATATTAAGAGCATTTACTACAAGTGATAAGAGTGTGCTGTTCTAGAAAGCCTAAGTGTTGAAAGTTAAAGTGTGTTTTACAATTTCGGTGTAAATTGTAAGAGTGTTATCGAGCAGGAAATAAGTCTCGATCGGCCTGTATTTGTATTCCTTAGTGAATATCCTTCTCGCGGTTTTGAGAGGAAGGGGTGACGTAGGAGTTTTATCTCCGAACATCCATAAAATTTGTCTTGCTATTTACTTTCTGTCGGCTTCATTATCTAACCGATTAACTTAACCACACCGCTCCAAACCGACTTTATACTAACCATACCGAATATCCAGATTACCGAAACCGACCCACCATTTCCAAATCTTCATCATCCAAAACCGACCGTGCCTATCATACAAGCGTGCCGCTTCAACCTGAAAGCAAACCTCTTCCGCGCTTGAACCTAGTTCAAGGGTTTGTGATAGGTTGTGTAGTATTAAAACTCCGGTGTTAATCTTTAATCGGATTAACCACCACCCTACGAGTGAGAACCGCTAACCGGTCCAACCCCCGGTCCACCAGCGGCGATCTAGATCCTAACAGTTATTAATACATATATGATATATGATATATGTGACATAAATACTGTCTTTCTCTTTCTTTTGAAATAGTTAGGAGGGAAAGAAGAAGTGTAAGCAAATCTTTAGGGTTTGATGTATAAATAGCTCTTTGATTGTGGGATCTTTGTTCGTTTAAAACATCTACCTTGAGGACGCGAAATGGCAGTAACTCCAAATCGCCGGCCGCGAAGAAGACTCCCTCGTGTAGGAAATCGACGACGCCTTCCTCTGGAGAGAAGAAACCCAAGTCCGAGGAGTCTACGCTACTCCAACTCCCAATGCCCCAGGTTAACCGCTACTCTAATTCTTCCTCTAATCAAGTTAATTGTTTATCTTGATACAATGCAAAACCGAATTAATCAATCTTATCCGTCATCACCTTAGTTTGTACTAAAATATTGTTGGGATGAAACTTTTGCACTTATAAACCAACTTGAAACTATATATTGAAGCATGTAACATTTGTTCTTAACTAGTTAAATATTGATTTCACAAAGGCAGTGATTTCATGATTACAAGAAAGTGACCATATAATGAGAGAATCAAAAATTAAAAGAGACAAAGCCTCTCACAATTGATTAACAAAAAAGAGATAAGTAAGTCTCATGTTGGATTAAAGTGAGGGTCATGGTTGTGAGTTGTTGTGATATCCTCCTTAGGATTAGTTGAGGTGCATGCCAAAAGAGAAAAAGAGAGCAAGATCAAGAAATTGAATTTTGTGTGCACATCCTCTTTCTTGATATCTCATCACATATGGTGACCCTTGAACAATGCGTGCAGTTCTTTGAAGAAACCATTCAATCTTTTTCTTGCTTACTTTCATCACTAATATAATCAATGAAATACAACATCAATGTTTATTGCATATAATAATACATAAAGTTGGACTTATATATAAATTCTTCACGCCTATATATATTCTTCACGTCGCCGGACTCACAAGGATATGTGCAATATATTGTGTTGGGTGTGAATGCGATTGAAGTTTGGCTCAGTCCTCTTGTTTATCGATTCCGTTGCACCACTATCTCACACAAAGGAGGCAACCCTCTCACTAGCATCCAAACACCACAAAGGAATTTGACCTCGGCCTCCCACCAAGAGAGTAGTATCTATTTATATTATTAGGTCAAGTCCAATAAGCGGGTTACTAGAGATTGGGCCACAATGTTGGGCCAACCAATACCCAACAATCTCCACATTTGGCCCAAAACAGTGCAAAACATAATCACGGAATCGCAAGACACATCATCGCCAATTTATTACCACCGAGGCAACAAAAAGAATACCCAAGGTAAACTCGTATCACAAAGACCAGGGGCAAAGGCACAAAGCATGCAGAAATCACAAAGATCAGACGCAAGAGCACAAAGCATGGGAAAATCACAAAGATCTAATGCAAGAGCACAAAGCATGCGAAAATCACAAAGATCAAACGCAAGAGCACAAAGCATGCAAAATTCACAAAGATCAAACGCAAGAGCACAAAGATCTAACGCAAGAGCACAAAGCATGAGAAAATCACAAAGATCAGATGCAAGAGCACAAAGCATGCGAAAATCACAAAGATCAAACGCAAGAGCACAAAGCATGCAAAAATCACAAAGATCAAAGGCAAGAGCACAAAGCATGCGAAAATCACAAAGATCAAACGCAAGAGCACAAAGATCTAACGCAAGAGCACAAAGCATGCGAAAATCACAAAGATCAAATGCAAGAGCACAAAGCATGCGAAAATCACAAAGATCAAACGTAAGAGCACAAAGCATGGGAAAATCACAAAGATTGAAGGCATTTCACAAAGCATGCCATTCCCATAAAAGACGAACCTCAAAGAGTTTTCCCTAAGTCAAAATTTAAAATCCGTTGACACGAAATAAATTTTTTAGCAGGTAGACACTTAATACCCATATCAGCAGGATTAAATTCTGAAGGAATTTTCTCTAACTTAACAATGCTCTTTTCAACAATATCCCGAATGTAATGAAACCTAACATCAATATGTTTAGTTCTATCATGAAAAACAGGATTTTTACATAGTTGAATAGCAGATTGACTATCAGAAAACACAACCACATTTTTGTCAAGAAAACCTATTTCATACAAAACAGCCCTAAGCCACATTGCTTCCTTAAAGGCTTTAGTGGCAGCTACATACTCAGATTCTGTAGTAGATAAAGCAACAATGGGTTGAAGTTGAGACTTCCAACTTATGCAAGAGCCACACAAAGTGAACACATAGGAAGTAGTAGACTTTCTATTATCCCTATCATTAGCATAATTGGAATCTACATAACCAACCAACTTTGTACCTACAGAACACTTAGAGAAAGTCAAGCCAACATCAACAGTGGTTTTTAGATATCTCAAAAGCCATTTCAAAGCATTCCAATGAGGAATACTAGGGTTAGACATAAATCTACTCAAGCAACTAACTGTATATGCAATATCAGGCCTAGTACTAACCATGAGATACATAACAGACCCTATTGCATTGGAATAAGGCACATTCTTCATTTCAGTTATTTCAGTTTCAGTCTTAGGAGACTAATCCTTACTTAACACAAAGTGGGAAGCAAGAGGCACATTCACAGATTTAGCATCAGACATAGAAATTTTACTCAAAATTTTAGCAACGCACTTTGATTCAACACAAGAGAAAATTTTGTTCTATCTCTAATGATATTCATGCCCAAAATCTTCTTAGCATCACCTAAGTCTTTCATGTCAAAATTTTCACAAAGCGATTTTTGCACATGCATAACAGACTTCAGACATGGGCTAACAATCAACATGTCATCCACATACAATAAAAGAAATACAGGCACATAGTCTATATTCTTGAAGTAAAGGCAATGATCAGAAGAACTTCTTTTAAACATCAAAGATTGCATGCACTTATCAAACTTGATATTCCATTGCCTAGGAGATTGTTTTAAACCATACAAGGCTTTTTTTAACAAACAAACATGATCAGGCAACTGGGGGTCAACAAACCCCTCAGGTTGATGCATATAAATATTCTTATCAAGTTCACCATGTAAGAAAGCAGTAGTAACATCCATTTGCTTTAATTCCCAATCAAAGTGAGCAACTAAAGCAAGCATAATTCTAACAGTAGTGAATTTGACAACAGGAGCGAAAATTTCAGCATAATTTATTCCCTCCTTTTGAGTAAATCCCTTGGCTACTAACCTAGCCTTGAATCTAACTTTTTCAGACTCTTGTTTCACCTTATACAATCACTTGCAATCCACTAAGGAGAAATTATGAGGTTTAGGAACAAGTTTCCAAGTATCATTGATTCTTAGGGAATTCATCTCATTATTCATAGCAACAATCCATTCAGTAGAAAACTTAGACCTCAAAGCTTCTTTGTAAGAGTTAGGCTCATTACAGTCTAAGGATTCAAACATGTTAAAAGCAAATTCAGACATATTGCAATCATTCAAATTATCATCCCTAAATCTAGAAGGCATTATAACAGTTCTTTTACTTCTATCCCTAGCAAGTTGATAGTCATGCAAATCATCAGACAAATCATTTGAATCAAACAAAACATTTGAATCATGCAAATCATCAATATCATGCACATTATCATGCTCCACCTCATTTGGAGCATTCACATGATGTTCAACAGGTTGATCAAAAACTACAGGCACATGCTCCACCTTATTAGGAGCATCATTAACAGGAGTGGGGGACATAGACAAGCAAGGAAAATCATTCTCATTAAAAACAACATCTCTACTTATCACAATCCTAAGCCCAGGTTCACTCCTATCCCAAAGCCTATAACCTTTTACCTCTTCAGGGTAGCCTAAGAACACACATTTCTTGGACCTAGGCTCCAACTTGTCAACCTTCTGATGCACATAGCCAACACAACCAAAAACTTTCAAGTTGCTCAAATCAAGAGGTTTACCTGAAAACACAGATTCAGGACATTTCCCTCCTAAGGGAACACTAGGGGACCTATTTATTAAATAAGCAGCAGTATGCAAAGCATCCCCCCAAAACTTCTTAGACAAACCAGATGACGCTAACATAGCTCTCACCCTCTCTAGAAGTGTCCTGTTCATCCTCTCATAACACCATTCTGCTGTGGTGTGTACGGTACAAACCTATGTCTTTTAATACCCCATGTAACACATAAATCATTCATCTGTTTATTACAGAATTCAAGACCATTATCTGTTCTAAAAGTTTTGATTCTCTTACCTGTTTGATTCTCAATCAAAATCTTTCACTCTTTAAACTTTTCAAAAACATCAGACTTATGTTTTAAAAGTAACACCCAAACTTTCCTAGAATAATCATCAATGATGGACAGAAAATATTGGTTCCCTCCATGTGTAACAACACTAGAAGGACCCCACACATTAGCATGTAAATATTCAAGGATATCAGTACACTTAGACACATTTGGGTAAGAGGAGATGGGAAAACTCACCTTATGTTGTTTTCCTAGCACACATGATTCACATAAGGAGATGGGGGACAATTTATCACTACCAAAGTGACCACCTTTATGCAAAATTTCTAGACCTTTGTTACTTATGTGACCTAATCTATTATGCCAAAGAACAGATTTATCACCAATCACAGAGTTCACAGAGTCACAAGCAGTCTCAGCATGACACACATACAGATTGTTCATCTTTTTAGCAGTAAAGATAACAAGAGACCCACGTAAAATTTTCATAACACCTTTTCCCCACTTTCCCTCCAAACCATCATTCTCAAGAGATGCACAAGACAGCAAATTATAACGCAAATCAGGAACATGCCTCACATTCTTCAAAGTAAACACAGAGCCACAAGAACCTTAGGCATACATCACCTATTCCTAACACTTTGCAATTTTTCGAATTTGCCATAGACACAAAACCATGTTCAATCTCTTTATAGTTGGAAAACAGATCTCTAAATGGAGTCACATGAAAAGTACAACCAGAGTCAACTAGCCAATCAGATTTGCACAAAGAATCAGATAACACAGAGTTCAAGCTAGCATAATCACATAGATTATTAATCATAAAAATATCACTCATATTGCCCTCACAAACAGCCACATTAGCATTTTCAACATGCTGATTTCTCTTAGGCTTAGGACAGTCCTTGATAAAATGACCAGACTCATGACAATTATAACACTTTTGGGCACTAGACCTACCCTGAGATCTACCCCTCACATGCATGACTTCCCTAAAATCAGTTTTTCCGTCAAACGAAACCATACCATATTGATTAACACCAGACATGCTATCAAACAAATTAAAAACAATCAACAATCAATTGGCAGAATTTAATAGGAGGGTTCAATGTATGATACCTTGCGAAACTTAAAGAAAGTTTCAACTTACCCACCCCGCTCGGGGATTTGCTGCTTCGTCTTCTCAGCAGCGGCACGACAGAGGCACGAAAGCGGCACGGTAGCGGCACGATAGCGGCACGGCAGCGGCATGACAGCGGCACGGTAGAGGCACAATAGCGGCACGACAGCGGCACGGCAGCGGCACGGTAGCGGCACGACAGCGGCACGGTAGAGGCATAGTAGCGGCACGGCGGCGGCTTTGATTCTCAACGGTCGCGACAAACGCGACACCGACAACGGTTGAACAAGTCAACAACGACTTCTTCTCCAAAGGCGACAGCGGCTTTCTTCTTCCTCCAGTAGCAACAGAAGTAGAGAATAAAAGAAGAGGATTAAGGAAGAAACAAGGACAGATCTACGCTTATTGGTGAAGATAACTTATATCCTCCAACCCAATCTCAAACTCCAATTACAAACCCTAAACCCTAGTTCTGATACCACTGTTGGGTGTGAATGCGATTGAAGTTTGGCTCGGTCCTCTTGTTTATCGATTCCGTTGCACCACTATCTCACACAAAGGAGGCAACCCTCTCACTAGCATCTAAACACCACAAAGAAATTTGACATCGGCCTCCCACCAAGAGAGTAGTATCTATTTATATTATTAGGTCAAGTCCAATAAGCGGGTTACTAGAGATTGGACCACAATGTTGGGCCAACCAATACCCAACATATTGCATAGATTTCGTGCATTGCTAAAAGGGTGAGTTGGAGGGCGGGTCTAGAACTTCGCAGCAAATCTTCACTAGCCTATACTTAAATATAGTATTTGACTCTATGGCTGTCCAAGACATGTCCAATGCAAAAGTTCCCAAAGATACTAAAACACTATGCCTGTAGAATACATCAACATGTCTTTTCTCAACTATTGTTCCATTTTGCAGCTGTCCAAGAAACACCGCAAGCTTCAACTGGAAATAAAAGAACCAGAACTGTAGCAAGGAGGGCGCCAACTGTAGCAAGGAGAGCGCCAGTGAGAAGGACTCCTACTTCAAGGGGTGGAAAGAGGACCCAAATGGCATCTAAAGTTGAAGATGAGGAACATTCAGATCAACAGCATGGTGAAGAGGTGATGAATGCAGAATTTTCTCATGATCTGGAATCTACAGAGAAAGAGGAAGCTGGGGAACCCAGAAGATTTGAAATTTCTTGAAGAGGTAGAAACTGCAAAATCTTCACCAGAGATTAAAATGGGAGATGATAAGACTGAAGAATGTAAAAATAACATGGATTCTGAGGAGATACTAGTGGAGGAGGAGACTGGATTCTACAATTGAAGAATGCCCTAATGATGATATGTGGAAACAGGGTTTCTTAGAGAAACGGAATATGTTGAAGCTGTAGAAACTACTGAGAGGTCACTTGAAGTGGAGAAAATTGTCAATAAAGAAATTGGAGAGTTTCCAAAAGATGTTGCATCTCAAAAAAAATGGTGAAACATCTATTGAAGAGCAATAGAATGTAGAATCTATTAAAGAAGAGGAAGGCGATGAAAATATAGAATCTTTTGAAGTGGAAGAAGCTAACAAAAATGTAGAATCTATTAAAGAGGGAGAAGCTGCCATAGGAAACTTTGAACATGTAGAAGGTAAGCATCATGATGTAATGGACGTTAAACAACCTGACGATGATCATATGATGGCTGAAAGATGCCAGGATTAAACAGGTGATGAGAAGTCAGTAGTTCAGGCAGAGCCTGTTGTTGCAGATGCTCTAAACTCATCCAAGAATGAAGAATCTGATTTGCAGACGCAGGAAGGGGCGGAAAAGGAGAATTTAAAGGAAGAACCAACTAGTGAAAATAATGTATTCACAAAAAATGAAGCAATTAGTATGGAGGGAGATATCAAGGAGATGATAGGAGTTCATCCTTTGAATGATTGTCCAGGTGATGCAAAAATTACAGAAGATAATTTGACAGACAATCTGAAGAAACAGAGATAATAGATGTAGAATTATCTCTTAATCTTCCTAGTAAGAAAATACCAGGAAGTCAGTAGTAAATCAATTAGTTTTGTTAAATGACCAGAATGGAATATTAATCAGTAACGAATCAATTAAACTAATTGATTTGCTAATTGATTAAAGATTTACTACTGATTGACAAATCAATTATAATTCAAATGATTTTATTTGATTTACTGTTTAAATCATTTCCTGTAAATATAATTTTCATTATTTAAGCACTAGACTTCTTATGTAAATAAATACAATCATTAAACAATCAATACAATTCTCTACATTTTTCTTCTCTTCAAATTTCTACATGGTATCAGAGCAGGTTTTTCCATTTTGAAAGAACTTGTTCACAACTTCCGCTGCCTCCTCCAATGCTGGAAATAGTCATTGGAGGAGAATTCAAATGATTATATTATTTCATATTTCTTAGGTATTTTATTATCTTTATTTTATCACCCACTATGTTAAACAAGTGGGACGTCATTTCAAAATTGCACTTTATATCTCGGTCGAATCTGTCCATCTTTGTGTCTCGACAGATTTTTCCCCGACTTAATCCGTACAAACAAGCAAACAATCAATACAATTCTCTACAAAATATTTTACCCCTCTTGAATTTCTACATAGTATCAGAGTAGATTTTTTCATCTTCAATAACATGTTCACAATTTTCCGCTGCCTCCTCCAATGGTGGAAATAACCATTGCATGGAGAACTCAAATGATTGTTTATTGGTTGTGTTTGTTTACATAAGAAGTCTAGTATTTAAATAGTGAAAATTACATTTGTAGGAAAGGAAATGATTTAAACAGTGAATCAAATAAAATCATATGAATTCTAATTGAATTGTCAATCAACAACAGATCTTTAATCAATTAGCAATCAATTGATTTGCTACTGATTAATATTTCATTCTCGGTCAATTAGCAAATCAATTAAACTAATTGATTTGCTACTTGGTTTTGGTATTTCCTTCTAAGAAGGATTAAGAGATAATTCTACTGTTTCATCATTTTTAAAAATTGTCATTTTATTTCTCGGTCGAATCTGTTTGTATTCGTGTTTTCAACAGATTTCTGTCTAAAATATTATCATTTTTCATCAACATTCAGCGACACTCCGGCGATTCAAACTTCACCCGCTGTCAACAACATCCAGCGACACTCCGGCGATTCAAACCATCACTCGTTGTCATCAACATCCAGTGACATTCTGGCGATTCAAACCGTCACTCGCTATCATCAACATCCAGCGACACTCCGTCGATTCAAACCGTCACTCGATGTCATTAACATCTCATTCCCTCGGTAACATCCTCTCCGATCTCATAGCTGTCCAAGGCTCTTCCTCTTGGGTGGTTAACATTCCCATCAAAGCTCTTCCCTAGTTGATTTGAGGAAGTATGTGGCAAATTAGGCAATCTCAACATCTATTACCCAACTTGAGGGGAGTGTAGAATTATCTCTTCATCTTTATTGAAAGATCGAAAATACCAAAAGTCAGTAGCAAATCAATTAGTCTAATTGATTTGCTAATTGATTGAAGATCTGCTTCCGATTAACAAATCAATTACAATTCATATGATTTTATTTGATTCACTGTTTAAATTATTTCATTTCCTACAAATATAATTTTCACTATTTAAACACTAGACTTCTTATGTAAACAAACACAAGCAATAAACCATCAATATAATTCTCTACATTTCCCCTCTCTTTGAATTTCTACAATAGAAATGCAGTTAACATCTATTGCAGAAGAAAAAAAATAGGAAAGGGACGGAGATATTTGTGTGCGGTTTAGATTGTGAAGCACACAGGAGGTAGATGTGAAAAATGTCTTTGAGAAGATTGGAGAAGTAGTTGAAGTGCGACTACATGAAGATGCCTCAACCAATAAGAGTGTCAGGGTGCATTTGTTAGGTTTGCAACCAAGAAACAAGCTAGTCAAGCTTTATCCAAATTAAAAAATCCTCAGTATGAATTCTGTCTTCTGGTGGCATTATGTAAATATTCATTTTGCGTTCTTCATCTGATGTATGTTGTGCTCCCTAAATCTTTTTCTTCTGTCAAAT
Source organism: Impatiens glandulifera (assembly GCF_907164915.1). NCBI lineage: Eukaryota > Viridiplantae > Streptophyta > Magnoliopsida > Ericales > Balsaminaceae > Impatiens > Impatiens glandulifera. The sequence continues at coordinate 70,079,230 of NC_061862.1, read as the reverse complement.
AAGCATGAATCATCTAAACTTGTGTTTTTCACAGATGTGTGGGAAATCGTGCGAGACAATACCTTGTGAGGACAATGACACACTATTCTTAGGTAATGTTTGCAACACATGTATTAAAAATATTGTAAGATTTACTACTCCTAGCTAGGTGTTATTGCAAACGGTTACATATTGAGTCTATTTTGAAACTAGTATTTTGTCACAATTTGTGTTTTGAAATGATGTAAAGTTCAAATTTAGAAAAAAAAAAAAAAAAAATTGGTTTTGTAAATTTTTTTGGGATCATAATTGGAGATTATTTTGTGTATTGTACAAATTGTTTTATTCATCAAGTTTTAAATTATAGTTTGGTACATAGATATTGTTGACAATGAACTATTTTGTAGGTCAGATTATCTTTTAGATGATTGTGATTTTTATTGAACATAATAAATGTTGATTTAGACCATGATCAACATAAAAGAAAAAGTTGGTAATAAAACAGCTCATAATGTAACTTGTGATGGTTTGGCAGATTATGCAAAAGCTGAAGGAACATGGAATTGAAAGCATTCTGTACATGAAGCTTGTCTCCGATCCTTGGCAAGAATGGCTTAATCGTGGTTTTGCTTTCCTTCAGTTCCTTTGCCATGCTGAAGCTATGCTGGCATTTAAGAGGCTTCAGAAACCTGACGATGTGTTTGGTCATGCTAAGAGGACTGCAAAAGTAGCTTTTGCAGAGCCTTTAAATGAGCCTAACCCAGACGTAATGGCCCAGGTTAAATCGGTTTCTTGGATGTGGTCCCTTCAGATTGGGATGAGGAAAGGGTGCGGAAGCTTTTTAAAAACTATGGAGAAATTGTACATATTAAATTAGCAAATAGTATGTCCACTGCCAAAAGGAAATATTTTGGGTTTGTTTATTTCAGCTCACATGAGGCTGCAGTTGCTTGTGTTGATGACATCACTAACAGGGAATTGGGTGATATGAAGGTATTTCTAGTATTTTTTAGTTTATGCTTTCAATTCATTTTTTGAAAAGTTGAAATTTGTATTATTATGAGATTGCTAGGAGCAATTACCAATTACAAGTTTATGCGCTACCAATTCATTGTTAGGATGCCTTTTATTTTCTCTTTGCAGACCTATATGCTTGGTAAGATTATCACAAGCCTGCCTTAGGGTTACATTTGATCAAGCTGAAATTTAGTGCAGATTGTTGAATACTGAAGTGTTGAATGAGTTAAGTGTCTTGAATATTAAATCAACCAAATGAAAATAGCTCAATTTTATGTACTTGATTGTTTCATAAAACATGGAAAGTCATTAAGACTGTTTTACCCTTATAGTGACATAATTTGATTAATTTTCAAGGGTTAAAGTTTACTTTTGGATGATCTTTATCATGTTACCGACTTAAGTCATACATTGTGATTTTAAATGACAATTATCAAATAAGCACTTAATTATTTAGATTAAGGGTTAAGTTGTGTCTGTATAGAAATTATCTCAAAACAATTGTTTGATTTCTATAACCCTGTTTTCCTTATAATATGGGCTTATTAGGTAATACTAACCAACACTGAAGTATCGTTAAATGGTTTCAGTCTTATAGTTGCATTAGATAAGGAAATAACTTGAGGATGCTATAATATTAGGTCATTTAGGTAGAATTAAGCTGTGCAGGCTATATTTTGGTTTTTGACTTACAGATGACGACGATTACTATTTTCAAGATTTAGGGAGACAAATGACAATCTACTATATAGTTGTTACCAGTTGGGATATATATTTTATTGATGGAATTTCAATGTAATGAGCTCTGATTCTCGTCATGATGATTTTGAACTAGACATAGGTTTTACAATATATATGCATGAGCCATGAACTCTGAACTTTCTACTTGGTGCATAAATAATCATCATGTGATATTTGTTACATTTAGAGGTTTGATATCAGTGTTGGAACTTTTTGAGCTTCGAAATTTCATGTCATCCCTGAAATTGGGAGCAATAGGTTGAGATATGTTTTACATGGTTTATAGTGTCAGGTTTGTGTGAAATACTGCCTTGTGCTTGAACAGGACTGCTAAAATGTCTCATGGTAGGTAGCTTCCTGTCTTGACATTTATTTTGCACCTGTTGAAATCTCATTCTTGGTGTGATTATTTATAGAGATTCTGTGTTTTGTTTTATGGTTAAGTTTGTAATCATGATGTAAGTGTGGATTTATAAGACAAATGGATTGTTGTACACTTTCTTGTCAATTTGCAATGGCAAAAAATGATTCTTAGTTTGTGTTCACTTTGTATCTTGAGTTGGTAAAAAGATTTTAAACCTTATTTTATTAGTTGGATTGAACTAATAATATTACCAAAGACTTGACTCAACTCTGGTTACTATGTTAAGTTGGATTGAACTAATAATGTTTTGTATGAGTGTCAACCCAGGTTATAATTAGTTACTTTATTCTTGAAAATAGTTTAATATTTAAGAATTTTGAATGATTTGATTTTAAATGCATATTTAATGTTTTTGTCTTGTTTAATTATTTTGTTTTTGATAATGATAAGTTTAATTAGGTAAATTAAGTTAATTATTTTGTTTAGACTAGATTAGATATTTGAATATTATTAATTTGTTTTATATTTATAGATAAAAGAAATGCCAAAACGTGATATGAGACAACAAAAGAATCAAGTAAGTTTGATTTCTAAGTTTTTCAATGCAAAAATTCAAAGTTCTCTACTTTGAGTCAAAAGTTGGGAATGAAGAATATGATAGTCTTATAGATGAAATATTAGAACAATCTTTGATAATTAATGATATTCTTAAAGATGGAAGTGATAATAAAGAAAATGAGTCTTTGGGATGAATTTTTAGAACAATATATGATTATGAGTGATAATTTTGATGATAAAATTTGTAACTAGTTACTTTAACAATATATGATTACGCTTAATTTTGAACAAAAATATTGATGTGAACTAGATATGTAAGTGTAGGAAATACTAATGATGTTAAGAAAATATTGTTAATTCAATAAGATTATTAAGATATGTGTTAAAATAAAAAGTAAAAATACGTTTATAACACTTATTATGTTTTTGTTCAAGCAAATGATGAGAAAAAATGAAATGAAATGGCTTGTGTATTCAAATGAATTGAATAAGTTATTTTGTTTTTATTACAAACAATGATAAATAACTTGGTTAAAGATTAAATGATGATTAGTCTATCTTTTGTACAAAGATTAGAGCATGCAAGTAGTTTAAAACACATCACTAATGATTTGAGAGGTAGGGAATTACAAAATAAACTTAAACAAAACACGTACAAATATTAATAATAAACAGAAAAAACTAATCGGTAAAGAGAGGAATCATTGGATGTTGATATTAGTTTGATTTATTGGAATTGGGAAGCATCTTTGTCAAAAAAAAAAATTGTCATTTTAAAATGTATGAGGAAAATAATACATTTTTTTTCAATTTATAGGGTCCTGTTATCGTCAAACCCTAGAAAGAGAGAAAAAAAGCTCTGGATATTTTTAAGGAAACGCGATCGGCACAAACGGCACATCACGGCACGGCGACACGATAGGCACATACGACACGATCGTCATAGGTGATACGATATTTTCTTGAGTCGGAAATCATCAAATCGGCACTGAAATCATCATTTATCAAAGGAAGCACGATCGGCACGAGTGACACAATTGACTCAGTAACCGTCAAAGAAATTGACTCAGTAACAAAAGTAATAAATCTAAAGAAGTTAGGGATTTTGTACTGGAAAGAATTAAGGAAGCAATCGTCAAAGAAATTGAAAGAATTGCTGAAAAAGTTATCAAAGAACAGTAGGATACCAACACAATTAAACAATCTACTCCAACTGCTACTAGGAAAATTCCTGTTGAAAATGATGCAGAAAAACAGGGAGATAATGAAAGAGCTTGGAAGATACGCTATAATGAAAGAGCTAATCTGTTTGGGCTCAAAAATCAGATTACAAAGCTCCTTATGCATGCCAAAAGGGGAGAAATTGTCATCAATAAGGAAAAAGCACAGCAGATTACAATTCAACTCAACATCTACTATGTTTAAGACTGGAATCTACTGAAAAAAGAAGAATATGAAGAAATTGTTCAATGGTCAGTTGCTACAATGAAGGAACTGATGAAGCCTCCCAAATCTAAGTCATATACTATCAGGAGCAACTCGACATGGAAAACTAATGAAGTCTGGAAGAACAACAATGCAAAAAAGTCAGAAGATCATGCATATAAAGGGAAAATCTACTTGGGCAATACACAAACAAAAGTGGATGTATTGAATTCTCAATTTGAATTTAAATTGCCTAGTGAAGTAGAGGAAAACTGTATAAAAGAATGGGAAAATGTACTTGTGGGAAACTTCATAGGGAAAAACAGAGTATCTTTCCCAATTACTAAAGATACATTGTTGAAGTAATGGGAAGGAAGGAAAAGGGTTGGAGAAGATTTCAGCAAATGTCCATGATTTATATTTCCTTAAATTCAAGAAAGGATCTAATCTGGAGGAAATTCTAGAAAATTGGCATACATATATAGGATCCAACTGTATGAAATTGGAAAAATGGTCTGAAGACTTGAACCTATTGAGTAAGCCAAAAGAAACTGCACAGATATGGTTTAAGCTCTGGAATATACCTGTACATATGTATAATTTTGAAGCACTTAGTCATTTTGCAGGTTTATTGGATAGACCATTATACATGGATCCAATTACTGAAGGAGGAGAGCACCTTTCATTTGCTAGAATTAGCATTGAGGTGCATCCTAGAAACACACTACCGAAAAGTATGACCGTTGTAGACAGAAAAGGAAAACTTACTATCATGAAAATCACTTATGAGTGGAGGCCAGACAGATGCTGCAATACCTTCCAACAAGCAAGCCCAAAATGTGATTTGACTAAAGAAGAAGATAAGAAAAATCATAAAGGTCGGAAAGTAAAGATGCAGGTAAATGAAACAGATGTGGTTAAAGAATAGGAAACAAAAGATAAAGAAAATTTTATACAAGAAAAAACAATACGAAGAAGGAAGTGGAACCTCAACCTAATCATGTTGAAGAGATAGTTGAGGATTCTCAATCAAATCAAGTTGAAGTGGTTGTTGATGAAAATAGAGAGGAAGATACTCAAGTTAATTAAGAGGAAGAAGAGAATTCTAAGATTGATACAGAGGAATCCAAAGTTGCTGAGAATTCTAAAATTAAAGTTGAAGGAAATAAAGACAATGATCTCGATATTCAAGTTGATAACAACAAGGTGAAGAGCCCGGAAATTCTGAATAATAATTATTTCTATCAAATCAGAACAGGTTCATATAAAGAAAGAAATCAAAATGAGAATAGACAGTATTCATCAACCTCTTTAGTTCATCCCCCTTTCATTGCAAGAGGAAGAGGAAGGACATGGGGAAGAGGAAGACAACATGTTGAAACATTAGGTTTGTATGGAAATAAAAATCTTGATTGGGATAATTAGGATTTGATATAGTTTGTAATCTGTTTGTAATCTCAGTTTCTTGTATGTTTGATTGCTACTAATCAGGTTTTTTAGGGTCTTTTGATTGTTATCATTTAATCATAACTAAAATTTGTCTAGTTTTGATTCTTGACCCTTCCACTTTTGAGATTTTAATGAAATAGTTATAACCGTTTTCCCAAAAAAAAAAATTCTATCGTATTATGAGTTTCTTTATCTACCGTAGGTTAAGATGATCTTTAATAACGGAACGAATTTCCCAAAAAGTTGAATAAGTTTATATAAAAGCTTGTTATTATCTAACACAATCCCTATAATTTGAATAGGCAACCTATGGAGTTGTATATATGGTCCCATCTTTATAGGGTTCCTAATTTTTTTATATAATAGTATTATTAATTTTATTTTATTTTATTTTTTAATGTTAAATATATATTATACAATATATATAACTTTTTTTATCTCTTTCCATATTATAATATATTATTTATTTTATATAATATTATATATAAATATTAATTAAAAATTTTATAATTATTAATTAAAAAAATTTAAAAATCACAAAATTTAAATATGTATATTGGCCCAATTCTTAGGATCAGCCCTGATTCGAACTAATATATTAACTTTCAACTATTCTTCTCTTTATTGGTTAATTTTGTTATTTTATTGTTAATTGTTATGTTTTTTTAAGTCTATTTTGTAATTTCTTAATTATTTGAATAACGATATATTCTAAACTATGCTCTCTAATAATTATATGAAAGTTAGACCACTGATCATTTCTATATTGATTAAAATATTTGTTTCATGCTTAAATAGTTTAGAATAGAACCTTAATCCTTTCAATTCATTTGAATACACAAGTCATTTATAACTTCAAATCATTTGCTTGAACATAATCATAATAAATATTAAAAGGATATTAACAAAATTAAAAAAACAAATCGTGCGATGCACAAAAATAAAAATATAAACAAAATAAATTTAAAAAAATTATAATAATATGTATTCAATGTTCAAAATTTTTAATAAATCATGAATAATATTTTAAAATAAAAACTATAATTTTATATTTTATTCACTTCGGTAAAACAACTCATCTTCTCACATATCTCATCACATATTTTTCTCCAATTAACCTCTCTACTCTAACCTTACATTTTCACTTTTGTCTATTAAATACATTATTCATATTTTTAATATTTAGCATCGTAACCTCACATTTTGATCAATCAAATATTTAATTTATATTTTTTTAACCACTTTTATTTGTTATCGGCCTATTATCCCTCGGCAAACTACATCCCAATCACACTTGGTTAAGTTTTGTACTTATTTTGTTAAGTTGCAAGTTCGAAACATATATAACCGTTTCAAGTTTATGGGCAGGTTAACCCACAATCCGACCCAAGTATCTATTTACTCTCACATATATATCCAAATTAACCACGGATCTTAAACCCGATAAATCCGGACACTTTGAAAATTAAGCATCATTATATATATATATATATATATATATATATATATATATATATTAGTTAGTTAAAAAGTTGAATTTCAGTGGTAAGAGCCAACTTAAGAGACCAAAAGGTTACGGGTTTGATTTCATCTAGAAGCGCTTTGAGTTTAAGCGAGAAATCATGGCGGTGGGGTGTCATGCTAGTTCTCCTTTAATTCTCAAAAAAAGTTTAACTTATATTATTAATAATGTCTCGCGTTTATTAAATTTAGTGTTGAAATTAAAATATAAAGTTTTATTAGCCTAGTTGGTTAAAAAAATGTATTTATTTTGTTATGTTATAAGTTCGAAACATATTTATAACATCTTTAATTTTATTTATAATCGTTTTAAGTTTATGGACGGGTTAACCCATAATCCGGTTGAAGGGATCAATCTCAATAACATGAACGATGAGAAAAATTCATTATTTATAGTCGAAAGCTCCCAAAGAAAATGATGAATTTGCTTAACTCGTGAACTAGGTTCGCATTTGGTATTCCCGTCGTTGACATCCCATCAAGTTAGTTAGTTAACGGTTGAATGGATTTAGGAAATAATAGTAGGCTCAAGTCTTTGCTACGAATTCCGGGATAGTCTTCATTATCAACTTGACTCGTTTATAACTTTTAATTTTACATTGAATAACTTAAAAATCGAATCTACTAGTAATTCTTTTATTGTCATTGGTTTATTTTTCATTTCTTTAATAGTACCCATACTTTTGTTTTGAAAGCATTACTCTATTCTACTTACAGTAAAACCTCGATAAATTAATTTCCTTGGAACCAGAAAAAATTATTAATTAATCAAAAATGAAGCCGCTATAGAATTTTTGAATGATGAACAAATCATTAGTAGTGTTATGGAAAATGAGAAAGAAGATGAAGCAGAAGATGACAGTATAGAGTTGGAGCCGGTCTCTCCTTCAAGCAATAATTACATTGCGTAATTTTCTCTTACACTATGAACATAGTATGTCACAGCTCTATAATTTATTAAGAAGAATTCAAGATGAAGTACAAAGAGACATCAATTTCAAAAGGAAGCAAATTATATTATAGTCTTATTATAAAAGTACATTTTAGAATAAATATCTATAATTTTGATGTAATATGGAATTATTAATTTATATATTATATGGGATTTATATGCATTAATAAGAAAAATATATTATCTTATAAATTTAGCGAATTATTAATTTATCTTAATGGTCCCGAGTTAGGACTATAAAAAATTATTAATTAATCGAGGTTATTAATTAATTGAGTATTAATTTATCGAGATTTTACTGTATCTCTATTATTTTCTGTCATAAAAAGTATATAGTTAGGAAAAAAAGTTCATTTAGACGTATCTACTTGTGCAACTAGTTCATTTAAACGTATATACTAATAATAGTTTATTTAAACATATGTACTATCAAAAATTGGCTCATTTAGCCTCTTTTGGTAGACCATGGTTAATATTTATTTTTTAATTTATATATTTATTAATTAAATATTAATATATTTTCTCTCATCCTTTTTCATTAATAATTGAATCCTTTATTTTTATCTTTTTCATAAATATTTTTTTATTTTTATATGAGTATTTATTATTGATTATTTTATTTTTATTATATATATATATATATAGGCATTCATTATTAATTATTTTAATTTTATATTTTTTTTTCTTCTTTTTTATATATATATTTTATATTAACATTAATTATTAATTATTTTTAAATGGTTTGGTTTCAATGATTATACTTTCAACAAAAATAAATTAATTAATATTTAAATAATAATAGCAATTCATTCATCAAACACCAAAATAGTAATAATTGACAAAATAATGTTACTTACTATTACTTTAAGTTATGAATAAAAATTAAATAAAAAATTATTAATTTTATTTTTATTCATATTAAATTAAATAAGAAATTTTTAAAAAAAAAAATATTATAGTAAAATATAAAATTTATAAATTAGTTGTTAATGTTTTTCAAAAATGAGAATTTAAGATTTATGAGAAATAAAAACTTTAAAATTGTAGATGAAATAAAAAAAAACTAATATAAAAAAAAAAAATTAAGAATGAAATAAATTATCTGATTTAATTAATGTAAAAGAATGAGAGAAAATATATTAATATTTAATTAATAAATATATAAATTTAAAAATAAAAATTAACTATAGTTACTAAAAGATGCTAAATAAGTCAATTTTTTGATAAAACGTATGTTTAAATCATATTTTATTAGTACATACATTTAAAGAAAGAGCTAGTTGTATCAGTACATACGTCTAAGTTAGTTTTTTTCTAAATAACTAACATAATTGAACTAATTATTATAAAAAAAACTAAATAATTACACAACTATATATATATTTGTTATTAGTTGTGAAATTCTTTTATATATAATGTTATTTTGAACATTTAATTTACTTTACATATTATTTTGGTTATATGACCGGTATTGTTTATTTTTAGCTATTTAGAAAACAAATTGGCTAGGTGCCCCCAAATAAAATAGCTGTTAATGTCACTTGGATTCTAGAAGACTACCTCTCTCTCTAAACCTCTCAATGACTCCATTAAGTATTCTCCTTTTCTCTAATCCTATTAATTACCTCTTTCTTTATTTAAATTCACTAATTAATTTATTTTCTAAATATAAAATAGATATAATTAAAATTAATAATACTTAAGTAAATAATTAAAATAAAATATATTAAAATAACACATCTATTTTATTTTTACTCAATTTTATTAATACAATATATATAATTAAAACTAATCATATTAAATTAAATAAATCAACTAAATATTATAAATTAAAATAAAATATTATACACTAAAATAAAAATATATTACAAAAACTTTAAAATAAAATACATTAAATAAATATTAAAACAAAATACTTTATTTAAAAATAATATATATAATAAATAAAATATATAATAAATAAAATATATAATATATAAAACTTAAAACAAAATACATTGCATATACTTTTTTTTTTTCACATAGTGTGTCAGTTTTAATATTATGCCTAAATTAAAAATAATATATTGAATCAAGTTATAATTTATCAAACAAAATTTGAAAATACGAGTTTAATCCAATTCTTAATCATGTATATTTTACGTTTCAAACTCGTAAATAATTGGGAAATGTATGGTGTTCTCATTGAGGATTAAGAAATGAAAAAAAGTGTGATGAAAAGAATAAAAGTTTGTGTATTTGAAAAAAAAGATGAGAATTTCTGAAAAATAATGACATTTTATTTTATATAATATTTATTATATATTTTATTTTCTATATAAACGTATTTATTTTAATGTTTATGTAATATATTTTATTTTAATGTATATTATTTTATTTTAGTTTATAATATTTATTTGAATAATTTAATTGAGTATATGTAGTTTTAATTATATATATTATAGGTATAAAATTAAGTAAATATGTATATTGTTGTAATATATTTTTATTTTAATATATAATATTTATATTTTATTTTAATTATTTAATTAAGTATTATTAATTTTAATTATATATATTATATTTATAAAATTAAGTAATTAATTGGTTTAAATTGAGAGAGGGTATAATTAATAGAATTAGAGAAAAAGAAGAGTAATTAGTGGATTTTTAATAAGTTTAGATAGAAAATGTAGGTATTTTGGAAAAGGGAAGGAAAATGTGAGTATTATAAGAAAAATGAATTAAAACATGTATAGACAAGGAAATGACTTGAATTATAAGATTGCTCTTTTAAGACATTGTTACCCTCGTATGATTTAATGTTTATAAGTTGCGTATCGCGTTGGTTTAATAATCTGCTATATTAATTTTGCGTAATAAATTAATGCAAAAATTATAATTAAACACATTTTGCGTTTAAACTCAATTTTCAATTTACCTCCCTCCTTCTAACCTTCTAACGTTTAAATTTATAATCACAATATTTTTTTTGTCTGACATCAACTATTTTATATTTTTATTCACTCTCTCTAGATTTATATATTTTATATTTTCTAATTTTTTATTTATTTATACTCATTCATCTCTTTCTAATAATTTATACTTATATAAAATTATTAAACATAAATATAAATATATTTTTATATGTTATTTATAATATATGTATCTCAATATATAAAATAATTAAAAAAATATAAAATATAAATATAATGTAACCCTACCAAAGTAACTCAATGATAAGAGTCGACTTAAGTGACTAAAATATCACGAGTTTGATTCCATCTGGAAGTGCTTTGAGTTTAAATGAGGGTCATGGTTGTGGGTTGTCATGTTATTTAGTCTTAAATATGGAATGATAATTGAGATGAAATGATAATTGAGATGATAAGAAGAAAATGAGAAAATAAATAAATAAATTGACAATTGAATGATTGGGTTAGAGGAGGTTAAATGTGAAAAGATAAATTATTTTTCTTTATTGACTATCAACTTATATGAAATAATAGGTACATATTTGGACTTAGCATCTAAATATATTATTTTTAAATTAATATTAATTGAAAATAAAAATGAACAATGAAAAAAAGAAAGTAATGTGTTTACTAACTGCAAATAAAAAATAATAGACATTTAATTAAATTTAAAATATATATATATATATTAATAAAAACTAATAATTTAATTTATAAAATTTAGTACATTTTTTTAATTTATTTTAAAATATATTATTTTTTAGTTTAAATAATCTATAATATAAAAAAAATTGATTTTATTATTGAGAAATAAAATATCCTTTTTTAAATTAAATGATTCATAAAAAATGATTTGATAGACTAGTCATCTCATTGCTTAAAAATATTTGTAAAATATTCTAAACAACCTTCATATTTATTTTAAAATATATTATTTTTTAATTTAAATAATATTTTAATATTTAAAATTAAATTAATAAATATATTTATATTTATATATATAATATTAATTATTAATAATATTATAAATATAAAAAATAAATGAACTGGCGAATATAAGCTAAATCAAACTTACATGCGTCAGCGATTAAATAAGCTAATCAAACTTACTCCGAGTTAGCGATTAAATAATTTGAATCTTACCAAACGTTTATGTGAAAAGCTGACTTTAAGCCGAGAATATACTGAATCAAACTAGCCCTAAATCTTTTTATAATTGAGTAATCAAATATTAAGTTTTACTCCCAAATATTCAATTTTCATTTTGGTTGGAAAATATTTTCCTTCTGTAATTTATTTTAGTTTTTATTATTGTTAATTATTTTTTGAGTTATTTTGGAAACAAATTTTGTTTTTCCAATTTTCTTTATAAAATCATGTGAAAATACTTGGTTTATCTTTTAAAAAAATGGTTCACCAATCTTTTCAGTATTTTTCTATACTATTGGCTCAGTTATTGCTTGTGACAACAAATTTTGTTTTATTTCAGAAAATGATATAAAATTTCATCAATATTTTTCTTTTGTGAGTCTGATGATTTTTATACTAGTGGGTCACCTATAATTTATACCGATCAATTTCAATACAGGGCTTGCTTTGGATTTGAGTTTTTTTTAAATAACTTAATAAATTTAAATATTACCTCATTTTCTTTTTCATTAATTAAATCAATCAATTTATTAATTAAAATACTAAAATACTTTTTATAAATTATAGTTATTTATTATATATATATATATATATATATATATATATTAATACTTTTTAAGTCCTTATCCAAAAAAAGTATCATCTATTCAAAATCATCACCAATAATATCTTTTATCTCTCTAAGTTTATTTAAATAATCGAACCGAACAAGATACAATTTTGATTTTAAACCGAACTAAATAGTACTTTTTTTTATTAGTTTGACTAAGGGTTGACTGGAAGAAAAGTATACCTAAGATATTCTTATCATTATGTTAAGGTAGCGTTTATTACATAGGTACAAATTATATATATTAAAAATAATTAAATATAATAATAATATTAAAATTAAATAAAATATATTTAATATATTATACAATAATAAGTTATATATAATATTAATAAATATTATAATAAAAAATTAAAAATTAATTGATATAAAAAAAGTGTTGTACTTTCTTAATTATAATTTTATATAAATATGAAGTATAAATTAACAAAAACAGTATAAACACATAAAGTATTAGACTTGGTCTAATTAAAACTATAAATAAATTGAAGTGGCATAAAACCTCATAGATTTAAATTTTACTAGTCAAACCATTTTAAATTTATTTGATAAATATTAGTTATGTTTCAGTCAAGTATTTATATTAATTAATTTTATTTTTAATTATATATAAATAGTTGGAAGATTCTTTACATTTTAAATGTCTTTTTCAATTATTGTGTTTGATAAAAAAAATTGTAAAATTTAAACATAAAAAATTATATATATTGAATTTCAATTCTAACAGATGAGAAAATCCACAACTTCCTGAAATTTTTTCAAAACCCAACATTGAAAAAGGGAGTACATAACATGACATCCAAAGAAGAACACTATCCTGTAAACAAAACCAGATAACACGACAAAAGAAATAAAAGTATCATAATCTTAAGAAATAGATATCCAAACGAGATCTTCGAAGAAAAAAAGACAACCAAAATAAGTCAAATATCAGTTAGCACCGATAGATTAGCTGTTTCGAAATACATCTCTAATTCTCCCAATAGTTGGTAAGATCAACCGGAGTAGAAAGATCGTAACCTTCCGAGGCAATCTGGTTAAGCAGTTGAGTAAATGCACTTCCACTCATCTTCCTCCCTGTCTGTCTTTTACCACCCGACAAAGCATAACCGCTACTGCAACAAGCCGATTGCCATCCCCCATTCCCCCATTTATAACAAGGATGAGCCACACCACTACAACCGCAAACAGGAGCAGGCATAACCGTCTCATCAAAGGTAATTTGATTCAATCCAGAATTTTCCCTCCAAAGGGCAGGCGCTTCTTCATCCTCATCATCATCCTCATCACTACCGAAGTTCAGTTCATTCGTCCAATCGTTGCTAATTTGAATCTCGGCTTCCCTTTTAACAACCTTACCTGCAATCGGTTTAGGCAGTTTTCTAGAAGAGCTGGCAGTTTCTTTCTTTTGCTTACCTTTCTTCGGTTTTGCAGTATTATGATCCGATATGACGTGGATTGGGTCGTCTAGGGTTGGGTGATAGGCGGGTTCTGCTAGCCATGGAACGTCATGCATCTGTTGGTAAATGTGTTTTGATTCGTCGTGAGAGAGATTATTATTATTAGTATTATTATTCTCGTTTATAGAATCTTCGCGAAGATGAAGGGCGGCTAGGGCTTTGTCTCGTTCTTCGATGGCACTGTTTCTTTCGGCTAGGGCTGCGTCTCTTTGTAGCATAGCCATGTCTCGTTCTGCAAATAGTCGTTTTCTTTCATCTAGTGCCATGTTTCGTTCTCTTATTGCTGCGTCTCTCTCAGCCATGATGGCCATGTATGTTTTTAGCGTCAAATTGTTCTCCTTAAAAATAAAATAGATAATAAATATTTTATGAAGTTACACAAAAGAGATGTAAATATTAATGGAAGGTGAAAAACTATACCATTGGCATATAAACAAGTCAACTTCCACCAATCTATAAGCCTTTATAGCTGCCAGAGAAATTAACAAATGAGTTAGATTTGATCAAATGTGAAACTAATGTCGGAAAAGTTCTAAAGACTATTTTAACCCTTTTCAGCAACTAAATTAACTAATTATTTAGGGTTAAAGTTGTCATTTATTATATGTTCATACTTTACTACCGAATTAAGTCATTCATAGCTTACTGAAATAAGATAGGTATTTTAGCTTAATTTGAAATGAATCTAAAGAATTAAGTGATTTTAAGTAATACTTATCTAATGGACTTTATTTCAAATAAACACTTACTTTTTCAGATTTAATGACAAGTTGAGTTTGAGATGATAAACCTCCAAATGCTATACACTAATGTTGACTTTAAACATAAAAAATAACTGCACTGTTAGGACTATGATTGTGGGGGTTTGTGGGGGGACGTGTTAGCTTTCTCTAGAGATAAACTATGGTTTCAAAAAGTAAAAATAAACAATGGGTGTATTTCAAAACACCATTTCATCCAATTTTCGCGTATGAGTGATCAAGATGAGATTATAATATGGGGTGTATATGAACATACACCTTACAAAAGTCTCCATGCCATGGATAGAAGTGTTTGATTGGGTTAAAAGAAATACATCTTGAGATCTTACAAATTTCATGGTAATCGAGTGGTTAGGTTATTGACGAAAGACATTTGAAGATTGTGTGTGATTCCTAATGTATCTCCTAGTTAACCACATATTTCGTACTAAATGTATTTTGGATCTGTATCCAAAATTTATCAACAGTTTCTCACCAGATTCAAACCCCACATCACAAATTCAAATACAGATGTGTTTCCAAATGATGGTCTAACTCGTGTCTGATGTAGTCCCCTTGTTCATGAGCATTGTGGTTTTTTTATGGATATAATTGTCAAATAAGGCACAATCAAGCCTAAAACTACAACATTAGTATTAAAAATAATACATGTTGCTCTTTTAAGGAGAAAAACAATAACTAGGTAAAGTTGAAACTAATAGCAGGCTATAGAACTCAAAATTTTGAACAGATGTATCATTTGGAAACACATTTCCATCATCCAGATGTGATTAAATTTGGAAATAGAATGTATCCGAACTTTATTCGACTCAAATTCAGAAATTAATTGGTGGTTTATCTGCCAGATCTGGATTCAAATTCAGATATTGATAGCAATTTTCTCTCCTTAAATAAAGAAGGGTATGAAAACCAACAAGATAAAGTTAACAAGTTTAAAAGTCCATATTAGCTAGAAAATGAAATATTCATATTTGCAACATTGTAAACTTGTAATTTAGAGGCAAACTAAACTAATCTATGCAAGACTAGCAATAATGGCTTAAGCTTGTTGGAAAATAAGGAAAGAATACTAAACAAGATATGCCTACATTTTAGTCCTCTGCTTGGACAAAGTTAAGAATATGATACGAAACAGAGATTTAAGGTTTCATAAGACTAATCATGTGATGAAACATTGCTGATTAAAATTAGGTTTTAGTTCTTTGATGACAATATACTTTAGTTAATATGAAGAAACCCCTTCTAGGGGAACTAACATGAAAAGAATTAACAATGCTGTAAAAGATTACTCTGGCCTAGTTGCAATGGAGGTTCCTAAATTCGTGGATTTAAGAAACTGAATGGAGATGGAAGAAGCTATTGGAGGATATTTTAGAACCAGTTACTATACAAGAAGCTCATGTTAAAGAAGAATCTGAAAGCTGAAACAGATTCAAAATAGATTTGGACAGCAGCTCTAAATCTGGAATAGAAGGGTTCAAGAAGAAGAAAAAAAGTATTTTAATCTGTAGAACAAGGCCCTGAGCTAGAAACATGAGATTTTTAGGGCTATTCCATAAAATCAATGGTCACAATTCCTCAGGGAGATATGAATGTCTCACAATTTCTTCGTTATCTAACAGGAAAAGAAGTAATCAAGATATCTTTATGTTTTAAGGATCTGAATCAAACTATCTTTTCATACTCTTAACAAAATCTATCATCAAAGGGTAGCCCAAAATCGAAATATTTACTTATAAAGAAAAATGAAAGTTCAACATAGTGTATGCAAGGGAGAGTATCTATCCAAGATCAAGAGCTAGGTTTTACAGAAGTGGGTATAAAAGCAGTCAATCGGAAGAGAAATAGAGTGAAAATCGAGGAGGAGCATATAAAAGGGAATCTGATAGAGATTAGTGAAAATGCTTACCGGAGAGAGACAAAAGCAGGAAAGATAGCCGATGTGTGGAATTACCGGTCCTTCCGATGAAGAGAAGATCTTTTTTTACCTCTTGGTATACAACCCAGCAGTCAGAAAACGATTCAGATACTTGTGTCTTCTTCTTTGAGAAACGAGAGAGAGAGAGATCGGATTCGAAATGCGAGTGTTGAGGTTTGGTTGGGGAAGGGGAAGGGAAAGGGAAAGGGCGCCGGCCGCCAGCAAGAGCTGCTAGCGGTGCGGTGTAAAATGGATTCAGGTCCGGTTTCCCTGTCTTTTTAACTGTGCTTCTTCTATCCACTTTACGGGTAGCAGTGCAATTAAGCTCTTTCTCTTTCTCTTTCTTTGTTTGTTGTTAACAGTTGTCTCATTGGGTTTCACAGTTTTGAAACCTTTGACCGCTTCTTATCTTGGACGAATATGAGTCTGATTTTGAAAACAAGCATTTTAGGAAACATTTTTTTTTATTTTATTTATATCTCAATTCAAATTTAGTACTAAATATTTTATAATTTCTGTCGGAATTTATTTTATGAGAGTTTGTTTGATCTTTGGTTATTTGAAATTTTTATTTAGTATTTTTTTTTTTGAGAAATATATGGTTTTTTTTTGGGTGTTTAATTGATTAAATTATTATAATATTTATTTTATATTAAAATTTTATAAAAATAAAATAAAAGTATTTAAGTTAAAAAGGAAAGTAAACATATAAATACGATTTAATTAAACCAAAACAAAGTCATCTTTCTCTGTCTAAGAGTTTGTTTGTTCTTGGATTTGAAAAAAAAAAACAGATTGTTTGAGTATTTTGTAAAATGACTAAAATATTTTTATATTTCAAATTGATGAATCAAGTAATTTGAACGATAATAACATAAATCACTAATTTAAAAAATTAGGGTTTAGAACGTATTTAAATTTAAATGGAAATAATAATTGTGAAAGACTAATAATAAGTTCATACATCAAACAAAAATTACATATAGAGAATATTTTTTTAAAACTTAAAGATATAAAAAAAAAATCCAAAATCAAACAATCTCAAATAATTATATTTTTTACATTTACAATTGGATCGATATCTACTTTTTACTTTTGTTAAGAAAACATTGACACATTTTTTTTAAATATCTCTTATGAAAATTAAATTAAAAGATAACTAAATTAGATATATTAAAAAAATTATTACATTTTCCCTTTAGAATCAACTTAAAAAAAGTGTTTTTCAATTGATATATAAATACATTTGAAGTAGAAGTTATGTCTCAATTGGAACTACTGTATATATGTTTTTTTTAAAAGAAATATATATATATATATATATATATATATATATATATATATATATATATATATATATATATATATATATATATTGGGCAAAAATCTTCGCAAGGCAAGGCTATTACACTTCTAGAGTCAAATCTTAATTTGAATTAGAAATAATCAATAAAGTTATTTCAAAATTTTCAATAATATTTTAAAATATAAATTAATTAGATATATTTATAAAAAAAAATTCAAAATCAACTTTAACTAAAAAGAAGTTTTTTTAACTCACACATTCAATTAATAAATGTGAACTCAACACTATTCTCAACATACTCTTCATCATTTGAATCCTCCAATAATTTATCTCCATATACATTATTTTGACCCTTTTTGCTTTTTTTTTATTATTGAATAACTTATTTCAATTTGTTTTACAAATTCCTATAATATACATAAATAGAGGAAGAAATACTCTATTACCAATTAAACGTGTAAAATCAATTATCATACAACTAAGAATAATAAATTTATTAAAGTATAAATGAGAAACCATCGCCTTAAATTGATAGTCGAACTGTTGGAGAAAATCTTACATATTGTTCTTGGAAACAAATATTTGATACTCTATCTTAGAAACGAACCGTGGAAACTCCATCCGCTCAACCTAACCTAACGATGATTAATGTGTAGCGTTAAGAGAAATACCGAGAAAACTTCTCAAACATATCAACAACAGCAGCAAGTAACTCATAACCTACCAATAATAGAAAATCGACATAGTTCTCAATGGTTTTTTTGGACAACAACTAAATGCCCAAAGATTAAGCTAGAAAATTTTCAAATAAATTTAATCTTTCTTCTGCTTTATTGTAAAACTTATGGTTGTAAGCATATATCTTTTTATGTTTATCAAAATGAACTCTTATATGTTTATATCAAAGCACCTAGTTCAAATTTAATATTTATATCTAAGGGTGTGTTTGATGAGGGGGAATTGGAATTGGAATTGGCATTGGAATTCTAATTCCAATTCCATGAGAATTGGCATTGAATTACAATTCAATTCCTATGTTTGGAAAAATGATAGAATTGTAATTCAATTCCAATTCCTATGTTTGGGAAAATGATAGAATTGTAATTCAATTCTAATTCCAATATTCGTAAAATAAAATATCGGTTCAAAATATTAACTTTTAAAATATGTTTTCACGTTTTGGCACATTTAATACGTTTTTGACATTTTTTCACATCTTTCACGTTTTTACACGTTTTTCACATTTCCACACGTTTTTCACGTTTTTCAAACGTTTTTCACATTTTTCACACGTTTTCACACGTTTTTTACACGTTTTCACACGTTTTCACGTTTTTCACACATTTAAACACGTTTTTCACATTTTCACACGTTTTCACGTTTTTCACACATATTTCACGTTTTCACACGTTTTTTACGTTTTCACGTTTTTCACATGTTTTAACACGTTTTTCACGTTTTTCACGTTTTAACACGTTTTTCACGTTTTCAAACGTTTTCACGTTTCTCACACGTTATAACAAGTTTTTCACATTTTCACAGATCTTTCATGTTTTTTACATGTTTTTCACACGTTTTAACACGTTTTCACGTTTTTTCACACGTTTTCCACATTTTTGGCACATTTAACATGTTTTTGACATTTTTAATATGTTTAACATGTTTTTCACACGTTTTGATAGGTTTAAAACGTGTTAAACCTATCAAAAACATAGAACGTGTTAAACGTATCAAAAATGTGTTAAATGTGTCAAATAAGTGAAAAAATTGTTAAACGTGCCAAAACTTGAAAAACGTGTTAAACGTGTTAAAACGTGCTAAATGTGTTAAAAATATGTCAAACGTGTCAAAAACGTAAAAAAACATGTGAAACGTGTCAACAACGTGTTAAACGTGTTAAAAACGTTTTAAACGTGTTAAAAACGTTTTAAACGTGTTAAAAACGTTTTAAACGTGTTAAAAACATGAAAAAGTGTAAAAAACGTGTTAAACGTTCCAAACATGTGAAAACTTGTTAAACATGCCAAAACGTGAAAAACATGTTAAACGTGTCAAAAATGTGGTAAACGTGTCAAAAACGTAAAAAAAATGTTAAATGTGTTAAAAACGTGAAAACATGTTAAACGTGTCAAAAACGTAAAAAATGTGTTAAATGTGTCAAAAACGTGAAAACGTTTTAAACGTGTTAAATATGTGAAAAATTTGTTAAACGTGCCAAAACGTGTTAAACGTGTCAAAAATGTGGTAAACGTGTCAAAAACGTAAATAAATATGTTAAATGTGTCAAAAACGTGAAAACGTGTTAAACGTGTCAAAAACGTGTTAAATATGTGAAAAACTTATTAAACGTGCCAAAACGTGAAAAACGTGTTAAATGTGTCAAAAACGTGAAAACGCGTTAAACATGTCAAAAACGTAAAAAAACGTGTTAAATGTTTCAAAAACGTGAAAACGTGTTAAATATGTGAAAAACTTGTTAAACGTGCCAAAACGTGCAAAATGTGCCAAAATATAAAAAACGTGTTAAACGTGTCAAAAACATGTTAAAAACGTGAAAATCATGTTAAACGTGTCAAAAACGTGTTAAACGTGTCAAAGACGTGAAAAACGTGTTAAATGTGTCAAAAACGTGTTAAACATGTCAAGGACGTGAAAAACGTGTTAAATGTGTCAAAACGTGTTAAACGTGACAAAAACGTGTTAAAAACGTGAAAATCATGTTAAACGTGTCAAAAACGTGTTAAACGTGTTAAAAATATGAAAATCATGTTAAACATGTCAAAAACGTGTTAAACGTGTCAAAGACGTGAAAACGTGTTAAATGTGTCAAAAACGTGTTAAACATGTCAAAGACATGAAAAACGTGTTAAATATGTCAAAACGTGTTAAACGTGCCAAAAACGTGTTAAACGTGTTAAAAACGTGAAAATCATGTTAAACATGTCAAAAACGTGTTAGACGTGTCAAGGACGTGAAAAACGTGTTAGACGTGTCAAGGACGTGAAAAACGTGTTAAATGTGTCAAAAACGTGTTAAACGTGCCAAAAACGTGTTAAACGTGCCAAAAACGTGTTAAACGTGCCAAAATATGAAAATATGTTAAACGTGTGAAAAACGTGTTTAATGTGTGAAAAACGTGTTAAAATGTCAAAAACATGAAAAACGTGTTAATTTGGAATTACAATTCCGACCTAAAAAGATAGGAATTGAGAACTATCAAATTACACTATATTGAATTCCATTGGAATTCTAATTCCAATTCCAATTCTTAATATTAAAGTGTCTAACAAACATAAGAATTAGAATTGGACCCACTAATTCCAATTCCAATGCCAATTCCAGGGTTATCAAACACACCCTAAGAGAACTTTTATGGTTTTTATTTTGGTAAAGATCACATTTGTTTTCATGGTGGGGGTGAAACTTATAATTAAATTTAAATGCTTTCAATTTGGCTTAAGGTTATAATTCAATTTGTTGTAACTACTCCCAAAATTGCTTCATCTAATATAATTATGTAATTTTTGCAAACAAGGTATAAAATTGTACAACATCCGAAATTGCTTCACCTAATATAATTATATAATTTTTGCAAACAATGTATAAATTTGTACTAACATACAATCTTTAGGTTGGATGTATGTAGATCCTATTAAAAATTGAGATATTTTGTATATGACTATGTTGGTGCAAAAAAACTCCTAATAGAACCATCAATAAATTAAGAGCTTCTTATTCCTCTTCTTTTGGAAACGCCTAACCAAACGTTTCTAGCTTAGATCACAATTGAAATCTAATTATTTGAGAATGTAATTAAGCTGAAATGGGACCGTCTTTAAATCAACACTCTTTCTCTCTCTTAATTATATCAAAGTATAACCAATAGAGATGTCATTTACTTTGTTTAATTTGAAGTGGCTAGGCCCAATTCTAAGATCGTTTAATTACCTTCTATATTTTTGCACTTGTATTTACTTTTTTTTCTCTCTCACATTTCACACTCTTGTATATTTCATTTAGGCTGAATTGTTAATGTCTTTCTTTCTCTCTTCTAGGTTTAAGAATAATGTTTTACATATTTTATATTTAAATTCATTTATCTTCAGAACTTCTACTTCATTTATAACTTAGTTACATTAGACATACTTGAGATTTCTGAAATATCAATAGAGACAAGACATATCTTCTCGATATTCTTAAAGAATCGACCAGACTGGACATTTTATCGAGATTATTAAATAATCGATCAGACTAGACATTTTTCTTGAGATTCCTGACGAAAAGTGAGATTTTTTTATATTCCTTTTAAGTCTTCTCTTTAAAAAAATCTTTATGATAGACAAGGGCTATCATGTCTTAGAAATTTCTTCAAATTGTGGTGACTTAATGAATGAACACATTAATAATATTATGATTCTTGAGGTATTACCAATTAGTATTAGGTATAATGCTTTCTATACATGGTTTTGTTTGAATTTATTTTTTATATTTATTTTTGTTTGAAATTATTTCTTGTACATTTGTTTTTTTTTAAATAGTTCAACTCTTTTAAATAGTACAAAATGAAGAATCTAACTCAAAATATGAACAATTCTTATTCTATGATCGAAATTTGAGCATCTTGATAACTAATCGCCTAAGGTTCCTACAATATTGTATTTTTCAGATTTTGATTACATCATATTTTGACTAATAAACTCATTTCATCTTCAAATCAAATTACATCCATTCTCACTAAGGGAATAACTGACATTTTGATATAAGTCATGTCTAACCGGCCGATTTAAACATGATATATGTTTTATATTACAATATCATATTTTATATTTCGTAATATTTATTATATTATTTACATTTTCACTATATGATTATTGGACATCTTTTTCTCCTTCAACATCAATATTTTTTTATTTTTTAGAAATTGTTTTGAAAACACAATAGAAACACACAATATCAAAATATGAAGGAGACGAATGTGTAACAATTTCGTTATCGCCTTAGTCTGCAGCATCATTGTCTGGAAATGGAACATAACATATACGTCGTCGTTAAAGAATGAAGTTGAAGAAGTTATCTTAAAATGAAGGTGAAAGCTTTGTCCATATTAGGACTTAGATAAAAAATGAATATACATGTATAAGAGAAATTTGCGCATATTTTAACACAAATTAACGGACTTATAACATTTTAAATTATTTAATATATTTAGAGTATAAATTCAAACAAAATAAATATATAAAGAGCAATTTTAAACAAAAATAATTGTACAATAAGTAATTTTAAACAAAATAAATATAAAAAAATAATTTAAAACTAGATAATGTATAAGAATATATTTTAATTTTAATTAAATATATAGGGACTTTATATATATTATCTCCATAATAATTTTATATAATTATTGGTTTAAATCTCAACAAAAATAAAAGTTTTTTTTTATCAATTTTTCAAACTAGACCTAGAGCAACAAAAATATATCGACTTTTTTTTATCGGGTTAGGACAACCCAAAACTCTGGGCTGGCTGGCTGGCACTGAATCAACATCATCATGGAATTAAGGAATAATTATGCATTATAGCTAGTGAAGAATGTTAGGATGGTTTTAAATTTATAATTAGACTCTATTCACTTGCTTTTTTTTTTTGTTACATTATTCTCACAACCTATGGGGTGCGTTAATTTTATTTTATAAAAGAATATGGAAGTAGCCTATTTAGAAATTAATTTTGTTTAGTTTTCTTTATCAAAAACCATTGAAATTGGTAAAATCAAATTAATCAATTTTATTTTATAATAGATTATGAAAGTGGCCTATTTAGAAATTAATTTTGTTTTTCTTTATCAAAAATCATAGAAATTGGTAAAATCAAATTAATCAAATTTTTTATATTATTTTAGCATGATTTAAAAATTATTTTTTATTCATTTTTCATCTTAAAATTTTATCTAATTTAATTATACTTTTCATATAGTTAAAACATTATGAAAAAAAAAATACTAAAAAAAGACTTATACAAATATCAATGTATTTTATTAAATAAGACAAAAGCAACCCCAAATAAAAATGTGAGACTCAAAATAAAAATATTCAAATTCTTGAGTTATTTAAATTATTATTGACACTAAGAAAACTAATGATACTCCTTAAAAAGGAGTGGAGAGACTTACTCTTATTATGTGATGATGGTGACCTTCACTTTTGATGGTGTATTTTTATTTATTTATAATAACACATTTTTTTAAAGTCATTATTCTGTATTTTAATTAGATAATGTTACAAGTGTAATTCGTTAACTTTAGATAAATATTGTTATAAATTTTACTTGTTTAATCTTATTTATTTTTAATTATATATTATCTTCTTATAATCCATGATTAATGAAAAATGTTATTCTTTATAAAATAAGTGCATGTTGATCTAGAATTTTTTAAATAAATTTTAAATTATTTAAAAAATGTTGATTGATATTGATTTTCAAAAATGTTTTTTTTAATAATTATTTGTAAAGAATAATAATATATAATGATAAAATAATTTATTTAAAAAATAAATATATGATATTTTAGTAATTTGATGGATCATTGGAGGCTATAAAATAAAATAAAGATGGATTATAATTAGATTTAACTTTTTTTTTCTAAACACTCATCTAGGTATACTCAACATTCTCATCCTTTCTCGTCATACTCACTTTTTCATTTTATTTTCATTACAGAACTACTCACATTTCTTTTTCAAATTCACAAGTTATTTCATTTTAAAATATTAAATAAAATATTATATATTAAAATAAAATACATTAAAAAAAATAATTTTAAATAATTAACTCGTAATGTTATTTTTTTCTATAAATAACCTCTCATAAATTTGAGAATTCAAATAAATTTATCATATTAAAATTTTTAATTCTTGTTGACATGAGTTTTTGTATTTACAATTTATTATTAACAAAAACATATGATAATTTTTTTTTTCTCAATCAAACTCAAATCATAACACTAGTAACGATAATGAACATATATATTCAATGAGTCTTAAAAGATGATATGAATGCATTTCATTTTATTTTTTATTTAATGTATTTTATTTTATTTTTTATTTAATATTTATGTAATAGGATAGAATATATTATGTGGCTCAGTCCATATAAAGGTTTAAGCCCATTTAAAAGTTGTCTTAACTTAGGCGCTAAGATAAATCTTTTATATATATATATGATGAGTGATAGATAGAGGGAATTTGGTGAGAGAATGACTTGGCATCACCTTCATTGTTGGAAAATGTAGAAGTGGGAGGAAAGAGAGAAAAGAGAGAAATTATTTGATTTTTTCAGCAAATAAGATTATGCCAAATCATTCCCTCACCAAATTCTCTCACCTAATCATTTCTCACTCTCTCTCTATATATATATATTATAACTTTGTATTATCAATCATTCAATACAATTTTTTTTCTCTATATTCTTACATGGTATTAGAACCGTTAACGTCATATTTTGATTTCATCTGCCGCAATCTAGTTTAGTTTCGATCATCGACATAACAGTGCGGTCATATTTTAATTTTGAATATTCTTTTATTTTCAGATCTGATTTGGTTTTCTGAATTATCTACTGCTTTCTGATTCGCTGAGAAGTCTGAGTTCTTTATTAAACATTTTGATATATTTTGCTGGTTATTGATATTTTTTCTGCTTTGGATTTTTCCTTTACGTCTCTCAATATGGATCGTATGGAGGCATCTAATATTACTGTTATGTTGTCAGGAGATAACTATGATTTGTGGTCCAAATTTATGAAGAGTTTTTTGATTGGTAAGAAGTTGTGGCGATATGTCACTAGAGATTTCACTATACCAATAAAACCTGTTAGATCTTCCTCTACTCCGTCGACTACAAAAGAAATTGACGATTATTGTGTGGCTATTGATGATTGGGACAGTAGGAATCATACTATTCTTACCTAGATTCGAAATACGTCATCTAGGAATATCCAAATCCAGCTTCGACGAATGGATACCGCCAAGATAGTTTGAGATTATCTGAAAGATCGATTCCAAGCTACTGGAGGAATGCACCACTATCAATTGTTAAGTTCGTTACATGCACTAAAACATGAGCCAGGACAATCCATAAACGATTTCTTCTCTACTATCCAGTCACTCTCGGATCGCATTGACGATGCCAGCATTAATGAGAAACACTTAAAGGTCATTCAACTACTGATAAAGTTTAACCCTAAGTACGAGTCTGTTCGTGGATTATTGCTCCATCGTCATCCATTGCCTTCGTTAGACACAACTATGAAAGAGATCTCTTTTGAGGCTACTCATCTTGCCATGCTTCGATCTCCTATTACTGATTCTGTTATGGCTGTTTCATCTTTTCTACCCGTGTTTCCTCGTAAGAATGCACAAAAAGATGCTCGATCAGATAAGTCTGCTAGATGTCGTCGTTGTCCGAATGTTGATCATGTGTACACTCATTGCCCCAACATTGAGTGTCGTTATTGCCATCAAAAGGGTCATGTCCTTCATAAATGCCCAAAACTAGGTCATTCATCTACTTCAGCTGGCTCTTCCTCCTCCATAGCCGCCGCCATAATGATTTTTAGTCGCCTCAACCCACTACTCCCACCCTTATGGATATTCATAAACTTCTCACTCAGGTTTTATCTATCAATTCTTTGTTATCCACCACATCAGGTAATCGACCATGGTTCACAGACTCTGCTTTTTGTAACCATATGACATCTAACATTAATCTGTTGCATTCCCTAAAACCTCTCACCACCTCACCTCCCATTCACACAAAAAATGGTGCAACTATGCACATCACACATACTGGTCATGTCACTTCACCATCTCTTTAAGATATCTACTATATTCCCCGTTTAACATTAAACCTCATTTCTGTTGGTCAGTGGTTGAGTATGGACTTACTATTATTTTTACATCTTCTGGTGTACAAGTTTAGGATTCATAGACAGGTCGGATTCTTGGGACGGGATGCAAGATAGGCGCATGTTTGAGCTTTCTTTCCTTCTACCTTTTCCTTCAATTTTTGTTGTTTCTCTATCCTCCATTTATCATTGGCATCTTAAACTCGGACATGCTTCATTAAATAAACTTCGGTCTCTTGTTGCTAAAGGTTTTTTGGGTCATATTCAATTTGAGTCATTTGATTGTGTGCATTGTAAGCTTGGCAAACAACACTTTCCTTTTTGAATAATCATTATATTGTTGATAAAATTTTTTCTCAAGTTCACTCAGATATTTGGAGGCCCTCCCTTATTGGTACATTTCATGGTTATCGATATTTTGTGATATTTGTTGATGATTATTCATGTTTTACTTGGATTTATTTTTTGAAAAATCGTTCTGAACTTGTCTCTACTCATTCAATTTTTGTGAAAATGATTCAAACACAATTCTCATGCCCTATTAAAACACTTCGTACCGACAATGCTCTAAAATACAATGATTCTACCTTTCTCAGTTTTCTTTCTGCCCAGGGTACTGTTATTCAGCGCTCATGTCCTTACACCTTATAACAAAATGGTAGGGTTGAACGTAAACATAGACACATTATAAATAATATTCGTTCCATACTTCTTTCTACTTCATGTCCAAATCGGTTTTGGGGGGAAGCTGCCCTTACTACTGTCTATACAATCAACCGAATGCCATCTTCTGTACTTCAGAATGTCACTCCTTACTAAAAACTCTTTGGTGAGCCACCAGATTACTCCATTCTTCGATATTTGGTTGTGTTAGTTTTGTCCACCTCCCCCCGCATGAACAAAACAAATTGGAGACTCGAAAACGTTTGTGTTGTTTTTTGGGATATGGGGTATAACATAAGGGCTATCATTGTTGGGATCCTGTGTCAAATCGGATTCATGTTTCTCGTCATGTCACCTTTTGGGAACATAAGATGTTCTCTTCTGAGTCTAAGTTTGCCACTCTTTTTTAGACTAATTCCTTATTTTTGTTTTAGATTCATCCCCTTCTTTTACAGGTCCTAAGATCACACAAAATTCTATTGACACTATCGTTTCTCCCCCATCACCCCTAGCTGACCCACATGCATCTCCTGGATACTTGACCCACTTGCGTCTCCTAAACAAATACCTGATCAAATACCTTAGGTCCCTACTGCCACTGGTCGACATTCTACCTGGGTACGTTGTCTTCCTCATAATCTCCAAGATTACCATTGCTTTTCTGCCATTCTAGCTAACCATGAGCCTAAGACCTTTCGTGAGGCAAATTGTGATCTATTGTGGAGTGAGGCTATGTTAGAGGAACTACAGGCTCTTGAGAAGACTGGGACTTGGGATATCGTTGAACTACCACCTGGAAAGAAATCTATTAGTTGCAAATAGATTTACAAAATAAAAAAAAATTCTAATGGATCTGTTGAGCGCTACAAAGCTCGTCTTGTGGCCAAGGGTTTCTTACAGGAGTATGGCATTGACTATGAAGAGACTTTTGCTCTCGTTGCCCATTTGACTTATGTTCGCTGTCTTTTGGCTATTGCTACTCGTCGATGGTCTCTTCACCAATTGGATGTAAATAATTCTTTTCTTCATGAAGATCTTTCTGAGGAGGTTTATATGAGTCCACCTCCGGGTTCAAACATTTCAAGGAAGGTATGTAAGCTACATCGTACTCTTTATGGTCTGAAACAAGCACCACGAGCTTGGTTTGCCAAGTTTAGCTCATCACTTATTCAGTATGGGTTTACTGCCTCTCCCTATGACTTTACTTTATTCATTCGTCGCTCTTCATCTAGGATTATTATTCTATTATTATATGGTGATGATATGGTGATCACTAGAGATGATGCTCTGGTATATATGATTTACAGACATATCTTCATCAACATTTTGATACGAAGAGTCTTGGTAAGCTGCGTTATTTTCTAGGTCTTGAGATTTCTGACACAGTAAATTATATCTACTTGTCTCAAGCGAAGTATGCTTCTGACCTCATCTCTCGTGCTGGTTTGACTAATAGCAAAACT
Organism: Impatiens glandulifera; assembly: GCF_907164915.1. Classification (NCBI taxonomy): domain Eukaryota; kingdom Viridiplantae; phylum Streptophyta; class Magnoliopsida; order Ericales; family Balsaminaceae; genus Impatiens; species Impatiens glandulifera. The sequence goes on along the minus strand of NC_061862.1, from coordinate 70,050,039 downwards.
GCCTCGACTCCACTTGAGGCGAATTGTTGTCTTACTCCTCTCGATGAAACCCCTCTTAAAGACCCCACACTCTATCGTCAGTTAGTGGGCTCCTTGATATATCTAATTGTTACTCGCCCTGACATAGCTCATGCAGTTCACATAGTTAGTCAATTCATGACTAGTCCTCATACATCTCATCACTCTACTGTGTTATGTATTATACGCTATATTAAGGGCACTCTCTTACATGGTCTTCACTTCTCCACTGATTCATCATTGGTACTCACTAGTTATTTAGATGCTGATTGGGCAGATGATCCCACTAATTGACGCTCCATCACTGGTTATTGTTTCTTCTTGGGTGATTCTCTTGTTTCCTGGCGAATTAAGAAATAAATTGTTGTTTTCCATTCCAGTACCGAGTCAAAGTATCGTGCACTTTCTGATTCTACTTCTGAGCTTCTTTAGATTCGACGACTTCTCTTAGATTTTGACGTTCCTCAACCGCCAGCCATCGATCTTCATTGTGATAGTCATAATTCTATTCATATTTCTCGGAATGATGTGATTCTTGAGTGCACTAAACACATCGAGATTGATTGCCACTTTGTACGACAACATGTTAGTGCTGGTATTATACAATTACGGTACGTGTCTACCGAACACCAAACTGTAGATGTCTTCACGAAGTCTCTCTTGTTGGGTTGTTTTTACATGTTATTGAGCAAACTCAAGTTAATCTCTACTATACCACTTTGAGCTTGAGGAGGGGTGTTAGAATATATTATGTGGCTCAACCCATCTAAAGGTTTCAGCCCATCTAAAAGTTGCGCGCTAAGATAAATCTTGTATATATATATATTATAACTCTGTATTATCAATTAATTTTTATTTAATTTTTAATTATTTAATTAAGTATATATAACACGGGCACATGGCAGGACCGCCTCTGACCTTCGGCAGTTGGGGACGAAGAGTCAACACGAGCACATGATAGTTCTCTTGTAGCTTGGGCTTTATCCACTAGAGCATGGGTCACCCAGATAGCTTTATCATCCTACAATCTTTCATTAGGGATGAACGAATGGATGGAGGACACATGGATGTCCTTCATGCCTGCTTGGTACCCGATAGACGCTAGAAAAACCTTGAGATCAACGAATGGGGCCTATGACAAAGACATAATTTTTTTTTTCAAAATTTAAAATTTCAATCTAGACCACCAAATTCAAAACCGTTTGAAGTGAGTAGCTAAAGGAAAGGAAATCAACCGAGACCCCGTTACTAATGGCGAGCGAGAGCGGGTTGGGGTTTGAAGAAAAACAAAGATGAAGCTTCATTCTTCACCCGAAGGAAAAAATTCTGAATAAGTACAATAGTATCCTGTAGGAAGAAAGTGAAATTCAGGGGAAGATTTAGTAATAGTTCAATGTAAAGCACTATTTCCAGTTCGGCTAAGGCAGAATATGGCTTTTCGTTGGCTTGTAGTTGTTTAAGATCGAGATAGTCAAGCATAAGAAGATGAACTAAAAAAAACCGAGAAAGACCTATAATCGTTGAATAGAGTATATCTATCCTATCCACTAACTTTACTTTAGTTATTGTCACAAGGATAGACTAGACTTGTGGAAGACTTTGCTTCTTTCCTTGACTTATTGTCTTGGTTGTTCTATCTTTATGGACAACTGTAACCACTATGTGGGTATCTAGAGAAAAAGTCGTAAAGAAGGGAATCACTTTTTACTAAAAAGAGAAGACAAGACAGAGAAAGAATGAAAGAAAGCAAAGGGAATTGGCATTAGGATTGATAAACGATCGATTATAGTTACAATAGGAAAGACTCAAAACTAGGACTCCTGCTATTTTTTTATGGGTGCACACGGAAAAGCTTTAGCTCATATAACAGAATTATACATGCCAACTATCGAACTTATAATGCCTTCTTCCCCCACACCTAAGTTCTTCACAAATGTCTCTCTTGATCTGTTTACTGAATCTCCCTCTATATCTCAATCATCTTTTGAGTCTCCTTCCTCCTCGATTATTAGTACTTAGGACCATAAGATCCCAAAGACTACTTATGAGAATATTAGTTTAATGCTTGTTTATCGTTTTCTCTCCAGAAAAGCATTGAGGCTTATCGTCCACGTCCCATTGTTCAGAAGGAGAAGCCGAGATTTCGTTAAAATATAGGAGGTGTAGCCCAATGGGACACCTCTTATGCTTTTTTAGATTAGTAAAAAATAAAAGTTATCTTCGAATTCTTTACATTATATTATTCTTTTCCTTCCTTTCTCTTACTAATTACCAAGTGCTTTCTTATTCGCAATAATTTATTCTCTTCGATGTTGTCTCCTCACTGAGCGCTCTTCTTCTTGTCGTTTCAATATTTTTCATAAGATTTTTGGCCTTCAGTCTTTCTTTAGCCTGATCAGATAATGGTGCTCTACTTTTGAACATAGGAAAAGATATAATCCAATTCTTCGTTTACTAATGTAGAACTCATACTATGCTGGATTTAATGTTTTAAATCAGTAGATGGTCGTTTTGTGGTGCAGAATGCAAGAAAGTGATGATCAATGATATAGACTACAACTATTAATATGCAAATTATAGGAAAAACGTAAACACCTAACTTAAATAAGTATAACCGTAAAATAATATTGATGTAACGGAAATTAATATAAAGCACAAACAATTAATGATTGTATTAATTCATATATAAAGACAATTTGTTACAAATCTTCATCTTGCCTTAGTATCACCCAACAAGAAGAGCCTTATCAGGCTACTTCCAACTGTCAACATTTAGCAAATCCAAACAAAATGAGTGAATTTGTTAAGTGGGACCGACTTTGTGAATATGTCAGAAAGATTATGATGAGTACTGATCTTCTTCAACTTGATTCTCCTCTCAATACGAAAAAAATGTTAACGGGCATCGATGTGTTTGGTTCTATCATGATGCACTTGATATTTGTCCAAATAGATAAAACTTAAGCTATCAAAAAATGTAATTGCCTGATCATGATGGATACCAAGGTCACTGATTAATCCTTTCAACCATATTACCCTCCTTTGCTGCTTCTGTTAGCATCATATACTAAGCCTCGATAGTGGACAACGTCACAGTCGACTATAATATTGTCCTCCAACTAACCACAGCGTCACCAAGGGTGTAAACATAATCAGTCATTAATCTTCTACCATTGATATCTGCATCATAATCTGAGTCTAAATAACCAATTACGAGACACTAGTTATTACTCTCATAAATGAGGCCAACATCTGATGTACCTCTCAAATAGCGAAATATTTGTTTTACCGCTTGTTAGCGTTCCTTACCATGTTGAAACATAAACATTCTAACAACACTAACTAAATATGCAGTATAATGTCTAATGCAGACCATGACATACATTAAACTACCCACACTACTAGCATACAGTACATGAGACATTGAGGTGCAAATGTAGACAAATGATCATTAACAGTTGTAGGAGTATTTAGAGCATTTGCTGTACTCATCTCAAAACAAGATAACATTTTCAAAATATAACTCTTCTGTGAAAGAAATAGCTTCTTTTGAACTCGATCTCTTACTATTTCCATGCACAAAATTTTTCGTGCTCCACCTAGATCTTTCATATCAAATTAGGAATTAATAAGGTCTTTCAACTTTTGAATCTCTAACATTTTCTTGGTTGCAATTAACATGTCGTCTACATACAGGAGTAAATAAATCAAAGAACCATCACCGATTTTGTTGTGATAGACACAACAATCATATGCACTCCTATTGTAACCATGTTTAATCATAAAATTGTCGAACCTCTTATACCACTATCGAGGAGACTATTTAAGTCCATACAAAGACTTCTTCATACTACAAACATATGTTTCCTTACCAAGAACAAGAAATCCATAGGTCGACTCACCAATATATCCTCCTCAATCTCACCATGTAAGAAAGTCTTTCTTCACGTCTAATTGCTCGAGTTCCAGATCCTGATGTGCTATAATAACTAGTAGTATCCTAATAAAAATATGTCGGACTACAAGTGAGAATATCTCGTTGTAGTCTACGCCTTCTTTTTTACTGAATCCATTTACAATTAATCGTGCTTTATATTTGGTCCCTTCAGCACTAGAGGTTCCATATTTCCTTTTGAAAATCTATTTGCATCCAATGACTCTTCTCCCCTTAAGTAAAGTAACCAACTACCATGTATTATTATTGTAAAGTAGTTCCATTTCCTCACACATGGCACCAAGTCATTGCACAGAATCACCACCATTAACAACTTCACTATAAGAAGATGACCCATTATGTATGACATCTTTGGCTACTTGAAGTGTATAACTTACCATTTCTTTAGTATCATTCATAGAGAGACTAATTTTCCTACTTCTAGGACCATTTGAGATCTTTCTTCCCTCGATTGAATGAATTAATCTGTCATGAGCTTTAATTTGCCTTTTTTGTCATGTAACAATGTCAGATTGACTTTTAGGTACTCTAAATTGATAAAATTTCTCAGATGGTTTATTAGTATCGCGTGTCATGTTAGTTTTCCCTTGAACTAGAGCCACCTCAAGCTCCACATGTTTCTCTGTACTATCATTTTCTTCAAAAAGTGATGTCTTGACAGAGGAGTTAAGTATAAACGACTCATTAAATGTGACATCCCTAATGAGGATTACAAAATATTCAGAAGATGACCAGATTTTATATCCCTTGACTCCATCTCCATAGCGCATGAAGATACCCTATTTTGCTCTTGGTTCCAACTCCCTTCACTAACATGATAGTAATATATGCACCCCAAAACCTTCAAGTGAGAATAATTAACGATGTTACCAGACCATACCTCATAAGGGATTCTGTAGCTAATACTAGTATGAGGTGAGCGATTTATCAGATAGTAAGTCGTTAAAACAACCTCGCTCTAGTACTTTCTAGCAATTCAACATTAGAGAGCATGCTTCTAACTCTATATAGCAGTGTTTAATTCACCCTTTTTTCTACACCATTCTATTGTGGTGTACCTTGGATAGTGTGATGTCTTGTAATCCCCATATCCTTGCAGAACTCATTAAACTCAGATTAACAGAATTCATGTCTATTATATGTTCGTAGTCTCTTAACCTTCTTTCTAGTTTGATTCACCATCAGTGCCTTCAATGTTTGAAGGTCTTAAATACCTCGCTCTTATGTCTCAAAAGATACAACAAGGTCATCCTAAGTAATCATCTATAAATGTTACAAAATAGTTATAACATCCTATACCTTCAACTTGAGTAGGACCCCAACAATCAAAGTGGATATAATCTAGTGTGCCCTTAGTTTTGTGAACTCCCTTACTGAACTTACTACGATGTTTTATCTCGAAAATGAAGTGTTCACACAACTCAAGGTTGGTAACCTTGTGGCCCGATAAAAGACCCCTTTTGGACAGAATTTGCATCCCCCTCTCCCCCATATGTCCAAGTCGCATATGCCACAACTTGGTTATATCATGGTGTCGATTCATATATTTGGATGCGACCGCTGCAAAACCTGTCAGCGTCTACCTTGTAGTACATACAAGGTATTCTGTTTGATACCTCTCAGTATTATTTTTGAACCTTTACTAATGCACAATGTTCCTTCTTCGCCGCTAAACTTGAAACCTTTAGCTTCTAAAATGCCTAAAGATATTAAGTTCTTCTTCACTTGAGGAATGTGCCGAATGCCAATTAGGGTTCTTATTTTATCATCATCAGTTAGAATCTTGTTAGTCCCAATACCCGTAGTTTTACATTTGACATATTTTCCCATGACAATGTTTCCACCATCATAATCTTCATAGGTATCGAACAATTATTTGTTTGAACTCATATGATATGAACACCCTAAATTCAACACCCACGTATCAATAGGGTGTAGAGAAGCGTTAGCTACAAGGGTAATGTCTTCCTCAAAGTCGATGTCTCTTATCTTTATGTGCTATAGTAGCCGTGGAATGTTTCTCCTTTTTATTAGGACAATTGTTCTTCCAATGACCAGATTCTTTATAGTAATTGTAGAAGTCTTTAGCAATAGAGCCCTTAAATTTGTATTTTTGATCCTTCTTCTTTCCAGACCCTTTGTAGGTTATTGTGCTGGTAATCAACCTAGATGCTTGACTGTCTACAATTCATGCATTATGGTATAGTTATCTAGTATGAAGTGCTGACCAAACTTCCTCTAGAGTCACAGTGTCTTTACCCACAATGAACGATTTAACAAAATTATCAAACGAGTTGGGCAAAGATACAAACAGAATTAATGTAGCATCTTCATCTTATATCTTAACATCTATATTTCTCAATTCAAGTAATATAGTATTTAACTATTCGAGATATTCACAAAGAGACTTACCTTCAATCATACGAAGACTAAATAGACATTGCTTTAATAACAACTTGTTAGTCAGTGAATTTGTCATGTACAAAGCCTATCACTTCGACCACAGACCGATTGCGGTATCTTCATCTTATACCTCAATAATCACTTCATCAGCTAGACAAAGTAAAACCGTTGAGTGTGCCTTCTCTTCCAATACCTCAAGCTCAGTAGTGATTTTACCAAAGGTAGACTCCTTTGTAGGACCTACAATAATTTTCACATTGTCCTTCGACAATGGTGCCCAAACGCCTTCTTGTTTAAGCTATGTTCGCATTTTGATCTACCATAGACTAAAACTGTTTCGCCCTGTGAATTTTTCGATTTTTAGATTCATTAAAGACATCTTCTCGCCAGATAACAAATATTGATAAACTGATAGGATCTAACCAGCTCTAATACCAATTATTGTGCGGAATGTAAGAAAGTGATGATCAATGACGTATAAAAACACAGATGAAGAGAGAGACTTGTTATTGTCAAAGATAAAATATATACAACAAATGAAAAAGTCTATAACCATTAATATACAAATTATAGAAAAAACATAAACACCTAACTCAAATAAGTGTAACCATAGAATAATGTTGATGTAACGGAAATTAATATAAACCACAAACAATTAATGGTTGATATTAATTCCTATACTAAAGGCAAATTGTTACACAATTGAAGGTTGAATGATAAAAATCATTTCCCAAAGAAAATATCGAATTTCATCAAGAGATTAAGATGAGTTTTTACCCTTTAAAGTTTAAAAACACACCATGGGGAAAAATCAAAATTAGCAATCGATACTCAACGAAACATTTGAGGTTGCTTGTGTTGGATTCCTTATATCAATGGAAATAAAAATACCATGTTTGGGACAACGAAATGAAAATGGAAAGATTTTGTCATTGATGACCTCCTAGAAACTTCAAATTGGAGATTTTGAGTTTTCAAATGCATCGATCCATGTAAAATTCCTAACTCATGAACTTAGGACATTTTTAAAAATGCATACATACAAACCCCTTAATTAATGAACTATCGACATTTTCAAAATATACATATAATAAAACCCCTAGTTCATACACTAAGGAAATTTTTAAAAAATCTAAAAAAACGAAAACCTATATACTAATGTTAGAGAAAATTTTCAAAAATCACGCATTAAGCTCCCTAACTCACACTAGGGGCATTTTTGAAATTAAGCATTAAGCCCTTAGTTCACACTATAGGCATTTTAAAAATTACATGTATTAAATCCCTTAGCCCATACCCTAGGGACATTTTTCAAGTTCCATATGTTAAAACTCCTTGTACGACTATTAGGAGCGTTTTCAAAATAATTTTTAAATTCATTGAACTAATATAGACTTGATTCCTCACCAAAAGATGATATGTAGGCAGCCTAGTCTATAGGCTCAGTTCAAAATCATTATTTATTTTCACTTGAGAGTATAAAAGGGATCACGATCCACTTTTCATCAAAGTGAGCAAAGATATATGGAACAAGTAGATTTCAAAGATCAAATTCTTACACTAATAATTGTTTCATAAAATAGGGTTTGAGTAATGATTCAAAAACTGGAACAAAAAAGTTATTTGACTAAATTCATTTTCTTATCTTATTGTTGCTAAAAAATCAAAGGAATCCCATGACATAAAATTAAAACCTATCTCAAAGCTACGAATACTATAAAAATTATCCTACTTCCCAAAAAAAGGGAAGATTGACTCAGAACTCAAGGTGAAGAAAAAAAGAGCGAAAATATCCATCAATGTTAAGGTATTAAAATCACCACTAAGAAACTACTAAGTGTATCGATTCTACCATATATACCAAGAACGCAAAAAAATGATGAAAAACTTGTGTATTTGTAGAGGTATTGAAAATTTGAAATCATCACTAGGCATTTACTATGTATAAAAATTCTACTAGATATGTCATTGTTCCTTAAAAACACTCGTAGTCGTTGAGATATTAAAATCACCACCAAACATTTTCTAGGTGTACCGATTCTATTATATATACACTAAGTATTATAGAGCTCCTTAAAGTTAAGAGTTCTGAAGATTTCTCTAAAAAAATATGGAAACATGTTGAAATTCTGAAAAATGTGGCATAAAGCTAAATATGAGACGAAACGTTAAAATTTGGCATTGGGCCAAAAATCCTTTCATAAATCAACAAGTTTTGAGCAACCGCTTGTATACGATTAGAAATCAGTTAATGATGTCCCTTTTATATAAAACTAGATTTTGAGTTTTTGCCATTTTTAATTATCTCAGAACCATTTGGTCATCTCGGTTTTTGCTTTTAATCCAAAATTAGTTAATTGAATGAAATGATCAAAGTCTTTTTCAAGCTCTCGAGTCATGCATGAAATCCTCTAGTCTAATATTAGGGATATTTAAAATATGTCTCTAATGAAACTCCTAGTCTGATACTATGGATATTATTTTTTAAATGCATCTCATGAAACCCCTAGTTCGATACTAGGGGAATTTTCTTAAAAAAAGATGAAATAAAAAATGTTATTTTTGAGATAGTCTTTTTAAGATTAGTGTTCCTGAAACTATCAGTCATAGAGTTCACAAAAGCACGTTGTCCTGAAAATATTGGACATCCCAAACATACAAACTCAGACCATAGACAAAAATGATGACATAAATTTGATATGGTGGTAGGTTGTGACAAAACTGGTCACTACGAAACTTGATATCCATTACAAATCGATAAAGGATGGTCGCCGTCAAAAGTAACCATAATGACACATTGTGTTTATTTGATACGTTGGTAATGTACGAATGAAAATCAAAGTCAATTGTTATGGCACTAACTATCAATTTGATATGCTAGTAGATTGTGACCAAACTGGTCACCATGACACTAGGTATCTATTAGACATCTGTAAATGATGTTCGTCATCAAAATCAACCATCATGACACATTGTGTTTATTTAATACGTTAGTAAGAGACGACTAACAATCAAAGTCATCCTTTATGTCATTAACTATCAATTTGATACACTAGTATATTGTGACCAACTTGGTCACTACGACACTAGGTATCTATTACACATCGTAAAGGATGGTCGCTGCAAAAACAACCATCTAACATCTTGTATTTATTTGATATGTTGGTAAGGGATGACTAACAATCAAAGTCAGTTGTTATGACACTAACTATCACTTTGATAGGATAGTAGATTGTGACCAAACTAGTCACTACGAAACTAGGTATTCATTACACATCGTTAAATGACGGTCGTCGTAAAAAACAAACAATCATGACACATTGTGTTTATGTGATACATTGGTAAATGATGAATGACGATCAAAGTCGGTTGTTATGACATTAACAATCAATTTGATACACTAGTAGATTGTGACTAAACTAAGTATTCATTACACGTCTGTAAATGATGGTCGTCGTCAAAATCAATCATCATGACACATTGTCTTTATTTGATACGTTGATAAGGGATGATTAACAATCAAAGTTAGTCGTTATGATAAAAAACTATTTTGATACGCATGTAGATTGTGACCAAACTGGTCACTACGACACTAAGTATTCATTACACATTGTTAAAGGATGGTCGTCATCAAAAGCAACAATTATGACACCTTATGTTTATTTGTTACGTTAATAAAGGATGAATGACGATCAAAATTAGTCGTTATGATACTAACTAACAATTTGATACACTAATAGATTGTGACCAAATTGATCACTATGACACTAGGTATCCATTACACGGTAAATGATGGTCGTCGTCAAAAGAAACCATCATGACACCTTGTATTTATTTGATACGTTGGTAATGGACGACTAACGATCAATAAGTCGTTATGACACTAACTATTAGTTTGATAGGGTGGTAGATTGTGACCAAACTAGTCACTATGACACTTGATATCCATTACACATCGGTAAATGATGGTCACCGTCAAAAGCAACCATCATGATATCTTTTGTTTATTTGATACGTTGGTAAGGGACGACTGTCGATCAAAGTAAGTCGTTAGACACTAACTATCAAATTGATACGTCGATATATTATGATCAAATGGGTCACTACAACATTGACTATCTTATATTTTTTTACCTGAAAATAAAAATAGATGAAATTAGATCGACAATTGTTAAAAGTCGAATTTCACAAGGGTTTCTTGGTAAGAATTGAGATTGAAGCGATATAAATGCGAGTGTCGTTAGGTTTTGTCTTTATATCCCTTTTCACCACTTTTATAATAAATAAAATAAGTCCGAGAAAAATTATAGATTTGGGGATTCAAACTAGTGCCTATGTGTAAAGTTTGGATATGCGTTTTTCTTAAACGAGATGTTTCATATAAACTTTGTCCAAGAGAGATATTCTGTAGACACTATATTTTTATACCCGAATTTATGCCAATTTAAAATTTTCAAAATTTCTATATAATTGCTTATTTTACAAGAATTAAATCAAAAAATTCATTTGAAAACGATGTCGTATCCATCGAATTCCAAATTAATTAAAAATCCGAACATTTTAAATAAATAAAAATGTGAAAAATAAATAAATTGATGAATAAATCAAGTCATTATTAAATATATAATATTAATATTGCATTTTTGTGTTTTACAGGAAATAAAAAAACCTGCGGCACAGACGACACAAGCGAGTGAGAAAGTTTTGGGGAGAGTTTGGAGGTTTTTTAAATTAGAATTTTAGAGAAAAAATGGAGAAAATAGATAATTTTATAAATAAAATAAATGGGGGGAATATAGGGTTTAGGGTTTCGGAAAAACACATTTGACGTCAAGTTCCGTGAAAAAGCTCGAGTTTCGAGAAATTTAACATCGATTTGTGTGTCAGGATTTTTTTGAAAAACAAAATATTATTTTAAAAGAGGTCATTGATTCATTACAACTTTTTATAATTAATTTTGGGGTTCAATTTTAAATAATCGAGGATTTATGATAATCAAATTACAACTTTATTTTTAGAAATCTTTTAGTTTAAATTAATTAAACATAATTAATTTTAAAGATTATTAATTTTAAAATAAAGTCGCCAATTAATTTTTTGAAAATCAATAAAAGTTGGCATACATATACAAACGTGTTGACTAGAGTTTTCTTTTAGTTCGTAGTTTGGTGATACTTGGGAAAAGATCTTCAAGCTTCACCCTTCGTACCCGTTTTACAAACGACCTTTACTTATATAGTTGGTTTTTGAAAATCGATTGTATAACGTTGATTTTTAATTGATTATTCTTCCAATCCTAGTCATGATGCTAGGTTTTAACTTTAGTTAAAATATTGAAACAACAATATTTAAATGTTGTTACATGTTACGGATGATAACTAGGGAGGAAATACTTCAAGAATATCAATAATTTTTAAAGACATTAGGGTTTAGAAATAAATATCAAATGAGCATTTGTTGAAATATTTTTGGAAAAACATCCCAAAAATATTAAAATTGCATTTTCTAATTTTTCGGGATTTTTAGAAAATGATTTAGAGTCCCAAAATTACAAAAATAATTTTGAGTTTTGAAAATTGGAACCAAACAGGCCTTAGGACTGGAGTCATAAGGCTGGGGTTCATTTTTTCCGGTCGAGGTCATAAGATCATCGGTTCAGGTTGAGGAACCTCTCGGTCGAGTGCCGAAGTCCCTCGGTCGAGATGTTAAGGACTCTCGGTCCTTGACTGATCTTATCAGTCTAGGTGTAAAAATATATCAGTCTTGGGTTAGGGCTAAGTTTATCCATCGAGGTGTATAAACCTCTCAATCATGGGCTAGCTCTGGGCTAAGTCCCTCGGTCCTAGGTGCGGGAGCTCTCGGTCGTATAGTTAGGATTCTCGATCCTAGAGTTAGGACTCTCGGTCCTAGGGTTAGGGAGTCTCGGTCCCAAGATTAAAACTTTCGGTCTTAGAGTTATGACTCTCGGTTTTAAGGTTAAGGAGTCTCGATCCCAAGGTTATAACTCTCGGTCATAGAGTTAGGATTCTCAATCTTAGGGTTAGGACTCTTGGTCCTAAGTTTAGGGAGTCTCGGTCCCAAGGTTAGAACTCTCGGTCTTAGAGTTAGGATTCTCAGTCCGGGTCAAGAATCTCGGTCCTAAAGTTAGGGAGTCTCGATCCTAAGGTTAGAACTCTCGGTCCAAGGTAAAAATCATTGGTCGGATCTCTCAATCCTAGCTTAAGAACATCGGTCATAGGTCTCGGTCCTAGGTTCGATTTTCTTTGTCATTGGTCTTGGTCCTAGGCTAACGAGCCTCGGTCTTCAAGAACACCAAGTGAATGTTTTTTATTTCATTTTTAGCTTTGATTGATCTAAGAGCTTGTGTTAGTTTCACAAAGCTCTTAGGAACATGTTGATCATCATCTCAAGGTATCAATTGACCTAAATGGTGATCAATTTGTTCAAAACAGTTTGTGATCAAAATTCGGGTTTTTGATTTTAAAGATATTTTGAAGTGTAAGGAGCTATCAAATAGCTTCCTTATACTACATATACTTGATTGGTACCAAAAAACAACACTCAGTGTTCATTTTGAAAATTTTGATTTTGATCAAACATTATCAGAATGGATCAAACATGATCCAAACAGTTTCCCAACATCATCACAATCATATTGGGGAAGCTTTTTGGCTGTGATTCAACAAAATTAACCCAAGAACAACACACCTGTTTTTTATTTTGAAATTCAAATTTGGATTTTTGTTATTTAGATTAATTGATCGGTTCTATCATATTCAGATAGTTTATAAATTATCTAAGGATGAATTTTCAACCATAAAACACCATAAACAACAAGCATAACAACTTGAAATATAAAAATTTCAAATTCAAAATGTAAATATGAATTAGAGGTTGATTGGAATCTTACCAAGGATTGAAGAACACTCCTTGATCCTTAGGGAAGCTTTCTGAATGCTCAGATCCAAGCTTTAAGGCTTCAAATAAAAAATTCGAAATATCCAAAAGATTCAAGCTTTATTGGTGGATTTTTTATTTTCTTCGATTTGAAGGGTATGAGTTGGTTTCTTAGCTTCGGAATTACTTAGGGAAGCTATTTATAGCATTCCTAAGTCGGTTGGAGACTTCTAGTGGCCTGAATTGGTCAAAAGCCACTGAAGTCGTTAGAATAGGGATGATTCATCCCTATTTTGATAGGTAGAAATGATCACCATCGTAGGGTGATCATTCTGAGGTTTAAATGATCCGGAATGTTTGACTGTGGAGGAAGTTCCAAAAAGGAAAAATCATCCACGGTTCTACATCCTTATCCAGACAGCGTCGCAATGATAAAGAAAATGGTGCTCAACACGAAGTCATTTTGAGCACGTTGGAGCGTTTTATTGGCGTTCCATCTAGGTATCGTTGGGTATGGGCGTTCCATTTGCGTTTTGGCTAACGAGCTTAGCCAATCCGTTGTGACCCGGGCGCGCGCTGCTTCTGCTAAGACGAGCTACGCGTGCTGTTGAGGAGCGTTAAATGCGATTCCAGCGTCCATCCAATGGACGCGACTCCTACTGCAACTTTCTCTTCTATTTTCAGCTACCCCGATTATGAATTTTTTTTTATTTTAAAACCTTAAGGGTTTGTTTGAAATTGATTTTTCTTTCACCATTTTGACTTTAATTTTGATTTTTTAAATACACAAAATATTAAAATAAATATGGAAAATATTTTACCAATTTTTTTTTATATATTTTCAAGGTTAAATAAATAAATTTTTTAAATGAAATGGATACATCAATTCATTCTAAATGATGTATTTTTGTTCCTTATTGTTTCTAAAATTATTTTTAGATAAATGCATACAATATTTATCTTAAATAATTTAATTTTAATATTTTAACTATTTTTCTTAATTAATTAGGCTAATTAATTGTTTTAATTGATTTTGTTCATGAGGTTAATTATTTTGATTTTGTCCATGAGGTTAATTATTTTGATTTTATTTATTTAAAAATAAGTTAAAATAATTATTTTAATATTATAAATCGGGAGGTAAATTTTTAGTGTTTATAATTCGCACTAAACTATTCTTTGATGTAAATTCAAATAGTTAAAGTAATATATAGTCCAAAATTCATGTAGCACATATTTAATAGAAACTCTATTTGCCAATCTTTCAATTATGTATTGTCTTCTTATATTTTACTGTAATTGATGATCCAAATTCATTCCATATGTATTGTTGTTTAATTCACCCTCTTGATTTATATATGATAAGAAGGCATGATGAATTAATATTGATCTATCTAATTGTGTAGTTTATAATTCAAGTTTCCATTTTGAACTAACTTTTGTAAGTCTCAAATAATCCTTGAATTGGTCTTTAATTAGTATGTTCAAATTGTGTAATAATGTATGGACACATGTTCATCTTTGGTTATTCTTTGTAGCTTCAATGTAAATTTAAATGAGTTTTTGATAATTTTTGAAAAATGAATATTCGTAGATTTTTTAAGCTTTGACAGATGATTGCAATCAAACATATCTCTAATGGTTCTGAATATTGGATATGGGTTAGATCGCCCTCTTATCTATAAATTTGCGTAAGTAGTCATTTTCAAAAATTCAAACCCTAAAAACGTCTATCAAAGGCCACAAGAAAAATTGTTTTTGATAAAACCTAATTTTGGTTATTAGGTAGAACTTCTTGGAGAGCCAACTGGGAACTCGATTTAACACCAATTGATTTGAAAATTTCACACAATCTAGATGATCCATATATCTATAACTTTGTTTATGCACTTTTTTTTTATCAATTCTAATTTTATGCAAATCATATGAAGGCAAGAAGATGAGATTCTTGAATTATAAATTTATTAATTCTTGTTGTCACAATTTGGTAGATATTTGATTATAAATTGATAATGATCTAAAATGACTAAATGTTTATTCATTATGCATAATCTGACTATTAAATTCGTTAACAATGAATTTCAGGTTTCTACAAATTTTTACCATCTTATACAACATGTATCACTTTAAACAATTTTAATTCCAGCCTTCTTAATTATCATAGATACCTTAAATACATGTTTAGGAACACTTCCCTTAGAAGTAGGCTATAGTTAGGTTTTAATACATAGAAGCATTCCTTATATTTTTAATTTTCAATTAAAATGTAAGTCCATTTGAACGGGCGTGTGGGTCATAACGACGAGACTCTTTTCCACACGTAACCAAGCACCGAATCAAAAAAAAAAATCTAAAAACTTTTATTTCTTAATTTCTCACGGAGAAACTAGGTGACGACTTTTTTGAGCCAAAATATTCTTAGGAATAAATTTGGACACACAAGGCCTACCATTTTAGTTTCTCGTCCCACTCAGAATTCGAGAGAAAAATAAAACATGAAGGTAAAAAGTGTCTAGAGTCAATTTCTTAGGATGGACGTTTGAAACGCGTACATAATAGTTTTGATTTTTTATATGACTTAGATGACTTGTATATATATACAATTTTGTGATGACACTTATTTATCAATTCTTATTCTAACTATGTCATATATGGAGGCGAGAATATAAGGTACCCAGAATTAAGATTTCTTTATTCTTTATGATATCTCTTGATAGATTATCGATCATGCATTAGATATTTATTCAAATTAGCTGATATTTTTACATAGCATGCACATCATGTATATCTATCACGTTTTTTTTTATATATATCTCCAATTGAATTCTATCTAAAAGTATGACTTATGAGGCTCACATATACTGTTCGAAATTCTGGAAACTAAAGGAAATATTTGGTGACATTCTTATAAAATTCATAACAATTCGAATGTGCCTCCAAATTACTTGCCTCTTGAACAAGAATTCAACTAATTTAGTGTATATACAAATTCCACAATGTGATCATTTTCTAGATCGTCCTTTAAGATGCTCAAACTTGTGTTCAATAAAGACCTATAAAACTACATAAAATTAAAGACTAATTAACTTAAAATGTAAAAGATTCTCTTTTAATTTATTTGTTTTTCCTAACTTTGTATCTTTGAAATTTTATGTATTTATTTTGCAATTGATTTGTTATCAGGTTGGTACCTTTTTTCTCTCAATTTAAACTTAATACACCATGACTATAACATAGGCCGTGTGACTACGAATAAAATATTTTATAACTAAAATGCATTGTAGGACCATAATTACCTTTAAAAGCATATTATGTTTGGATTCATAACAAATATAAATGTATTGTTTTTACAAAAATGAAAAAAACTTAATAGTAGAGACCGTCAAAAGACGGGCACGAGAAACATATTGTCGATGCCCTTTCCTAAGTGTCACCAAGTTCTGAACCAAATAAATAATCTCTTTCATTAGCGTTTTTAAAAAATGCTACTCGGTTTCTATTTTATTAAACCGAGTGACAACTCTAAAAAAGTCAAAATTTGTTAAAAGAAAACAAACTATTGAGCCTCGTCGTTTTTTATTTCTCATCTTACTCGAGGTTCGAGAAGAAGGTAAGTTAACAACGTGTGTGAGTTTTTTTTCGATTGTGTGCGTTTCTCAAATTTTTAACGTCACAATCTTCAATATTTTTAATCTTTACTTTTTAATTTTTCACACTTTAATCAGGTAATGGGATACCCATCGAGGATCAAGTACTCGACGAATCAGGAATAATGATAAAAATAAAAATACTCATCGAGATCAGAATTGAGAGGTAAAATAAAAATTGAATTCAAAGACGGACCATTGCCCATTGCCCATTACCATGGATGGACCTAAGATTCAGAGGTTGGGTGGCTTGAAAAAAAAATTGGGGTGTGATTAAATAAATAACGATAAAGTTTTGAATAAAATGAGTGAATAAATATAAATTTTACTATTTTTTAATAATTAGATAAAAAAAATAGTGAATTATAATAAAAAAATAAGTGTAATGTCACATTTTTAACGTAAAAATAAATAAATTAAATAAAATAATTTTTTTTTGGGGTGGTCTTCAGGTCACCCGAGCCCCTACTTAAGTTCGTCAATGACCATTATCATTACCCATTGGAGAGGGTACTCGTTTCCATTTGTAGGTATAATAGAAAAGTGAATGAGAATGTATGATATAACCGACATGGATCCACGCTTAAGAACTCATTTTATATGTATTTTTTAAAAGATTTTTAACCATTCTTTTGTAAATTCTCTTTATTATAACATTATCGTTCTAATTATCAAATCACTTATTTCATTAATTAAAATATTTTTACTTTATTTTTATTAAATTTAAATGTTAAATACAAAAAAAAATTAAACAATTAAAAACTCAAATAGCCTATATTTTAGATTAAAAACATTTTTTTAAAAAAAAAAAAACTCATAAAAACCAAGATCAAACAAGCTCTAAAAAAAGAAGCATTTTATATAATTTGGAGTTTGAAGAGAGAAAGTGGCTAAAAAAACATCAATTATGTGGCGCCCGAATACTGACAAGCATGCTAACAGGAGCCATGTTGCTCAGCAGCATGCTAGACAAAACTTGCTTCCATTAATGCTTAATTAGTTCTAATTAAGCTTTTAATTGTTTTTTACCTGATCAAACAGTGATAAGTAGTCTCCTTAGTCTGTTTTGAGTTTCATACAAATTAATAGTTTTTAATAAAAACATATGTAAGTGTGCCAATTGGAATAGTTGGCACAAAAATTCCTATAAGGATCCTTCATCTCTTCCAACAAGTCAACAATATTCCCTCAAGATGGATATGATGTTCCATTTTTAATCTTTATCAATGTTATGAATATGGAGATAATGGTTATTCTTTTTTATTGAGTGTAACTTCTTTACATATTCTTCCTCCGAGCAAAATGATAATGTTCTGCTTAATGACTCATTTCATTTTACATGTCATTTGTTAGAATGTATTTGTTTAATGTGAATCACCCCCCAAAAAATACATTCTCTAGAGATGACAAACAATCAAATTTTATTTGTAGTTCTTCGTTCTGTCAACGCAAACAATACGCAATAATTTCTTCAATACGGATTAGGTGTAAGTTGCAGTGGTATTGTTGTAGTTTCAATTACCAAAAACAAGATATATTTGCAGAGTTTTTTCTACTCCAGTTCTGATACCAAAAAAAGATGAAAGTGTCCTCCTTAAGTGGTTATGCACAACTAATCAAACACAAAATAAAAAAGATAATTTAAAAGAGTCATAAAAAGGGCAAAAAAAACGACTAAGAAAAATGAAATATATTGATGAAATGAGACTTGTAATCCCAATGACTTAGTTATCCCGGTTCTTAATAGTTCTAATCGGAGACATACCTAACTAGGAAAAGATACTTGAATTATTGACCATTAATTATCATGTTTTTTTCATGTACATAAACAAAGCCCTAGTTGTTGGGCTTGAAGTGCATTCATCGTGGACTAAGTGTCTAACACCCACTATTTATTATTATATACGAAGATAACTATTGTTTGGTTTTGGTCCAAAACATTTAGCTTAAATATAATGAGAGATGAGCCATCTAATCTAATTCTTAGCTTAGATATAAGATGATACATGTGTTGTTTTATTGTATAATATGTTCTTATGTTGCTGGTTCTTATTTAGTTTGTTGGCTAAGTAAGATTGTATAAAGTAGGAAAGATTGGTATGGTATATTTTCGTTTGTTATTCAGAATGTTTATTTTGAACTTGTATTTATCTCATGTATCGTTACTTTGTTTGAATGGTGCATGGTATTCGATTCTCCATATGTGGATTATTTGGACTTAGTTTTTAATTATATATCTTCTTATTATTTGACAAGCTCTATGTGTTTTTAGCTTATTTGTTTAAGTCGTGTTGTTTCTGTTTCGATATATACTTGTTATGTTAGGCTTAAATGTTCATATTCTTCTAATCAAAGTTCACTATTTTGTACGTAAAAGGTAAAAGTAAACACTCGCTTACCTATAAAATAAAAATATAATCATATTGACAATTCTCTTAATTGATGCTCTGCCAATGGAGAGACCTAAGAGAGTCTTTTCACTCAAAACTCACACATAGAACATAATTTTACACAACATATATAATAGTCTCCAAGATATATGCAATCTTAGAGTACATAATAATGGGGGACACATTGCTCTTGACACCAACTATAATTTTCATCATTGTGTATGATCAAAAATGCAAATTCCAATCTCACCTTCACCACTTGAGTTCAAGAATCCACTCAATCTCTTGACTTCTTCCCTGCTCCCATTCTGCAACAAAAGTAACGCCGCAATATTTGAATCATCACCCGCATTATTACTATCGTCGTTATTATCATATTTTTCCTCTTGACTCAATTGGGAAGCAACAAATTTATCGAGTGCCCTCCAGTCTGTTACTTTATTAATCTCATTTCCATGGTTGTCACCCACGAATCCTCTAACTTGATTGTGTTCTTTGATATGGTTTATTGATGAGCTTATAGGTCTCTTTGAAGATGGAAGAGCATGACTCTCTAGCTGAGGTAGTTGCACAAAATGATTGTCTGATTGGATGAAATTCAAGTTATCTCCCTCTAACTCTTGCTTGCAAAAGAGATTGTTCCGGGATAAGGTGCTCGAAGATGGTTGCCTTGTGATGTAGTCGATTGGGTCGACCATTGAGCTCATGCCACTTGGTTCTTCGTAAAAGTAGGGTGAGTCCCAACATGCTGCACTCGTCTTGGAAAGTGTTGGTGTTCGTTTTTTGAATGCTCGACATACTACCCATCCTTCTTCCTGTAGGAGTTTCATTAAGTTTAAAATGACAAACATATAGTATAATTAGAACTAAGATATAATGTGCTATATGGTCAATTTAACCAAAAGATATTTAACCTAAAAAATGTGAGTCTTTCATTTTTATTTTATTAATAACAATGTTAAAGTTAAATTACATATTCTAGCAATCATAATAGGAACATAACATGTTAAGAAATCAATGGCTATACTTAACAAATGAAGCAGTATATATATATATATACAAAGTATATCAGTTAATAGGATGAACGGTCATTCAGATCCATATTGACATCATATCAATTGTTTTACCTATTGATATTTCAGAACTTTGACATTCAATGTACAATAATGAAGGCCACAACTTTTATGTTTTTTCTTATAATTTTCTATTTAGTGTTGTGTCTGCCCTAGGGTGAGACGAGTTAGGCGGCTCCACCTTCCCGGGTCACCTAAAACTAAAAAAAAAACTATTTTATACCAGAGTTGAATCTACAACATTAATAGCACTATTAAAACATTTAACCAATTAAATTAAATTACTTTTGTTAATTTATATATGAAAATATTTTATAATGTATTTCAATATAACATATAAGTTAAACAAAAAAAAAAATATGAATCATTTTTTTTCAATTAGGGGCCAAACTTCGGGTCGCCTGAGTACTCAGCACTAATTTAAGTCTTAAATTGTATTCTAATACTTTATTGGGATATTTACCTTTTCACAAATATATGAATTAATAATATGGTTATATCTTTAGATTTTTTTATTAATTAATATGGTAAGGGTTGAGACATCAAAATAGATAGCATTACAAAAGCATACAAGTCGAAGAATGTTGGGAAAATGGGAGGTCATCATTGTCTTTTTGTTGACTGCCCAGAAAATTTGACATAGAAAATATTTAGCTAGTTTAATTTGATTTATGGATGATCCAATCTCTAAATAAGCAGGAGTATTCCAACTGATCAAAAGACGCACTAACAACAATTGAGGTATCTAGTTTAGTCACTGAACTTGAAATCCCGATGAGAAGACTCATAAATAATATGAGTAGCCTTTCATAGACATCTCAATTGGTCTAAGCTTCAATACCTCTACTGTTTGCATTCAATTGATAATGTCGAGACATTTAGAAGAGGCGTGTGCATAGTGAAGGCAAGCGTATCCCTCCCGATGAAAAGTTGTCACAAATATTTAATGGTAAGGAAGGCAAGTTTAAGGGAGAGTAGTAGAACAAAATATTACAATAAGTTTGACCAAAGCCAAACAAAGAAAACAACATTATCCGATAAAAGTTGTCACAAAAGCATATTGAAGTAAATCTATCACCCACAAGATTTATAGTTTGAAATAGAAAAATTATTTTGGCTTGATATTGAGATCGGAAAGTCTTTGAGGATCCTTTGACTTGACTAGGGTTGATATTTTCTTATTTCTTTTGATGATATCAATCAATGTCTTGATTATAATTGGTGAAATTATGATTACTTGTTTTTATGCTTTTGTGTACTTGTGAATTAAATATATATGACCATTTTATAAACAAATAAAGTTTTTCCCTTTTCAAAAAATATAACTTACAACAAAGTAAGAAGTCTTTTGGATTAGTTTGTTTAGACTTTAGCTTTGGAATAAAACTTAGTAATGTTTATTTATTGTGGTCACAATTAATTTCTAGTTCTCACCTCTCATAAAGTACAAGAGAAAAGTCTCATTATTCACTCTAAGTTATTATTATTACTTTTCATTTTGGAACATAATATATTTGTTTTTAAAAGATAAAACATATGATCTTATTGATCAATTTAATCCAAAAGTTTTAACATAATATATTTGTTAATAATACGAAATTATGATTTTTATAACATCTAATTATATATTTATAATTTTTTTAATATTACAGAAAATAAAATGAAGAATCAATCAATGAGCAAAGAACCTGCCAGGCTCTCACTTTTGACGAATTCAAATTGATCAGAGGAAAGCTTAAAGTGGAAAAAATTTACCAAAAGGAAAGTTTGAATTGTTACTTGAGTGCTAACTTTTGACTGTTGGCTAAGAAAAGTAACTTTTTTCTCATCTCACACAACCCACCACCAAAAAAACACACAAAAGTGGTGAAAATGTTTCTTGCATGCATGAAAACCTTTAAGCACGGATTGAAAATATTGGTTAATCATTTATCAAAATAATAATAATAATAATTAAAATTAAAATTTACATTAAAATATTATTTTATCATTTTTTTACTTATGTTTTCACTATTGTTCCCCCAACTCGGGGTGTGTTTGATTACACTTTGGACACTCATGTTTTTGTAATATTTTAGTCGATGCTAAAACGACTCTCATTTATGTCATGATACATTGATTTCTTTAAAAAAAAATGTTAGAAATTATTAAATTCTATTTATGGTGAATTAAGACACTTGTAAAATATTGGTTTGTTTCTCTTCTATGTAATGACTTGCTAGATTATTTTCATAAACTTTACGATCTCATTTATTTATCCAAATCATAAAAATAAAAGACGGGTGAGATTGGTACTTGCCTGTGGTGGAGCATTTTCCTCAGATTCGAGTCTATACTCGTGCATGATCCAGTCGGATTTGAGACCATTGGGAGCTCGGCCTTTATAGAAAACTAGGGTTTTTCTCATTCCAATAAGCTTCGATTTATTGTAAACCGCCTTGTCTCTTCCAGTAGCCTTCCAAAACCCTGCAATTGTCGCTCTATTGGTCCTTGTTCCCGTTGGATACTTCTTATCTTTGTGGCTAAAGAAATACCACTCGTTTTGCTCCTCGCACCCAATTCTACACCTCTCTGCACGCAATTGTATTTACCAATTATGAAATGAAACAATTATTACCAAATATATCAATTCAAGGGTACCATTACTATTATCTTGAAGAATACCTTGAAGATCCCAAGGTTCGATCCTATAAAGATCGATGTCGCGAATAACATCAAGATCTATCTTTTGAGATGCAATCTTCTTCTTTAGATAGTATCCCACCAATTCCTCATCCGTTGGATGAAATCTGAATCCTGGAGGAACGCATGGCTGATCCGAACCCTCCATATCAATTCTTGTTAACCCTAGAAATAATTACTGAGATGAAAAAGAGGGGTAATTAATATTAAGAGCAATCGATGAGTGGGGGTGAAAAAGGTGAAGGAGGACCATCGGATATAATCATAATAAGGTTAGAGAGTACTAGTAGTTCATTTTGGGCGGTGAGAAGCACCCATCAAAGTAATTATAAATTAGCTTGTGAATTGGAAGAGATAATGATTTTAATTCATTTTGAGAAAACATGGAAGAGAGTGAGGACCGATCGAAATGATGACCCTTTTTTTCTTCATTTAAACCAAACACAAGTTGGCAATGATCTACCACTCTTTCTCTTTCTCTGACATATATATGAAACCGCGGACAAGTAGAGGTTTATAATAATGATGATGTCCTATGATGGTGAATGGTGCAAATGATGCTTCAACTACACATATATATAAATAAATATATATATATATAAATATATAATATACACTTTTTTTTTTATCTGCTCGAAAAAGTAATTTTATGTATTAACGTCATCAAGACAAAAGGAATTAAAAGGATAAATTAAAAAAAGGTTAAAGCTTGCACGCGGTTTCTTGAAATATAAAAGAATTAAGGGGAGATGGACAAATGGATCAAAACCTATTATTTGTTAATATTTTCAAATAATCTAGTTTCCATGTATAATGTTTAGTTAATAACAGAATTTAATTACCCAGAAACGAACAAGCCCTAGATCATGGATAATAATATATATATAATGGATAATTAAGAGAGAGAGAGAGAGAGAGGGCACTCCTAGAAAGAAAAGAAACTCTTTTTGTCCGTCTGTCGAGAATTTTGACGGCAAGTCTGACCTTTTTTCTCTTCTACGGACAGATTGTTGATTTCGAGGTTAAACCCACAAGGACCAGAGAGAGAAACTAAAAGATCAATCAATTATCAAGCAACAATTACATGCACGCTCTGGGTTTTTTGAATTTTCTCAGACTATACCAAACAAGAACATGGATCTAGGTCTATTTTGATACATAATAGAAGAATGAAGGATTTTTTCAATTTTAAAGAACATAGATCATGGATCTACATCTAGCTAGCACACAAGTTATTTATGTTTGTGTGTGTGTGTGTGAGAGAGAGAGAGAGAATTGAATTAACATAAGATAAGAAGAGTAACTTACAAAACTGAGTGATAAGATCAATGTAAGAGTTGTTGTTTACTGAACTGAATTTGAAGCTAGATCTCAAGTGTTAGGGAAAGAATAAGTAAGTAGTATAAAGACAGAAAGAGGACAAAGGTGTGTGTGTATATAGTGAAGAGAAGTATAGAAAACAGACAATAGTAGTGTATGTATGTATGTGTGTGTGTACGAGATAAAGAAAGATATAAGAAAATGTTTAGGAAGAAAGAGACAGATAGAGGAGGAGGACCGCTCAATTACGCGTGGGTTAATGGTTGTCCCAGGCAAGCTGATTGACGTCACTACTACCTATATCTTACTGCTCAAATTCCCTTCTTTTCTTTCTTTCTTTATGTTTTTCTTTTCTCTCAAAATCTTTCATTCCATTAACTATATTAATATAGCTTGAATCCATTCCTTATGTTTAATTGGAAATTAAGAAGGAAAAAATGTTCCAAATTTGAGGCTTAATTAAGAAACGGTTACAAATGAGACCGATAGCTAGAGGCCGGTTGAAACATGTTACACAAGTCCCAATACATTGCTAGGAGCCTAGGATGAGGAGCCATTTGACCTCCAATTATGTATGGTTCTAAACATATGTTTATAGAGCGAATTAAGTTATTTGAAAAAGTGAAAAATTATAAATAATAAAGTGAAAGTGATTTTTGTTTTGTTTTGATTTGATTGAATTGTATTAAATTTCTTTTATGTTAAAAGTTGATGAAAAAATGAGTGATTATTTAATAATTTTTTATGTTTAAATTTGGTTACCAAACATGTTTATATTTGATTTTTTATTAAATAAATAAATATATATGTGTGCAAATAAGCTCATTGTATTGACTAGGCAATGAAGAGTTTGATGGTTAATCCATTAGAAAATATGTGAGAAATATGAATACCTTTCTTACTAAATGGTGAAACAGCTGCAAACAAATGTTATGATTATGTAAAACAAATTTTGAAGGTAAATTTTAGTTACACTAATTTATATAAAAAGATAAATAAGTACATAATAATAAAATACTAAAACAACACTAACCCAATGTCACTTTTTTCCTTCCTAATTAACACTACAAATAAATTTATTGGTTTTAATTTCATCCTTTAACTTAACAATTCTTTCTTTCTTTTTTTTAACTGTGTACAATCTTAAATATGATTTTTTTTTTTATTTCTTATTTGTTGGTTAAGGGCACAATCAATATACTCTTCGCGGCATTATTTTTCCTTAGTTGAGGATGCATTTCTCTAACTCGTATTATTGATCATGCTGGCTCGTCTAATGGAAGTCGACATCATTGTCTGATTCCTTCACATTAAGAGAGGGGTTCTATGTGACGACGCTCTATATATTATTTCCAAAGTTGATGTGCTAGCTAGCCAAATGAACACAAAAACACTAGTCCACCGAGTTGGTTTTAACCAAAATAGAGTCTGAGTATATGGTACGTGTTGGTGTTGGACATGATAAGAACACAGGTTGATAAGAAACATCACGAAGGACGAGAATTGATCGGTGTCTGGATAACATGTTTGATGGGATTGTGTTAGGATCTAAGAACTAATTAATATATATATATATATATATATATATATATATATATATATATATATATATATATATATATAGTCGTTACAACAAACTATTTGACTCTTTATAATTTTGTCCTATAAATAGGAATGAAAGATTTGATAATATTTCATTCTAAATTCAAACAATTATCCACTATCTAATTTTTGTACAAAGGTCAATAGTTTTACAACTTTTATCCACAGCACTGATTACATACAAACGCGTTAATATTTTATTTCATTCTATGCATTTTTCTTCTTATAAATAAAATATATATGCATTTTTCTCCTTATAAATAAAATACATATTAAGAAGGGACAATAAAAATGGGCATTGTAAATATATACAATGTTATTGTTTGGAGTCAAAGAAAGTCAATCGCCTTAATACTAAAAGGTAAGTTAGTGTTACAATTGTTCTTTTGACAACTTCTAGCTCATGATCATTTCAGTTGTTGAAGACTTGGATTGTCACAGGGTGGTTGATGATGAATGCAACTATTTTTCTGTTTATTTCTATACTGTTTTCTTAATATATTTTTTTTTTTTTCCTGTTTCTCACTTATTGATGTAGTTTTGGTTATAATTTATAGGTTATATGACATAACTTTGTTTATAATTAGTTATTTAGTTTTGTACTATATATAATTAATCTTTATAGTATTGTAAATCAATGAAAAAAATCTCGTTAAAACTATGTAATGATCTGATTTTTATAAGAATTTTTTTTTGAATAACTTAAATACATGTATAGGCATGTAACCCTCGTAATTGAAATCACAATACGGACTAAATTTTTTTATTATTGAATTTTGATTCCACAATTCTCATTCATTTCACCACATCACACGACCCATTTTATTATAATAAACAACTTTTATGTTAATTTGCGAGTTGATCCGCCAATAAAACTTGAAGCTGTAAAATTTTAAAAATAAGATTAAAAATGATATATATATATATATATATATATATATATATATATATATATATATATATATATAAAATAAAAGTTAAAATCATGGAACCCGATAATATAAATACAACATTTTAACCAATAAGTTAATTGTAGGTTTTATATTTTAAAATTAACCTAAAGTTCAATAAATGTGTGATATTACATTTATATAATTTTAAAATTTTGTATTATATTTTATAATTTATAGCAGATTTCAGTGGGTTCTCACACCACAACGCACCGCCCATTTTGTTAGAGTAAACGGGTCGGTTATTAATTTGCGGATTGACCTGCCCATAAAACTTAAAATTAACGGTTAAATTTAAAAAATAAAATTAAAATAATATATATAATTTAATCACACATTACATTATATAATTTTAAATTTTGCATCAATTTCTTATAATATATATATATATATATATATATATATATATATATTTCTCAAATCATTGGTCCTCGCACCACATTGTGTATATATATAGTTTTCCCAAACTATTGGGTCCTCTCACCACATTCGATTTGTTTTGTTTGAGTAAACATGTCGGGTTGTTAATTTGCGGGTTAACCCGCCTAAAAATTTAAAATAGTTATAGTTAAAAATTATATTATAAATGACATATAAGTTTTGAACGAACAATCTAACAATATAAGTACAACACTCTAACTATAACTAGTTCATAGTACATTATATTTTAAAATTAATATAAAATTTGATAAAAATGTGACACTACAATATTTATATAATGTTAAAATTTTGTATTAATTTCTTATAATATATATATATAAAAATAAAATTTTCTCAAATTAATGGATCATCGCACCACAATCACAATAGTAAACGGGTCGAGATTAATTTGCAAGTTGACCCCTACATGAAACTTTAACAGTTAATTTATAATAAAAAAAATATTAATGACATATTTAAATTTTGAACATACAACCTAACAATATAAACATAAAACTTTAACCAACCTAAGTTTTTTATATTTTAAAATTAACATAAAATTTGATAAACATTTGACAATACATTTATATAATTTTATATTTTATATCTATTTCTTACAAATATATATATATATATATATATATATATATATATATATATATATATATATATATATATATATATATATATATATAAAGTTTTCTTAAATCATTGAGTTCTCGCACCACACTACAATACATGTTTGGTTAGAATAAACGAGTCGGGTTATTAATTTGTTGGTTGACCGGTGCATAAAACTTGATCAAATTTAAAATATTAAATTAAAATTTGAACTATATTTATCATATAAACATATTGTCACTTTTAAATAATTAGATACATTTTTTTGTAAATTATTTTAAATATTTTTTTATAATTTTTTAGTTAGGAAAATGATTTTTAAAATAAAAGATAATTATGTAAACATTAATAGTGTTGAAACTCTTTTTTTTTATGAATTATTTATACTTTATATATTAAGACAAAACTATATAATATATAAGATTATTAATACTAGTTTGCTATAATTACAAACTAATTAATTGATCCTCTTTTTATTTCTGTAATGTATAAAATTTTAAAGAAGATCAAACTTCTTATTATTTTATTGGATATCACATGTCACATTTACAAAAATAAAAGAAAATACAAGGCATGATCTCACTATAAAGAAACAAAAAAGATATTATGGTCAAAGGTACATGACCACTTCAAAAGAATTTCATTGAACTACTACCATAGATATATAGATATATATAAAATAAAATAAAAAAAACATCCCTTTTCAGTTGATAGTGTTTTATATTGACAACATAACTTGATTTAGTTCAATTTTGAATAAGTTTGATTATTAATAAGTTGCTATAATATTATTAAAAAAATAAGTTATTGTAAAAAAAAATCTAAATATTTGAACGTTCATAAACTATCTAGGACTATAAAGCTAATTAAACCTATAAAATAGCTTATTAAGAATCTTTTATGTTATATTTATATATTCTAGATGTTGACTTTTATTTTATCAAAACATATATATGTTTTTAATTTATAATCTGATAAAGTCACGTAAAATTAAGAAAAAATAAATATTCTAGTAGATTGCCTCATGAAAATATTGAAGTAATGTTGGTAGGAAATATATAACTGAACAATTATTCAATTAATTAAATTATTGAAAAAGTTAAGTAACTTAATTATTTCCAAATAATCATAATAGTGAATTCCAGTCCTTGCCACGTGGCCCACGTCAGCCGTAGAAGCAACAAACACCTGCCACGTGTCGCCGGAACTTTCCGCCCTTCTAGACCGAGACTAATCTTTTGAATTCATTACCTCAATTACCAAAACATCCTCGATCATTGCATCTTCACCATATCAAACCAGCGTGTTGTACTAAAATTGCATATCTAAACAAATAAATAAATAAATAAAAAGGAACAAATATTTAGGGCTAGTTTGAGTTGATATATATTCACGAATAAGTTGATGTAATTAGCTGCTATATTAATTTTAACAAATAAATTATTGCAATAGAATAAAATCAAATTATATACCTGAGACGTTTATGGAATAAATTGGATAGTTTTAAGTTTTAAAAGTAATTAAATACATTGAGCACTTACCATACATGTTATCAAATATATTTCTAGAATCAAATTAGTTCATAATCTCTTCTTAATGTAAATGATTTATCAATTCATTGAAGTTTTTTAAAGGATTATTAAACCTTTTTTTTTAAACAAAGATCATTAGTTACACTGCAAAATATTTTTAGCAACAAAAACAAAATTAGTATGTTGTAAAAATTATTTAGGTTTAAATGCTATAAGGTGATACAATATTATTATTTGATTGGATATGGAAGGGTGATATATTAATTATAAGATGTATGTATTTTATAATTTAATATTAATAATATGGCAGTTTTGTTATTTATATTAAAATAGAATTAAAAAAAATATTTGTTGTGTTTGTATTAATATCATTAATGAGTAATTATTAGGATAACTCAAGTATGATAATAATATTGTTCAAGCAAATAAAAAATGATTTAAGTTGATGTTTGTTAATACAATTGTCTTTTTTTAAAATAAATAAAAAATGGTATTTTAATAATGAAGAATTAATACAAAGTACATAAATCATAAAAAAAATTATTTAAGATTTAAAAAAATAATGAAAACTAGCGTGACACTTATAATCATAACTTAGCTTCTATTAAAACACTTTCAATTTTATTTAAATAACTTTTATGTTGTATTTGATAAAATGAAATTGGGAGTGAAAGTGTAATTTTAATTTTTAAATTAATTTGATAGGCTTAAGATTAAGAATTAGAACTCCAATTCAAACCAATGTGACGATATGATTCTCAATTTTATTAGGAATTGTAATTTTAATTTTAATTTTATTTTTATTTTTTTTTTTAATTTTTAAAATTATTTTATAATTTATCAAATGTATATATATTTTTTAAATTTAGAAAGGTGATATTTTGAACTATTATTTTGATTTTTAATTTAGAATTTGACCAGCGAGCCAATATTATTTTTTATTTAGGAAGTTAACACGTTAAACCGGTATTTTTTAATATAAATCGAACCCTAAACAAAACTCTGGATAGTTGAGCTATCATAATAGGTTGTGTCAAATAAATATCTAAATAAAATAAATAATTTATATTTAAATTAGTTTTATTATATATTTTTTTTAATATAACAACTTTATATTTTTTTTTTTAAATGTAATTCAATTTCATTCTTCTCAATTTAAAATGAGAATTCTAACTTAAATTATAATTATAATTTTAATTTCAATTTCACCCGTATAAATATTTTATTATTCTTTCACATATATTTTTATTAATTAAATAATTAATTTATCAACTATAATATTAAATTATTATTTCTTTATTTTTTTAAAAAAGTATTTTTTTTTTTTAAAAGGATTTTTTTAATATTAATATATTTTAAATATTTTTATCAATAACACATTTTTTTATAAATTCATAAGAGAATAAAATTATTTAAATGAACAATTGATTATGTACACAACTCTACAAGGCTAAGAGGTGATGATGGCTAGGATTAGGGTGATCTGAATAAGAGGTTATTTAAAAATAATGAAGGATTATGATAGTGAGAAGGTTTTTCGTAAAAAAAATTAAATATTAATTTATAATGATAAAAAAAATATATTTTAATATTTTAATTAATTAATTGGAATATGAAAATATATATATATATATATATATAAATAAGAATGAAAATGATATTTGATTAGTTGTAAATTATTTAAATAATCTCAAACTTAAAACCTAAATTAAGCCACAAGATTTTTTCACCATTCCTAAAATTTTTGACAATTTAATTAAATTCTTATTTTTAAAAGGATACAATTTAATTGATATAAAAGTTATTTTAAAAAATGAAATATTTAATTATTATAAATTTATTAATTAATATTTATGTAAATTAGTTAATATAATACAGTAATTAATGGATATAGTGAACATAGGTTGTGAGCTTGATTATTCAAATAATTTAAATTATTTAAAAACTAATTATTGGAAATTTTTTATTAAAATTTTTAAAATATATTAATATATAATAAAAAAATAATTTAGTTGTATGTTTTGAATATTATCTAAAGTTAAAGATTAGTGAAAACTAAAAAGACAACATGAACATGGGAGCACTAGTTTCTATAGCACATTTGAATTTTTTTTATTGATCTGTAATATATATTTTTAACTATTTAATTTATCATTTAAATATAAAAAATAAATTGTATTTTATTTTTATAAAAAAATAAATTTTAAATATAAAAATATTACAATAATTTAACAAATTCAAATTTAAAAAAAATAATTAAAATTCCAAATAACCCAATATCATATCAAACAAGCTACAATGATGTTTTTCTGGACAAGTATTTTGGAGAAGCCAACGAAACCCCACCAGCAATTCAGAACAGTGTATACTAACTTTACGTAGAAGACAACGTGTAACCTCTTGATTGGCTGGTTTTAGTTTAATCTACACCCTTCTTTACGTAGAAGACAAACAATGGCCCAAAAATATCCTACGGCCCAAATCTGGCTCCACCCTTTATTACTGGGTCCCCCACTCACTTCAACCAATCTCATTTGCTTCCATTTCTTTTTGGTTTGACTTTTTATATTGGTTTTCTTTAAACAATAATAAAATTCACATAAATATATCAAATAATCCTAAACCATAGTAGTTTTTTTTTTTTTGTCTTAACTGCAAATATTAGGCTAACGAAATAATAATAATATAAACAAGTTTGATTTCAAGAATATAATTAAAAATGACTCATAACTACGAAGTTTTGTACTAACTTTTTAATTAATTAAAAAAAAGAGACAAAAATAAACAATGTATTTTTTTTTATGAATATTATAAAGGAAAACTAAGATAAGTTTAAGGTGCATGCTAAGCTAATTGTTGATAATTAATTAGTAATTTAATAGTAATATATGTAGGAAGTGTCTTCATTAATTAGTTTAATTAAACCTGATTATATCCATTTATTAACTATATATCTGTCACTCTTTTCATGCTAAACTAATTAGTTAGTCGGCAAGATTAGAAATTAATTAATGGCATAGTGGAAAGTGGGTCGGTCGCCCATCTCAATTCAATCTACAATCCTATAATTTATTATGTCAAATTATAAACTGAGATTCCCACCTTACAAAAAAATATATTTATTTATTTTAGTAGTTCATATATTATATATAAAAAAAATACTAGTTTAAACACAAATTAAAATTAAAAATTATAAAGATCAAAATATATTATAAAAATTAAAAGAATAACAAATAGGAAATTAAATACGTACTTAACAAAAGTAGGATAATATTTAAACGGGACTAGACATACTTTATCGAACAAATATCATAAAATGTCATATTTTTATTTGGCTGAAATAATAAATTGGGGCTTTTTATTAAGAGTTAATTGTAATTTGGGATCTCTTCTTTTGAACCTCACAATTTGAGGCTTCTTATTGTAGGTCAATTGCAATTTGGGACCTCTTCTTTTGAACCTCACAATTTAGGACTCCTTATTGGGGCCAATTACAATTTAGGACCTCTTATTTCGAGCCTCACAATTTGAGGCTCCACATTGTTAGGTTTATACAAAATGGGTTTTGCCCTCAAAGACATGGACTTTCGTAAAAAAAAAATATTACGTGGCCACGTTAGTATTATTTATAATTAAATGTCAGGGTTAATTTTTAATTATAAAAGCCACGTAATAATTTTTTTTTTACGGATATTCATGTCCTTTAGGGATAAACCCCATTTTGTACAAACCTGACTATGTGGAGCCCTAATTTGTAAGGTTCAAAAGAAGAGGTCCCAAATTGTAATTAGTCTCAATAATGAGCCCTTAATTGTGAGGTTCGAAAGAAGAGGTCCTAAATTACAATTATCTTCCATAATGAGCCCTAAATTGTGATATTTAAAAGAAGAGGTCCCAAATTATAATTAGCCCCCAATAAGAAGCCCTGATTTGTTATTTAGGCCATTTTTATTTCAAATTAAATGGATAAATTGTTTTACTAAAAGGGTATTTACTTTTTATTTTTATTTTATTTAATTAGTTTCATATTACACAATTATAACATGATGTTATAAACTCATGTTTCTAATATCTTCTAGTTAGACTTTTAGTATAATATGATTATTTATATTTAATCACTAATGAAGATAAATAATTTTTTGATTTTTAAAAAAATGATATAATTTTTTTTATTAAACTCAAACATAAAGTTATCATACTATAAATGCGTTGATGATCTTGCATAGTTTTGTAATATATAGAACTCAGTTTCATTTAATATATACAAGTTTAAATATTTAAAACATAATAATAATAATGTATTATATGTTTGTTGAACTATAGATACTAATATTACTGGATGGAAATAATATTCTAAACAATGGAGTTAGGTAAGACAGGAATTATAAGATCTCTTCTCAATCAAGTAACAACCGATTTCGATTTAGCAGGAATATTAATTTGGTCTATTTTA
Source organism: Impatiens glandulifera (assembly GCF_907164915.1). Classification (NCBI taxonomy): domain Eukaryota; kingdom Viridiplantae; phylum Streptophyta; class Magnoliopsida; order Ericales; family Balsaminaceae; genus Impatiens; species Impatiens glandulifera. The sequence continues at coordinate 70,016,076 of NC_061862.1, read as the reverse complement.
ATCTCATTTATGATTTGAATTAAGATTCATTTTTTTTATATATATATCTTTGTTAACAGTTAAAATAATATAATAAATAATATAGATCATTATATTACACAATAGAATCAAATCCAAAAAATAAACATTATACCAAATAAACAAATTAAAAAATTACCCTATAATTTATATCATATATTTTTTTTAATAAAAACAAATCAAAAATACTTTTAATCTTAATGTTTGGTCGTCAATTATTTAGGCATTGAAAAGGGAACAAGAGTGAATTTTGTTTTTTTTCTCAAGCATTTATGTGTATATTAATAAAAGGACCAGTGAATTATTAATTTTCTTTTGCATACCAATTATATAAGTACATTTTCCATTTTCGCACGTTGGTCTCTGTATGGGGACCCATATTTTGTTGCGCAACTAACTTGTAGTACAAAAGACATAAATTCTTTTTTTTTTATAATTAAAACAAAAAAAGAAATCAAAAGTTTATTATTAAAGAAGTTGAAAATAGGATGAAGATACGAATGTGTAAAGAAGAACCAATGGAAAATGTGAATTTGTTGGAAACCCTCCAAAATTTGTTCCTTAAACAGTAGAAAATCAAATGTCGCAAGAGAAAGATATAAACACTACAGTGAGATAAATTACAATCAAAGAAGATTCTCAAATGATCCACTAAGCATCAATGTTTGTGTCTATCTTAATCATGAATCTGGTTGGGTTGGGACGTTGGGTCCGGTAAAATAATTGTAGTTTATTTATTTTATATTTTACTTTGACATTTTTTTTGGGTTGGGATCAATGATTGAGTGTTAGACTTCTTTTTCTGTAATTTTTATAACTAGTCACAATTTATCCTGTATTAATTTATTTTTTTAAAGGAGTAATAGAGAAATGAAAGATTGGCCACAAATAAAGGAAAAAAGTTAGTCTGGTTTGGATTGAGTTATTGTATTAATCTAGAGGAGAAAATAAATAATGATTGATAATGATTTTGAGAAAAATATAATATTTTTGATAAAATTATTTAAAGGGTATTGATATATAATAATAAAATAATAAATAATAATTTAAAATAAAAGGTATTTTAGTATTTTGAATAATAAATTGAGTGATGTAATTTATGAGAAGGGGAGTAAAAAGGATGTTTGAGTGGGTTGGGTTCTCATTAGGTTTTTTTAAATAATTCATACAAAATCACTTTTATAATCAATCATTTTTCAAAAACTACATCACTCATTTCATTAACTAAAATACTAGAATACTCTTTATTTTAAATTATTATTTTTTATTTTATTTATATATATCAATATCTTATAATTATTTTTATAAAAAATAATTATTATCTACTCAAAATTATCAACCATCATTATTTTTTTCTTTTCTAGATTTTTTCAAAAACCAAAATACAAAAGAACTTAAAATTGTGCATGTCACCTTATTATACACATTATGTTTATCATCTTTTTGTCAATTTAAAATTATACACGTCATACAAAAATACAAAATAAATAAAGATTTTATAAAATTTTCTTTCTTTAATTTTTTACTATTAAATTATAATAAATAAAATTTTAAAATTAATAATATATTAATATATTTTTAATGAAAAATAATTGGGTCACACAAAAATGAAAATAAATAAAATTTTTATTAATTTTTCTTACTTTAATTTTTTACTATTAAATTATTATAAATAACTTTTAAAACTAATTAATACTATAATAAAAAATAATTGGATGAGTGAATTTTGAAAACGAAATGAGAAGGAAGAACCATGTTACAATCTAATAGGCTAAAAAGTAATAAAATTTTGTACCTAGTCTCTCCTTATATTTTTTTGATTTTTTTGAGCTCTCTATCGTTTCATCCCTCTATCCTTTCTCATTTTAATTATATATATATATATATATATATATATATATATATATATATATATATAAAATGAAAGTAAAAAAAATTAATATAAAATTATAATTACTTTTTCTTATTTTATTCAATATTTTATTCTTTCCTACTAACTATAAAATTAAAAGAATTATTTTAATTTGATTTATTTACCCTCTTTATTATTATTCATTTTAAATATATATAAATTACTTAATTAATGATATATATATATATATATATATATATATATATATATATATTTAAAACTTAATAAATAAGAAAGGAGAGAATAATGAATTGAAATAAAAATAATTACTAATTTTATATTTAATGGTTTATTCTCTCTCTATATTTTATAAGCATACATTTATATATTTTATTAATTTGATTTATTCACATTTTTATTATTATTTTAAAAATATATAATAAATAAAATAATTAAATAAAATATATATTTAAAAATTAATTAATTAAATAATCATTAATGAAAAGAGAATCAATGTAGAGAAAAAATCTTATGTCGAGTGCAGATTTAAGTTTCCCTATCACTATTTTTTTTTCTTTTGCATTTTACAAAATTTGGATGGATGAAAATATAATTTTCATTATTTTACTAGAAAAAAGTAAAAAAAATAAATAGTAAAATAAAAGAAGATACAATATGTGGATTTTTAGGAATTAAGTTTTGATTTTTTTTTATCTATTTTTTAAAATTAAAATTAAAACTAAAAAAAATGATATATACAAGTTAAATAAAAATAAAAAACTAAATTCAACTTAGTGGTGTAGAGCTTAAGAAATTATGTCAAACTTAAAAAAAAAAATGCAACAAATTGTGAAACATATACTCTTGAATAGACCGGTAAGAATTGTTGTCTTGGAGACAATTTTAGATCTAAAAGAGACGGTAAACCATTTAGATAATTAGATATTGACTAATCCATTTAGGACATCTAGAATTGACTAATGCATCTAGGCCATCCGACATTGACAAATCCATCTAGGCCATCTCTCGCGTTGACTAATGCATATAAGTCATCCGACATTGACGAATGCATCTTAGCCATCCATCATTGACAAATGTATTTGGGTCATCCGACATTGACTAATGCATCTGGGCCATTTTGGCATTGAGTAATGTATCTGACCATCTAAGTCATCTTACATTGACTAATGAATCTGGTCCATCTCGGTATTAACAAATGCATCTGGTCATTCGGTATTAACTAATGCATCTAGCCATTCGGTATTGACGAATGCATCTAGGGCATTCGCATTGATGAATGTATCCGGGCCAATCGACATCGACGGATGCATCAAGGCCATCCTTCATCGACGAATGCGTACGGGTCATCCGTCATTGACGAATGCATGTGGATAATCTGGCATCGACAAATGCATGTGGGTCATCCGTCATCGACTAATGCATCTTGATCATCCGACATTCACTAATGCAATTGACCATCTACCATTGAGTAATGTATCTAGCCTATATAGCATTTAGTAATGCATTTAGGTCATTTGGGCATTAAGTAATGCATCTAGATCATCTAAGCATTGACTAATGTATATTTGACCATCTTGACTAATGCATCTGTGTCATCTGAAATTGACTAATGCATATGAGCCATGTAGTATTGACTAATGCTCTATAAATTAGACTTGTATATCTGGGTTAACAAAAAAGTTGTTAAGTTGTCTTAGAGACAACTCTAGATCTAAAAGAGAGATGATAAAACATTTAGATCATCAGATATTGACTAATGCATTTGGGTCATCTAGAATTGACTAATGCATATGTGTCATCCGACATTGACCAATGCATCTAGGCAATCTCTCACATTGACTAATGCATCTAAGCTATACAACATTGACAAATGCATCTAGGCCATTCGTGATGAATGCATTTGGGTCATCCGACATTGATTAATGCATCTAGGCCTTCACAGCATTGAGTAATGTATCTGACCATCTAAGTCATCTTGTATGGACTAATGCATCTAGTCCATTCGGTATTAACTAATGCATCTGGCCATTCCGTATTGACGAATGCATCTAGGTCATTCGCATTAACGAATGCATCTAGGCCAGTCGCCATCGACGAATGCATACGGGTCATCCGTCATTGACGAATGCATGTGGATCATCCGATATCAACAAATGCATGTGGAACATCCGTCAATGACTAATGCATTTGTATCATCCGACATTCACTAATGCAACTGGTCATATAGCATTGAGTAATGCATCTGGTCTTTCTAACATTTAGTAATGCATCTGGGCATTGAGTAATACATCTAGGTCATCTGAGCATTGACTATTGTATATTGACCATCTTGTACTGACTAATGCATCTGTGTCATCTGAAATTGACTAATGCATATGAGCCATGTAGTATTGACTAATGCCCTATTAAGTTGTCTTAGGTAACTCTAGATTAGTGAGAGGAGATATAATATATGGGAATTAACTAATGCATCCAGGAACATTTTTCAAGTCAATGTGGATATTTATTGGGTTGCCTTGAATTGGTTGGTGCAATGAAAGAGAATATTGAACAAAAGAAACTATATCTTTTTATTGATAATCTTTATTTAAAGAAATAGATTAACACAAAATTAAATATAATATAATTAAGGAAATTGTGAAAATATTTTGGAGGTTTCTCGACAAGATATTGGTGTTCACCTAGTTGATGTTTTTGTAAAAGTGCAACCGGACACTTTAGAAAGCTAAAATCTTTGTTCTGAGACCAATCATTTCATAACCAATTCTATATATGTTAAGGTTCCGGGGAAGACCAAGAATTATATAAACTCGTGTTATAATCCATTTCGAAATATTTAGCTCCATGCTCCCCATGTCCCTCTCACGGAGGAGGGGAAAAATAGTAAAACTAAAAATAAAAATTTAATGACTTTATCCTTCTCCCACGTGAGAGGAAACAAGGGGAACAAGGAGCAAACAGAGCAGAAGATCCTATCTGGTCATAATCATTGACTATGATGATGTAATCTCTATTCTAATCTCATTAATAATATTCTTTCTTTTATTTTAGTGAACCGCGTTAAAATTAATATTATTTTTATTGTTTACGTCATCTCTTGTATTTCTTATAATCTAAGTATTTGCTCATGAGGGTAACAATTATTTTAACAAGCAAATAAAAATAAAACAAGTAACCAAATATAATTTCTACCCTAATTTAACCTCTAGAATATACATGAGGTATGACAAAAAAAAATTGGCTCTATAATTATGAAAAAAAAGTATATTGGGTTGAATTATTCGTTCGCTTTTTAGTTATTTTTATAAGAAATTAATTCTCATTAAATTCAAATAGAAACGTATGAAAAAATAATTAGTAAATAATACAAGATAACGTTTATAAAATCAAAATCAATAATTGATGATCTAGATATCAAATTGTATAAACAATTTACAAAAATAAAACTCAGTAGAAAAGATCTAACGATCATGCAATTTGTTGAGAATTTTCCAAAGACGAACTCATTTGATTTTTTGAACCATGACTGTTGAAGTAAAACAAGTCGAACGAAACAATGAAACGGTGTCAGAATAATCTTTACCAAAGATTATGAGCGGCAATTAAAATTATCCTTAGCCGAGAGTTGGTAAACTATGCCGAAAAAGATCATGCCAAGTGAAAATGAACAATCTACATATATGACCGAAACAATGAGATATTCATACAAATAATGAGAGGATACATGTAAGATGTCCTTCATATTAAAAATCAAATCGAGTAACTTTTATTGAAAAAATGATAAATAACTCAAAATTTGATTATTTTGTTTCTATTGTTGTTAAGAAGGGGATATACACGAACTCGAGGAAGAACCACCAATACAATCGAAGGGTATGAGCAACAAATAACCCATCAACGATTGAGAATAATATTTGGACTATAAAAATTCGAGACGAAAAAATAGACCAGGCTAAACAAGATGTCGGACCGAACAAAACGCAACAACAACTCAAATCTGAGTGATAAAAAAGAAAAACAAAACACCCTATAATACTAAAAACATAAAATTTGACTTTACACCTTTTTAATAATTTATTTTTCTAAAAGAGAAAAAAAAACAATATATCAATTCATGTTTTTGTTCTTCGATATAAATCAAGTGAGTATATATCACTTGAATGTGAGAGAGAATCAAACAAAAAGCAACTAATGATATAAACCACACAGATAAATTCAATCAAATTTACAAAATTAGAATCCTTAATTAATTTGGTAGACTATGACAATTGATGTGTCACTTGACATCATGTTGACAATGTGATTACAAAATTAAATATAAACTATACCCAATATAAATTATCTTGACACCGTTATTAAACAAGAATGAAATTAGATTTTCTACGACTAAAAACCTTCTTTATAAATATATTTAAAATGTGATGGAAAAGCTTAATGTGTCGGATGGATGAGGATGACTCGTTAAGGGGATAGGGTTTTGATTTGTTATATCAATGCATAAAGTTTATATAAAAGCAATAATATTTTGAAAATAACTTAACCGTAGAATGCATAAACTTTTGTTCTCTTGTTTTTTAGTTTGACTGGTATTTTTATTTATTCATAACTTTTGTACGGAATTTAAATAAACTTATTTAAAATTAATTAAAAATGGTATAGAGACATGATTATATTATAAAAAAATTAGTTTTTTTTTCTAAAACTTAACTAAACGAGATCTTTGGAAAAAATTAGTTTTTTCTTCTAAAACTTAACTAAACAAGATCTCTAAGAGTTTGTTTGAGGAAGGGTTTTTTTTATTTTGTTTAGAAAAAAACTTTGTTTGACTAAAAGTAGGAAAAAATAATTTTTATTTATATTTGATCAAATTATTCTTTATCTTTTTAGATTTTTATTTAATAATTAATTTATATTAAAAAAATTAATAATAATTTTAATATTTTAAAATATAAATAAATTAATTAGATAGATATTGTGATAATTGGGTTTTAGAATAAAAATTTAATTTTATTTAAATAATTAATTCATCAAACAAGTCTTAACGTGTGAGAGAGTGGTTTGGGTGGTGGATGATTGACACGTCTAAATTAATGAGGCAGACGCGCTGTCTGTCCACGTAGGACGGTGGTGGTGGTGGTCGGTTCCGGTGTGAAGTCATGCGGCGGACCGTATCATTGAACTCATGAAAGGTCCCTCCTCTGGTGGACCCACCATCACCACATTGCGAGACCTCAAAATAGACGTGTTTTAGAAGGTCTAAGAATATTTACAGTGAAATATTGAATTATGAAATCAAAACTCTTCAATTTTATAAGAAAATATATTTTAATTTATATTTTTTTTTTCAAAATAGTCATGTTATTAAAAATTATATATAATCGTTTAAGAATAAAAGACAAAAGATGACATAAACAAAATAATCAAACATGAAAATATAAAAAAATATAAACAGGTTCCCTGACAGGTTATCGAACTCAAAGGTACTTAAAAAAAAAATGGTAAACTCTCTGACCGAGTTCATAAACATTCCAGAACAAATATTAAAAAACGTAAAAATAATAACATAATGAATGATATAAATTATACGACTAATATCGTTCAAAATTCGACAATTTGTCTCCATCAATATAAAAATAATCAGAATAGTAACTCAGATATGTAGATATATTATATCAGTCGGTTCAATTTAAACTTTTCAATAATTATTCTAATTAATTATAGTATTACTAAAAAAATTTAAAAAAACCAGATATTAGTCCCTAATCGAAAATGCGGTGAATCATATTATTGTTTAAAAATGCACCTGAGATATATCTTTTAAAATTTTAAAATATATATATTAGAAATAAATAATTATTTGAAAATAATTTAAATAACAAAACATGAAAAAAAAAACTCTGGGTATTATTAAATCTTTGCCTTTGAAACGATTTATGCATCGTTTTACGTTTGAAACTTTTGAATTAGAAAGCTTGTTTGATCCTGGATTATTTGTTGACTTTTTTTTTTTTGATTATTTTTATATAAAAATATTAATTAAAAAAAGTAGGTTATTTTAGTTTTTAATTGTTTAAATTATTATAATGTTATTTTATATTTAAATTTATAAAAATAAAATGTAAGTATTTTAATTAATAAATTAAATAATTAAATAGTTAAAAAAAATGATTGATAAGGTTTTAATATATAAAAAAATCCAACATTAAACTCAATCAAAGTTAGGATCAAATTTCTGTTGGGTTGTTTCTTCTACCAATAACTTTTGTTTGTTTGATTTGTTATTATTTATTTATTTTTTCAGATTGTGGTTTTCATTTGATATAATTTATTATGGTTCATGAAAATTAATTTCCATTAATTAAACAAATGGATTTATGAACCAAATGTTAAGATTACATGTCTATATAATTCATAACTACATTAATTAATTATAACTAGCATTTAGCCCGTGCATTTGCACGAGTAATAATATAAAAATCGTGAAAAAAAATTACGGATAATATTTTTTGACATTTTTTAACCGTTTTAAGTTTATGGGTGAGTCAACCCATAATCCGACTCAAATATCAATTTACTCAACATCATTATATATTAGTTAGTTAAAAAGTTGAACTTATATTAATATTAAAATGTCTCGCGTTTATCAAATTTGGTGTTGAATTTAAAATATAAAGTCTTTGTAGCCTAGTTTGTTAAAGAGTTATACTTGTTTTGTTAGGTTGCAAGTTCGAAACATACCTCTAGCATTTTTAATTTTATTTTTAACCGTTTTAAATTTAAAAACGGGTCAACCCACAATCCGACCCAAATATCCAAATTAACCACAACTCTCGACCCGGCAATCCGGACACTTTAAAAATTAAGCATCATTATATATATATAGATTAGTTAGTTAAAAAGTTGAACTTATATTAATATTAAAACGTCCCGCGTTTATCAAATTTGGTGTTGAATTTAAAATATAAAGTCTTTGTAGCCTAGTTGGTTAAAGAGTTGTACTTGTTTTGCTAGGTTGCAAGTTCGAAACATACATCTAGCATTATTAATTTTATTTTTAACAGTTTTAAATTTAAAAACGGGTCAACCCACAATCTGACCCAAGTATCCAAATTAACCACAGCTCTCGACCCGGCAATCCGGACACTTTAAAAATTAAGCATCCTTCTTTCGAAACATACATCTAGCATTTTTAATTTTATTTTTAACAGTTTTAAATTTAAAAACGGGTCAACCCACAATCTGACCCAAGTATCCAAATTAACCACAGCTCTCGACCCGGCAATCCGGACACTTTAAAAATTAAGCATCCTTCTTTCGAAACATACATCTAGCATTTTTAATTTTATTTTTAACAGTTTTAAATTTAAAAACGGGTCAACCCACAATCTGACCCAAGTATCCAAATTAACCACAGCTCTCGACCTGGCAATCCAGACACTTTAAAAATTAAGCATCATTATATATATATATTAACCGTTTTAAATTTAGAAACGGGTCAACCCACAATCCGACCCAAGTATCCAAATTAACCACAGCTCTCGACCCGACAATCCGGACACTTTAAAAATTAAGCATCATTATATATATAGAGATTAGTTAGTTAAAAAGTTGAACTTATATTAATATTAAAACGTCTCGCGTTTATCAAATTTGGTGTTGAATTTAAAATATAAAGTCTTTGTAGCCTAGTTGGTTAAAGAGTTGTACTTGTTTTGTTAGGTTGCAAGTTCGAAACATACCTCTAGCATTTTTAATTTTATTTTTAACCGTTTTAAATTTAAAAACGGGTCAACCCACAATCCGACCCAAGTATCCAAATTAACCACAGCTCTCGACCCGGCAATCCGGACACTTTAAAAAATTAAGTATCATTATATATATATATATATAGATTAGTTAGTTAAAAAGTTGAACTTATATTAATATTAAAACGTCCCGCGTTTATCAAATTTGGTGTTGAATTTAAAATATAAAGTCTTTGTAGCCTAGTTGGTTAAAGAGTTGTACTTGTTTTGTTAGGTTGCAAGTTCGAAACATACCTCTAGCATTTTTAATTTTAATTTTAACCGTTTTAAATTTAAAAACGGGTCGACCCACAATCCGACCCAAGTATCCAAATTAACCACAGCTCTCGACCCGGCAATCCGGACACTTTAAAAATTAAGCATCATTATATATTATATATATATATATATATAGATTGAAAATTAACTAGAAGACGCTCATACAAAGAAAACGATGTAAAATCTCCTGATGCCTCGATTTTTTTATCTCCCAATATACATCAGATTACGAGATTTAAGCCTATGATTTTATTTTTATTTGGATGTAATGTTTCATTGTTTTCTTTATTTCAATATGATTGTATCTTATTTTATTTTTTATTTTTTTCATTTTGAGAACCTATAACAATTCAGTAATATTTTTTTGGATATGATTTCCCCCATTTGTTTACTATTTTTTATAATAAAATAGATTAATGAAAAATATTTTATTTTTCCAAAAATTCATCTATTTTTTTATTATTAAAAATTCTTTATTTATGAGTAGTGTTTCAATTAACCATAACAAAATCCAAAAGAGACAAGGAGTTAAAAAAAATGGCATTGTCGGTAGCATAGAAAACCTGATGAAATTGGCATGCATATAGCTAGCTAGCTAAGGTAGATGATAAACGTGATGGGAAAGAACACCTTTAGGCCCAAATAATGAGCTTCTATTGAGTCAAGACTTCACATTCTAGAAGTTAAACATTTTAATCGAGTAAAAGTAAATTCTCATATGTGTGTGGTTAGATTATGATTGTCCATCATGTTAATTTTAGAATGGATGGTTAATTACTGCATGGTTTTATACATAATTAAAAGCTCAATCATTTATTACTATATATATCAAATTACTAATTACTGGTCACCCCTCTATTGATTTGATTACCAACATTCACTTTTAACAATTATTAAAAAAAACTACCTGGAGGGATTAACTTTGAATTGATATAAAATATTAAAATGTGACTTTTACGTTTATCAAAATTTCAAAGATGTAAAATCTGATATGGATCACTTTTAATTTATTGTTTCTTTTTCTGAAACGAGACTATCTTGATGAGTGTATCGTGCTTATTAGCAACCCTAAATGTTATTGATGTTTAAAAACAAAGCAAACCTATATATATATATATATATATATGCATAAATTTTGTGGTTGGTCCAGGTATATGGGCATGCATGGATTTCTCTATCACTTTTGATTATAAGAAGCATGTGAAATGAATTGTTGAGGCATGAATTGGGTGAGTAAAGACTTTTGAGAATGGGCCGGCCATTGATGAAGAAACAAGTAAAACAAAGAAAAAGAAAAAGATGGAGGAAATGATGATGGAAACTTCAGATCTGAAGGGGGTCCTCAATATTATCTGGCAATTTAAAGGGTTTTGATTACTTGATTATATATCATGTTACACTCACCAAACATATGGACAGGCTTTGGCTCCGACAGTGCCCCGTGTTACAAAAAACATTGATTTCTTTGGTTTTCAGTGGAGGTGGGGTAGAAATTAAATTGACTGTTACAACTATCTTTGTTGCTTTGCTTGTGCTTCACAAGACATGTTCCATCTCTGGTTTCAGATATCTTCTAATGTTTATTCATTTGTCAAAAAAGCATACTGTTATCCACTCACTCATTTTATATATATCTTTAATGAGCTCTAAGACTAGTAGAGACTTTAATTATTGTTTTTGTTGGCCATAGTCTTGATAGCATTTTCTAGTTTCTAATTGGAAGCCTAGGTCTAGCTAGCTAACCAGTCACTAGTGATCATGATCATTGATCAAACTTCTGGTTCTACAACTTTTGACATGAGACCTTTGTGTTCGTTTTTAATGGGAATATGTCCTTTAAATTATATGATTTAGAGACAGGGAATGTATGTTTTTCAGGTTAGAATTAAGATTCTCTGACTTCCTTACTTGGAGGGGAGTGTGATTATGAAATCTTCATAAAGCTATACAACTTCTTAAAAGAAAAAAATGAGAAAATTTTCAAGTCATTAAAAGAAGGAATACGGTTTGGGGATTGTGACTAGGGCAAAACATTTAACAGATTAATCCGAAATTCAAACCGATCCGAATCCAAAATATTAATTTGGATTGGATTAAGATTGGATTTAATTAAAATTATTCATACTGTCCAAGCAAAATTATAATTTTCAAAATTATTTTTTTCCTATATTGTATTTCACCAAAATAGATTGTCTAATTCTATTTTGATAGGGTAAACCATAATCAGTTTTTTTTTTCAGTGACCAATAAATTTGGTTTTAGTTAATTAAATAATATAAATTAAAAATATACTTCCTTAATTGCATTAAGAATTAAAAGGCATTGTTTCTAACAAATATAAATATAATAAATTTAGAGTTACTCTGCGGATAAAATATTATTATAGATAAAAAAATAATTATAATAAATCTAACAAAATAAAATATCATTTTTGAATTAAGTGGTTTATAAAAATGAACATTTTAAACATTAATTAGTAAAAAACAATAAACTTAGTATGCAATTCCATAATTTGTTTTTGGTTAAATTATATTATAACCATGCACAATTCAATCCAAAATGGTTTAAATTATAGATTAGATAAATAGAATTTGAACTTAAAATGAATAGGAATTAACCAATTGCTCACCCTAATTGTACCAACCAAATCTCATGTTTCTTTTATTGAAAAAAATAAAAAAATATAGTTTTTTTATTAAAAATATTTTATGAATCATTTTCACGGACAAAACAAACATTTGCCTTAATATATTCAGATTTTTCAAACCGAATTAAACACTTGTATTGTAATGTTAAGAAAAATATATCAAATTATCTCGCATTATATTAAGGGATTTTTGTGACTTCGGCATAATAAATATTCATTCTTTGACATTTTTTTAGTTTTTTTTTATGATTATAAGTATACTCCACGCGTGAGTGATATTGTGCCAATTGATTTGAATATCTCGCAAAATTTGCTCGTTTGTCCGTCTAAGGCTCAAGAAGTTTTTGACATTTTTTTACTAGATTTGTTATATATTAAGGCTCTAAAATAGAGTTAAAAGTGTTAACTATAAATATGTAGCTTTTGTCTTCTCTAATAATCTATTTTTGAATAATGTGTCAATGTTTCGGATGATAACCAATTAAGCATATAATTTTTGCGAGTGTCCTCCAATATCAATTGTGAAGAGTAGATTCCAAGGAGATGAACAATTGTTTACATCTTTGTTGCATAGGACACTGTACATCTTTGTTTACATTTTTTTTTCTAATATTGTCTTTTTTATTAGATAAGGGTTCTTCTTTTTGAATTTTTATAAAAATCTAAATAAATCAATTTTTCAATCAATCATTTTTCACCGATCACATCACTCATTTTATTAATTAAAATACTAAAATACCTTCTAATTTAAATAATTATTTTATATTTTATTTATATATATTAATACTTTTTAAATTTTTTTACCAAAAATAATCATTACCTCCTCAAAATCATCACTCATCATTCAATTTTTTTCTCTCTTGATTTTTTAAAAAAACTTATAACCGAACAAGGCCTAAGAGCATATGCAGCGTATGACCTGTGTCTGCATCGAACAGCGTGTAAAAGGGTCGGTCATTGCTTTTGTTAATTTTTTTCATAATTTTCACATTCACATCTTTTAGCAGGAAATAAAAGGTCTTCTTGCATCTTTTCAAGGCCACTTAATTAATTAACTTCATCTAGTTAGTTCATTTCAAGTCATCTCGTGGTTGATTGAGAGTACATAAATGCTTTTTTTTGGTGACCTCAATCCTAAATAATAGTATAAATTCATTATAACATTTTGAAAATGATTTTATTGAATTTTTTTACTAATTTTAAAAAAATAGTATAATCACAACCAATTGATTAATCGAATATTTAACTAGTTAACCTTTGGATATAAATTCGATTATAATTATTAATTTTTGTATAACCCAATTATTTATGAATTGCTCTAAAGATCGGATCGAAAGTTATGAATCTTGTTGTGAATATAAATGAGTATGGGTCGAGGATATGGATATTTATATATTTAAATACAAAAGGTAATATTAATATATATATTTCTCTCTTTATATATTAACTCATATATTTTTATTTAATATTTTTTATTTTTATTTTTTTATATTAATAAGATTTTTATTATTATTATTTATTTTATTTTATATTTTATCATATATATATATATAATTATATATGGAACGAATAACTTCATCTTCTTTTACATTAATTAATTAATTAATTAATATATATATATATATATATATATATTAATTTCTATATTTTTATTTTTATTATTATTTTTTTTATATTAATTCGATTTATTATTATTATTTATTTTATTTTATATTTTATTAATTATTTTATCATATATATAATTATATATTAATAAATAATTATATATATTAATTATTTTATAATCTATATTTATATAAATAAATAATTATATATATACATAATAATTATATTTATATTAATTATTTTATAATTTATGTAATTATATTATATATAACAACATATTTACAATAAATGTTTTATTATTTACATATTAAATTTGAAAAAAAAATCCAATTGAAGAAAATTTTAAATTAATGAGCAAGAAAATCTACTTGAAAGCCCAAACTTAAATGCATTTTGGTAATGCAGGATAAGCCTGTAAAGGTAGGGCACACAATTTCTTCAAATCCCAAGAGCCCACTAACTTTACAAAATAGTGAAAATACACACACACACACACAAATCTGAAGAAAAATTTAACTTCTCCTTTTTCCTTAGATTATTTTCTCCGAACCCATCAAACTAACAAAAAAAAAAAAAAAAACTTAAATTAAATTTATTTAACATAAATTAATTTTTGTAATAAAAAGTTGCTTATAAAAAATTATTTGAGTAATTCAGAAAAAAAAACTTGAATCCAAACACACATAATATAATTGTAGCTTCACCAAAATTAAAATCAAGAGTTTACGTAAAATTATTAAGTTTACGTAAAATCGTTGAGTTTACGTAAAATCGTTAATCGATTCTAAACTTATAAAATTTAGATTTTACTAGAAATTGTAAAAGTTTAATATGAAAAAAAAACAATAGTTATATATTATTATTATTATTATTATATATATATATTTATAATTAAGTATTTAATACTTAGTCAATTTAAAAAAATTATATATTAAATTAAAAAATATTAATAAGTAAATAATACAATAAAAAAATATACCTATAAAATTAATTATATTAATTTATTTAATTAAATAATACTTTTATTTTTTAATTCTAAATATAAAATTATTTTTAAAACATAAAATCGTTATAAAATTAAAATTATTTATAAACTCTTTAAATTGTAAATTTAAAATCGTAAAAGTTAAATATTTAAGAGTTACTTAAAATCAGACTCATTAACCTAATGTTAAATCAACTCGAGAATTTAACCCGTTTATGTTTAATATCTCAAATAACCCAATTTAAGAAAATAATTTTAAGAGTATATATAACATTAACACTTTACAATAATTAAAATTAGTATTTTCCATTAACCTAAACAATAAATAGTTCATATTTAAATTAAATCCAGTCAATAGAATTCTGTCTTAAAGAACGATAAATCTTATCAACAATAATTTAATGGGTCATCAATACAGTTTGCTAAGATAAAATAAATAATTTTAGAACATGCTTGGTACGTAATTTTTTTACACAGGAATACGAATGCGAATGCGAATGCGAATGCGAATGCGAATGCGAATGCGAATGCGAATGCGAATGAGAATAAGAATGAGAATGAGAATGAGAATGAGAATGAGAATGAGAATGAGAATGAGAATGAGAATGAGAATGAGAATGAAAATAGAGATGGGAATGAAAATGAGAATAAAAATGAAAATGAGAATGAAAATTAGAATAAAAATGAAAATGAAAAGTAAAAAATCAATAATTTTAAATCTATAAGTTAAGTTTTGATGAGAAGTAAAAAGATCAATAATTTATGATTATATAAAACTAGCAGTGCATGCTTAAAAGATAAACAACTACCAAGCTTTGTTAACATTAATGAGACTTTTTTATTTCCATTATTCTAATTCACCTTAAAGCCTATTATCCATGAACTAAATTGTTCTTGTTTTTTCCTCTTATCCTATTTAGACTTCACCTCTTTCTATATTGATATTCGGTATTACATCGTTGAATGGAATTATTTTATGAGATTCTTGGAAATGATGGGTCTAGAAATAATCAGATTTAGAACTAAATCTGAATTTAAACAAAGAAATATGTATAAGTTTATTGAAAATTTTATTTGTTAATTATTTCGTTCAAATATTAATTTAGAAAAGATAAGGTTGGTGTAAGACATAACTTTAATAATATTTTTTGGATCAAATTCAATTTTAACTCTATAAATTGGTTTCGATTTAATTTATTTAAATAGCATAAACTAATCAAACTTAATTTTATTATCTTTTTATTCTTTCTATCATCAAATTATTAATTAAAATTCAAAAATATTATTTATATTAAATTATTAATTTATATTATTATATATTAATACCTTCAATTTTTTTTATAATCATATTTCTCAAAATCATCCACAATAATTAATTTAATACTATCCCATTTAAGTACAATTTGAATAAAAAATATGTCCACCAAAAAAGAATAAAAACAAATGAAAAAAGTGTTTTGATGAGATGACAAAAAATAATAGCATTTCCCAATTTCCTTTACTATTTCTATGTGGTCTATTCCAAGAAAGCAAATCCCCCAATTATGCTCTAATTTGATTAAAAAAATTATAATTTCTTCCATAAATCAATGAGAATGAATGATCAAATAACTAATAGTTAAGTATTATAATAAGTAATAAACTCTGAATTGAATAGAAGCAACAAAATTCTGTCAATTCAACCATAGTTAAAAATGGATATAGCCTAACAAAACACAAAATTACCCATCACAAACTGGTGATGGTTGAGAAGTTGGATCAGCAGACGAGGACCCGACCCGACACCCTTCTAGCATGAAAACAATATCGGACATAATGGGTCGGTCCATGGGATCTCGGGCGGTACAAAGCAATCCCACCTTAACTCCAAGCAAAAACTCCTCCCATTCCGAAGATTCCGGATCAAGTTCAATCAAACCCGGTTCTAGAAGCTCCGAAATTTGCCCTTTTTGCAATTGACCCTTAACCCACTTCACAATATCCTCGTTTTCACCAAACATAGCGGGTCTTTTACCCGTAAGCAACTCTAACAACACAATCCCGTAGCTATAGACATCTGATTCCTTTGTCATTGTAGCCTCGGGCGACATGTATCCAATGGTCCCCAAAGTAGTCTTTGATGTAGATGGTTCGGTTGAAGTTCGATGAACAACGAGCTTATCGAGACCAAAGTCCGATAAATGAGCTTCGAAATCAGCATCAAACAACACGTTTTGTGGTTTAAGGTCCCCATGAAGGGTCCCAGAGGAATGGAGGAACGCCAATCCTTTGGCGATCCCCAGTGCGATCAAATGTCGCATTGGCCAATTCAACACATGCCCGTCTTGATGGGAAGCTTCTCGGAGGAGTGTATCTAGGTTTCCGTTTGGCATGTAGTCGTAGACGAGTAAACGAACATCGGGCGGTCCAACGTAATAACCTCGGAGAACGGTTAAGTTTCGATGTTTCACGTTCCCTAGAGACTCAGCTTCTTTCCTAAACATATTCTCGTCGAATAATCCTTCGGGTAAACGTCGGATCGCTAGAACCATTCCATCGTTGTAAATTGCTTTGAAAACCAAACCGTATATTGATCGGTTTAGAACATTCTCTTCGTCGAATTGTCTCGTGGCTTCGATGGTCTCGGCTAAGGTTATCTTGTTGTTGAACATAATCAATTTCGGTACCCCACTTTCGCTACTAGCCCGACTTCCACTTGTTCGACCCGGGCTAGGTTTCTTTTCATCTGACCCGTTTTGCCTCTTTCTCCATTTTAGGAAGCTAAAAATGTAAAAACAACAACAAGACATAAACAAACAACCCCCGGTGGCAATCACTACAATCAACAGAATAAGCCTCTTTCTACGGCCGCCGGAAGTTCTCCCCTTGCAATTCACAGTCAATGGCCGGCCGCAGAGATTTCTGTTACCGGAAAATTCTGTCGGGTTATTGAATCTTGAACCAAGTTTCAATGGGATCTCGCCTTCAAGGTTGTTATTTGAGACATTAAAGTAGGCCAGACTGGGAATCAATGTGAGGTTCGCCGGAATTACTCCGGTCAGGTTGTTTCCTGAGAGATTTAAAGTGGTGAGGTTTGACAAGCTAGACAGAGGATATGGGATATTGCCGGAAAGAAGATTGGAGTCTAGAAACAGAGAAGATAAAGATGATGATTTGGAGATGTCTTGAGGTATTTCACCGGTCAAGTTATTTTGACCTAAATCAAGCTCTGTCAATTGAGAAAGACGAGAGAGATCAGATGGGATTTGGCCGGTTAGAGAGTTTGACCGGAGATTCAAGATTTGTAGAGAAGAACAGTTCCCAAGCTCCGGCGGAATTGAGTTTGAGATATGGTTGTTTGATAAGGAAAGATATATTAATGATTTAAGAAAACCGAAGTTTGAAGGAATATCACCGGAAAAAGAATTTGATGAGAGGTTTAAATATCGGAGACCCATCAAGCTACTGAAACCTTCCGGAACATCGCCGGAGAAATTATTCTCCTGTAAGGAGATCACTTGGAGATTGGGTAATCCGGCGAGATCAAATGGCAGCTCGCCGGAGAGATTCTGTTTGCTCATGTCGAGCGTCGTTAGCTTGTAGAGCTGTCCAACAGTCACCGGAACTTTATCGGAGAAGGCGTTGGAACTGATATTCAGAGTCGCTAACTGTCTCAAGTTCCCGATATTCGTCGGAATCTTGCCGGTGAAACTGTTCCCGCCGATATTCAACACAGTTAAATTTATCAAGCTTGTGAATTCCTCCGGGAACGATCCGGTCAGGCTATTGTCTCTTAAATTCAAGGTTTCGAGCTGAGTGAGATTGATGAAACTAGATGGAATCGATCCAGAAAACTGATTTCCACCTAAAGAGAGAAACTTTAAACCCTTAAGCTGACTTAGGAATTCGGGTATCTCACCGGAAAATCGATTTGCTTCAAGATCAAGAACATGAAGAGAACGACATTGCGTAATCTCAACTGGAATAATCCCATTAAGTAAATTATTCGCCATCTTTAACTCTTGCAATTTCAGCAAATTCCCAATTCCTCCCGGAATCGAACCGGGGAGATTATTACCCGACAAATCCAAACTTGTTAAAGTCGAAACATTTATAAACAACCAATCAGGAAAAGCGCCATGAATCTGATTCTGCTGAAGATCTAACACTTGAAGAACACTAAAACAAGAGGTTGTTTCAGGTGGGTTAATCTCCGTCAATGCATTAAATCCCAGACGCACGATCCGCAACGAAGGAGATGAAGGCGCATTACAAAACATCGACGACGGGACAGAGCCGGAAAGATTATTGTGAGAGAGTGAAACAACTTGTAAGTATGGAAGGACTCCAATCGCCGCCGGAATCACGCCGCCGATCTGGTTTCCGTCCGCGCTCAAGTGTATAAGCGAAGAACAATTAGCGAGTGCAGACGGAAGTGTTCCTACGAGAAGATTGTTATCAAGATAAATATATTGAAGCTGTTGGAGAAGACCAAAACTCGCCGGTATCTCGCCGGAAAACTTGTTGCTCGAGAAATTAATAATCTGAAGCTGAGATAATCCGGAAATATTCCTGGGTATTTCTCCGGAGAAGTAATTTGACGATATGTCAATGTAACGGAGACTTCGAGGGAGATCGGCCGGTACTTGGCCGGAAAGATGGTTTCCAGTGAGATTAAGCATCTGAAGACTGGTGAGATTGGAGATTTCCGGCGGGATGGCGCCGGAAAAAGAGTTGTCTTGCATCAAAACAGAGTATAATAGATTGCACTGAAATAGAAAACGAGGGATGGTACCATTGAAAGAATTGGAACGAATACTAAACTTGCGCAGCATAGGCAAATAACCAATTTGATCGGTAAGGGGTCCGGAAAGCTGGAGGCGAGGTAGCCGGAGCTCGATGACACGACCGTTAGAGGAGCAACCGACGCCACGCCAGTCGCAGGGAGCCGCTGGCGTCGACGAATCCCAACCGTCGAGGGCTCCAAGTGGATCATGGAGATTTAGCTTGAAGGCCTTCAATACTTCGAACTCTGGCAATGTAATGCCGGCAGAGCATTTTAGCAAAGAATCTGTTAAGACAAGAAGTAGAGAGAGAAGAGTAATGCCGGCCGCCATGGAAGGGGATTACAGTAGTGAGATTTTCAAATTTGGGTAGTTTGTTTTTATTATTGGGTTGCGAAAAGGACCGGCGACATGAGGGCTCCTCTCGTATGTTTCTTCTCTGTAGTGCGCATGCTTTCTCTTTCAATATGAGAGAGAGAGAGAGTGAGCTCTTTCCCCAAAAACCTCAAGCGGCATTTTTTGGTTTTTGTGTTTTCAAAAGATTGGATAAGTTTAGGACCCAGTGTTATTAAGTTTGTTTGGTTTTAGTTTTACTTAAATAAACGGGTTTCAAAAAATTGAATAGATGTTCCGAATTATGATTAGTTTTATTATAATTAAGAGGAATGATAGAGAGCGCGACTCTGAGACAGCGACTGGCAGCGCGATGCCTACGTGTTGTGCTACGTGGGTTGACAGGTAGAATATTCTCTTTTTATTAATTATTTTATCTCTCTTCTTATTAATTAATTTCTCTCTCCTTTTATTAAATAATTTTTCTCTCTATCTCTACAAATTAATTTATCTCATTTATCCATATTCTCACGATTATTATTTTACTCATTTATTTGATATTTACTATCTCTCGTTTAACGATTAAAATAAATCAATAATTTACAACAAATTCTCACATTAAATATTTTAATAATATTTAAAATAAATCAATAATTTACAACAAATTCTCGCATTAAATATTTTAATAATATGTTTAAATAAATTCTAAACCTAAACCTTAAACCCTAAACTCCAAATCCTAAACTCTAAAACCTAAATACTAAATTCTAAACCCTAAACCCTAAACCCTAATTAATATCAATGATTAGTTGAATTATGAATTTATCTCTTTTATTTTTATTTTATTTTTATGATTTTTCAATTCCTTTATTTATCAAATATTTTTTATGGCCTCTTTTTTCTTTTTTTTATTATTTTTTTTATATTGACTTATTAATATTTTTTAGTTTTATTACTTATAAATAAATGTTTATCTAATATTTTTATTTTCACGATTAATTATTTTCTCTCCCGTAACTAATTATTAATAATAAGAGAGAGAAAATAATTAATAAAAAGAGAGAATATTCTACCTGTCAACCCACGTAGGCACACCACGTAGGCATCGCGCTCCCAGTCGCTGTCTCAAGTCGCGATCTCTATCATTTTTCTATAATTAATTACTTCTTTCCCACTAGTTTAATTTAAAATTATTTTATTATTTTTTTTAAATCTACCCAAAATTATATAAATTAAAAATACTTTTTATATGAAAATAAAAATAATTTCGATAAAATAAATTATTAAACAATGAATTTTGGATCAAATTACATATAAATACAAAGTTTTAATTGGTCTAATATTACTTATTATTATATATTTATTTTAAAAAATAAAAATATTAAAAAAAAGTTATATAACCAATTCATTTAAGTTTTCATATTTTTTATATTTATAATCATTTTGATTATTTAATAACCAAATTCGAGAGTGCATTATTAAACATTCGATTGCACTTTTAGGCATAAATCCTTAGTTTTTTTTATTACCAATGTTTTTGTTACTCAACCGACATTCTCTCTATGAACGAACCCTTAAATTTCTTACTAATGTTTGCGTTTCACTTCCGCTTTATTTACCAATGTCCGCACACTCACATATAATAATTACTTCTTTTAGAGGGTTTGAATTCTGGTCTTTAGTATGAAATGTTAACACTTTAACTGGTAGACTATTTATGATTGTTGAAATAATTTTATAATTGTGTATGTATATATATATTTTGTAAGTTAGATTTTGAATAATTATATAAATTATCTATTAGGGTCTAATATTACTTATTATTATATATTTATTTGAAAAAATAAAAACATTAAAAAAATTAACTAACCAATTCTATCTATAATAATTTTGATTATTTAATAACCAAATTCGATGGTGCATTCTTAAAAATTCTTGGGTATGATCATAAGCCCTAAATCATTCTTCATGGATAAACTTTTAGATTTTTTTTCCAATGTTTTATTTACTCTAAGCCGACATTCCCTCCATGGACGAACTCTTAGGTTTTTATCACCAATGTTTTCAAAAATCAACTAATTGTTGTTAATTACTCATATTTAACTTATACATTGACTAAATGTAATTTTACAAACTGTTTTATTTCTAAATGTGTACAGGTGTTGCTGTAATGCGGATCTACCATGCCATGATGATCTTTTTGGACTATATGTTAATGAATGGTTTTAGTAATTTTAATTATTTTATGGACAAGGTTTGAGAATTATATTTTGAAAGTTTGAATTGAATTGGAATTGTGTTTTTATGATGTTTGAATTGAATCATGTTTTGTTAAGAATGTATGGTTAATTAGTACGTATTGAAATTTCTTTTGTATATTATATAGTGCAATTTTCTTTTGCATTTTGTATAGTGCAAAATAGTTTATATCTGATATTACGAATAATATAGTGTAAAATAGTTTATATCTAATATTGCGAATAATCAGTAGAAATATTAAACTGTTAATGGAAAAACATATTACAAATGTTAAAAACACTATTATTGCAAAATCAAGCACGAATACTTTTACAAATGTTAATGCAAACTAATCGTATATATACATATTATTGAATATATTAAAGAAACGATTGCACAAACTATCACAAATTTGAATTTGTTAATGCACATTAATCATATATATATTTATATATATTATTAAAAATATTGAATAAATACTTACATAAACTACTACAATACAATTTGTATTGTATTATTTTCATATATTAAGCATTTGAATATAATTTAGATTGAGTATTGCAAACTCAAGTAAGGATACATTTGCAAGAGTTAATGCAAACTAATCATATAAGTAATATATATATATATATTTATATATATATATATATATATATATATATATATATATATATATATATATATATATATATTGAAGTAATTGTTGTAAAAATACTATGACTTTTAATATAAATATTAACGTAAATGTTATTGCAAAACTTTTTTAACCATGATCAGTTACAGTTTTACAGAATAAGAGAATGTTTTGCAGCATTTTGGGTTTTGGTGCAAAACTTATGGGAACTAGTATTGTAATCGATAATACAAATTTAGTGGACCGTTTGTTGCAAATCGACAAATTTTTTTTAGTATATATACTATAATTTAATGGACTGTCACCTAGAGTTTCCATATTCCAAATTTAGCCCATTATTGTTCAAGTTAATTAGCCAATCCTATTTTGAATGTGTAGTCCCCGCATGTTATACATATATGTTGGTTATTAACATTATAGGCCGAAAGGAATATCAACAATGTTAGATTCATAATACCAATTACAAAATTGAGATATTTGACATTATTCTCACAATATGTTAATGATACCATATTTGCTTCTAAACTACTAATTCTTACAAGTATCATCTATTTTTTAATCGACACATTTTTTCGGAGCAAAATATAAAATACAATTTGTTAATGTTTTCATCCATAAACCTATATATAAGTAGTCTCATTGATCCTTTCAGACTACTCATAATATTTGTCTAAAAATAATTTCATCCAACTAGAGTGAGCTAAACGCATTCTATAAAAAATAATAATATTTTCAATACTTAAACTAAATAGCATATACTACGATTTAGAAAACAAGGCATTATGATATGAGGTATTAACATTTGATTAATCTTCTAAAAGATTCAAATAATAATTTTCTCATCTTAATTTTTTAATGATACCATAACTATAACACAAATAATTAGAATGTAGGACGAAAGGTTATAATGATACTTAGCGTAATGACTCAAAAAGTTTCTTTTAACAACCCAAAAGTCAATTTAACAACACAAAACCCATACTTATTCATTTGTTAGCGTAGCAATACAAAACCCTTATCGACCCATAAGTTAGAATAATGACGCAATGTTCTTCAAAAGTTAGCATAATAGTGCAAAGTTCTTAAGATTTAAAAGTTTTTTTTTGGGAATTAAAGGAGAACTAGCATGACACCCAGAGCCATAGTCCTCCGCTTAAACTCAAAACGCTTCCAGATGGAAAAAGATTCAAAAGTTAGCATAATGAC
Source organism: Impatiens glandulifera (assembly GCF_907164915.1). Taxonomy (NCBI): domain Eukaryota; kingdom Viridiplantae; phylum Streptophyta; class Magnoliopsida; order Ericales; family Balsaminaceae; genus Impatiens; species Impatiens glandulifera. Next base: position 69,991,711 of record NC_061862.1, on the reverse strand, counting down.
ATAACTTATTAATTTGTTAGCGTAGCAATACACAACTTATTCATTTATTAGCGTATCAATACAAAACCCTTATCGACCCATAAGTTAGCATAATGATGCAATGTTCTTCAAAAGTTAGCATAATAGTGCAAAGTTCTTAAGATTCAAAAGTTTTTTTGGGAAATTAAAGGAGAACTAGCATGACACCCCACGGCCATGGTCCTCCGCTTAAACTCAAAGCGCTTCCAGATGGAAGAAGATTCAAAAGTTAGCATAATGACACAACGACCTTAAAGTTCAACCCAATCGTTCAAATCATTACTTAATTTCAGCACAAACACATATACAATAATTTAATAATTTTATCATATCATCAAATACATCACCTATAGTCATATCATCAAATATATCCCATATCTTCAACATTTTATATAATTTAACTTTCATTACCAACACTATAAGAATTCATTATATTGTCAATAATTCTATTCACTAACATTTTTGATCTAAAAGAGAGTCACAACAAGTGTCGCGCATTCCTAAACTCATTTAGTAAATAATGGTCAACACCCCTATTTATTATATATATATATATATATATATATATATATATATATATATATATATATATATATATATATATATATATATATATTATATTTGTTACAATCAAACCTCCTTAGAAAAAGTTTGATCCTCCAAAGTTTACACAATTACATACTCAACCAATTTAAGATACTTCATTTACAAGTTTTTATGTGCCTTTTTTTTCTCAAAATGATTACTTCACTAAAGTTTAACCTAATGGATGACTTGTCGACGAAACACTTATTTCTTTCTGTCCACAATTCAAATTGAGTTCTCCACATATGTTAGATAATTTCCGAGTTTCAATGGGTGTATTCGTTAACATGATTAGTAATAGGAATGTACTTCTTCAACATTGATACATGAAATATATTATGCACTCTAGCTAATTGTGGTGGTAATGCAAGTTCATAAGTAACTTTCCCAATTTTCTTCAATATTTTGAATGTCCGACAAATCTAGAATTTAACCAATCTCGTTACTCCCCTCATTGGTGATATTTTAATAAATACATGATCGCCTTCATCAAATTCAAAATTTCTTCTACGATTATAAGCATAGTTTTTATGTCTGTTTTGGATGAAAGTTGATATTTCTTTAATTACACGCACTTTATCTATCGTTTCTTGTACTATATCTGGTCTAATACATCTTCTCTCGCCCACTTCGTCCCAACATATTAGTGAACGACATCTTCAACCATATAATGCTTTTTAAGAATTCATCTAAATACTGGCTTGATATTTGTTGTTATTGACAAACTCTATAAGAGTCAAATGCTCGTCGTATGACCCCATTAGATTGATGATGGACGCATGAGTGCATGTTTTCCATGACTTAATTGACATTTTTGGTTGTTTGTCAATTTGAGGGTGAAATGCGGTGCTAAATCTCAACTTGATCCCCAAACATCGGTGTAGTTTTTTTCAAAAGTGAGAGACAAATCAAGTATCTCTATCTGAAACAAAATATGACGGGATACAGTGTAATCTTACAATCTACCTAAGGTATAATGATGCTAGATTATCTAATGAAAGTCTCATTGTTACTACCAATAAATGTGTTGATTTAATTAATCGATCAACAATCACCCATATTTTAGTATTTCTCTTTTTCGTTTTCGGTAGTCCCACCACAAAGTCCATAGAAAAGTTATCTCATTTACATTATGGGATCGGTAATGGATGTAACAATCCCAATGACTTTTGATATTCTACTTTTACTTGTATATGTGAGGCATTGAGAAATTAAATCGGTTGTTTCTCTCTTCATGTTGTTCTATCAATAATTTTCTTTTAAAACTCTATACATTTGTATGCTACTAGGGTGAATCGTATATTGCAAATAATATGTTTTCTCTAATAATTTCTTCTTCACGTCTCATCATTCAGAATAATTAATCATATGTGGAATTGTAGATTTCAATCATTGTCCACTCGAAATTAGGTGTTTCCCCTTTTGTTAAATCTATTTTAATATTTGTTAGGTGATAATCATTTTCTTGAGTACTTTTAACCATCTCGATTAGAGAAGGACGAATCATTAAGTTTGAAATCAGAAGATGCTCTACTCTTGGCGATCTCCTACTCAAAGCATCAACAATTACATTGGCCTTTCTGGGATGGTAATTTATAAATAAATTCTAATTTTGAATAAGATCTAACCACCTTCGTTGACACATGTTTAACTCATTTTGAATATATATATATATATATATTTCAAGATCTTGTGATACGTGAAGAATTCCACTACGTACAAGAAATAAAGTCAATTTTTTTTAGAACGTTGGGTTCTGCTTCTCTTTTAGAGTGCGACTAATCCCCGCGGGTTAAACACATAACTTGCAAATCTACTCAACCAATTTAACTAGACAAACGAAACTTTCCGTTTGATGGGCTCAAACCCAGAACCTTAGAAAAGCTAGGGACCTAGGCTCGTCAAATCTTTAATGCAAATATAATTTCTCCTAACTACAAATCATGAGTATGCTAGTTTCGCTCATGTGTCTTTAGTTGTCGAGAGGCATAAGCAATAACATGATCTCTTATCATAAAAACACAACTCAATCCACTATTGAAGCGTAACAATAAACACTAAAGCTCTCATCCTTCGATGGAATGGAGAGTATTGGGGTTGAAACCAATCGCTTCTTTAATTCTTGAAAACTCTTTTTACAGTCTCTATTCGGACTTCACACTATTTTGTGTTAAACGAGTTAATGGGAGTGCTAATTTAGAGAATTCATTAACAAATCTTCTGTAATAACTTGTTAAACCGAGAAAGCTACATATCTTTGTAACCGTAGAGGGTCTTGGCCATGCCTGAATCGCTTCAACTTTATTTAGATCCATATATCCCTTCTTTAAATATGACATGACCTAAGAATGATAATGTTATCCAACTAAATTCACATTTAGAAAATTTAGCATATAACTTATTTTTTCTTAAAATTTGCAGTATTATTTTTATATAACTTTAGTGTTCTTCCATGTTTCTAGATATACCAATATATCGTCGATAAATACTATCACACATTTATCGAGAAATTATTTAAACACCTTATTCATGAGATCCATAAAATTCGTATGTGTATTAGTTAATTCAAATGACATTACTAAGTATTCATAATGTGTTAGATATCTTGTCTTGAATAACAGAAAAATATATACACATACGATGTTACAAATAAATAAAAATAAAATAAGATATACGAAGAACAATATCACCGTATTTGATGGTTGATTCGAGGCATGTGTTAGACACATTTCCCTTAAAACAGTTCCACTGTCTCCCCATGTGTTAGAGCTTATCACAGATGGCTGTCTCCCAGGGTACAACGATCTAGTAGTGATTCAGCACCGAAATCACTACACAACGAGCTTGATAAAGTACCTGAACTATCACCGGATTTCAACGGAAAAATCAAACAAAGAACTCGAAGAACACTCACAAAACAAGAAGAAGACTCTTGGAATTCTAGAGTGAGAAAGAATGAAAATGAAGAAGTTGTTTTTGATTAGAGATGAGAGGTCTTATATTGTTGAAAGTTAAACCATTAAATAAAATCATCATTTGATCCAACGGTTGGCATTGTCTGCCTCTTCATTACCTTAACGTTTTTCTCTTCATTATAGAGTAATTGTTTGCCAAAATAATTAAGGCATTTACAATTCAATACTAACATTACATGGTTTTTCAATTTATTAATAATAATATAAATTATCATAACAAATAATAATAATAATAATAACAAACTCATGTAAGTTACACTACAAATTAACAACATTTTGTTAATTGGTCATCAAGGCATTTTAGATCAATTAATTTAAATTAATTGATTTAAATTATACATTTGGATCAAATTTCACCATTTAATTCACGTTTGAATTTCATGTGAATTTGATTTGATTTTATTATCCATATTCTAATTTCCATTCATTAATGGAATTTATAGAACTAGTTTAAAAAATTCCAACATAATGTTCATACCTTGTTCGAAAAGTTGTCTTAAAGATATTGTTTGGATTGATATTGAGTTGATGATATCCTGATCGTAGGTCAATTTGACTAACGTGAGTCCCTTTTAATTGATCAAACATATCATAAATTCTAGGTAGTGAATATATATATTTTTATAATACTTTGTTAAGTTCTCTATAGTCGATACAAAGACATGCCTCCTATCTTTATTCTTTACAAATAGAATCGGGGCTCCTTAAGAACAAACACTTGACTTAATATATCCTTTTTTTAATAACTCTTTCAATTGTTTGTGCAATTCCTTTCACTCTGCCAGAGCCATACGATATAGATATTTTGTTATCGGTGAAGTCTCTGGTGCAATATCAATAGAAAATTATATTTTTTTTATTATGGGGCAATTATGGTAGATCATTTGAAAAAATATCATAAAATTCGTTCACAATAACCACCTCTTTATAGATTTTGTTAACTTATCAGATCCCCAAAGAGCTACCGAGTATAATTGACGCCATTTTCTTACCATACATTATACTTGTATGGATAAAATTATTTGAGGTGGAGTGATAATACTACGACCCATGAAAAAGAATGTGGGATGTTTAGGAATTTGGAAGATCATTTTTTCTTATTACAATCAATGTTAGCAATGTTTTTTGATAGACAAGTCATTCCCAATATGACATCAAAACCACACATATCAAGTATGATAAGATCTGCAAGTAAGATCTTATTTTCTATACACACCAACAAGACTTTCAAACTAAATTCACAATTATCATTTTATCTAATAAATTTTTAACAATAATATCAATCTTCATATATTCCATAATCCAAACATAATTTTCACGAAAGACAAAGATACACACGAATCTATAGCATTAGAATAAAACAATACTAGGCATAAACTGATGATATAAGAATTGTGAAACCACTAATTATATGCATTCCACATGTTCTTTGCTCATGGAAAACACTTCTACTTTGCTTCTTAATGGTTGTGTTTTCATATTGCTCACGTTCACCCTCTCTCCCCAACTCATTTGGCCTATAACTTCTTGTGAGCGATTGCCGCACATCATTTTTTCTTGGGGACAACTTGCTATGAGATGTCCACGTTGTCTGTAGTTAAAACATACTCTAGAGACTGATCGACATTCATTGGTTTGATGATTCTTTATGCATTGTGCACATTAGAGTGTATAATTTGTGGTTGATGACTCTTAGATCGTTGAAGTATTGATTGAATTTGGGTTGGTTTATTCGACCAATTGGTATCTTAGTTTCCTGGAAAATTGATAGCATTGCTTCGTTTTCTAGAATTTTCATAGTTATCCTTTTGTGCTTTAATTACTTATATCCGTGAGTAATGTTTTATCAATTACATCACCGAATGTTTTCAATTGAAAAAGAGTAATGATTATGCTAATCTCTACCCGTAAGCCAAGTTAAAATTTGGTTGATTTATCCTCTTCTCCACCAGTCTACGATTGGAAAATTTTGCAAGGTGTAAGAATTTAGTTCGATACTCTACCACCATCATGTTTCATTTCTTCAATTCGAAAAACTCCATCTCCTTTTGTTGACGAACACTTGAGGGAAAATACGTAAAGTAAAATTTCTCCTTGAATCTGTCCCAAATGAAAATAACATGTTCTTGTTCATGAGAAAGTTTTCATACTTTTCACCAATCATTTGCATTGCCACATAGTTGAAATGAAGCAAAAAAATTCTCTATGTCTTCACAATCGAGTACTTCAAATATCTTTTCCAATTCGGTCACCCACTTCTCGACTTTAAATGGTCGATTGCATACCCGAAGTAGGATGGATAGTGTCTTGTGAATCACGTCTCCTTCTTCAAATCTAGTAGTTCACAAAGACTCCATTTCCATCCATACCTAAAATCAACATTACATTTATCGTCATGTGTCATTGACGAGTCTTAATAAGGTTATTTGTGAAAGGCATCTATTTGTGAAAGACCTTTGGTTTTGATACTGATTAACTATCACGCCCCGTACTCAAAATTCTATTGTGGACATGTAGTCACCGCATGTTATACATATATGTTTGTTAATAACATGTTAGGATGAAAGGAATATCATCATTGATATATTCATAAATATCAATTACAAAAATGAGATATTTGAAATTATTCACAAAATATATTAATGACACAATATTATCTTCTAGACTACTAATTCTTACCAACATCATATTTTTTTAGTCGATACTTCTTTGGAGTTTATCCAAAATATATATATATATATAAAAAGTACTTATATATAAAAAGTACTTATATATAATATGCTTCGGTCTACTTATCCTTCCATATTACTTTCAGGATGCAAATTTTCACCTCTTCAAATTTTTTTTTTCCATGTTCTCAAAATAATCAAAAATCATTACTATTTTTTATTTCTAAATTTTAATAAAAAAAATCAAATAAGGCATTAGTTTTCTTTCTCTACCCTATTCATAAAAACTCTTCTTCAACTCTGATTATTTAAATAATACAAACTAATAAAACATAATTTCACTCTCCTCTCGTTTATCACCACTCAATCTATTTACCAAATTACTAAAATACCTTATATTTTTTATTTTATTTTATTACTATATTTATTACTATATATATATATATATATATATATATATATATATATATATTTTTTTTTTTTTTTTAAATATCACTTTCTAAAAGTCATTTAAAAAAAATCATTACCATTTTTAACTCTCTAAATTTAAAAAAAAAAATCCAAATCCAAATAATAGCAAATAAAAATCTAAAAATAATTTGTTCTTTCTTCTTCCAACCAATGAAGGTGATGCCAAGTCATTCCCTCACCAAATTCTCTCTCTATCACTCCCCTATATATATATATCCTATTATTATAATTTGTATATAAGATGCAACATATATAATTGATAATTCTCTCTCTAGTTCTTTACACTAACTATAATTTTTAAAATTAAACTAACAATAAATTTAGTAACGGTATTTAAAAAATATTAACACATACAAAAGAAAATGAATAAAGTATTCCATTATAATTTAAATAGTTAACTATGATTATTTAAATCATTTTAAAAAAAATAAGCATATTAATTTATTTAGATAAAATGACTTAAAAAATATAAATATATAATAAAAGATATAATTGTAAAAAAATGTTGTAATTGATAAAAAAAAAATCAGATTTACAATCTAAAATTAATTAGATCAAAATATAAATCAAACTAAGCAAAGCAATATATAAAGATTAAATATGATAGCAATTGTGGATCAAATATTCAATTATTATCAATGAAGATGGACATATTGATATGTTAACAAAATATTTATATTTATAACTTTTTTAATCATCAAAATTGAGACAATATTCAATAATTATAAATATTTGTATTTTAATGATAAATATATAATAAAGTAACAAAAGAAAAAATAGAAGGAAAAAAATGCAATAACTTATATATATATATATATATATATATATTTATAATTAAATTCTGAAAAAAGTTAAGGAAAAAAATATCTATCTAAATAGATTTTTATATCCTAAATAGAGTAAAAAACACAAAATAAAACAAAATATTTCTAGATCTTTTAGTCTGCTCATATCCAATCTTAAGAGCTGGTTTCAACTCTGTTTATTTTCCAATTTTAGGTTAGTTTTTTTAATTTTTTTTTGTTACATTACTCTCATTCTAAATAGGGTGTATTGTTTTGAACCAGCCTGCGTTCGACTTGGACACTCTTAATAATTGTTAGCTCGTGTAGATACCCGTTTACATGTGTGGCGTGGCGTACTTTGATCCGTTCAAAATATCATAAAGCACAAGTTCATTTATGTCGTGTTAACTCGTATCTACTTATTTTTTTGTATCGAGATAACTCGAGCTCAAATTCTTATGTCGTGTGTGTGGACTCATTCCAATATTATTATTATTATTATTATTATTATTATTTCAAATGTATATAATTTTTCTACAAGTATCATATATCAATATTATTATTATTAATATATATATATTTATTGGTTAAATTAACCGATGAAACCAACCTAATCACGATCAAACACTGTTTTAAATTTTTATAAACCTAAATTACAATTATTTTAGATACTTATATGCATTTGGATTATAATTTTTTTAAATTTATATAACAAAGAGACGTTTAATAAGTTTTTTTTCAGTTTTTTTTTTTTGTATATAATAAAAACAGCTTATGAGAAAATATTGTACTCTTTTGATTTGAATGTTATTGATTTTATAAATTATATTTTATTTAAATAAAATAAAGAAAAATTATAAGAAAATAGCTAATTTAAATAATTAATTAATGAGTAATAACTGAAAGCCTAAGGTCATCATTATGAGAGTTTAAAAAAAATAATAAAAAAATATATAAAAATAAAAAAAATTATTACTCATTAATATTAATATTGGGTATTTTGTATTGGATTAGATATAAGAGCAACTCCAACGGGCACGCAAATCCCATTATGCGTGCCCTTTTTCACTCCAACCGGACACCATTCGCAAACCCAAAATGCGTTTGGATGTCTCTCTCTCCTCCAACCAACCTATATTTGGGTTTTTACTGTTCATCCCCCATTTTGGCCATTTTTTTAAAATGGCCCTCAATCTATTTTCTTTTTATTTTTTTATTATATAACCTTATATATCTATAATCAAAATTAAACTTTAAACTTATTTTTTTCTTTTTAAGATAAAAGTTATAATATTTTTAAATGTATAGTTAAATTATTAAATTATATTATATTTAAAATTTTATCTAATTTATTTTATAATTACGAATAAACATATAAATTTATTTTTTTATTAATAATGTTTATTTATTTAAATGTATTATTTAATTATTTTTGTTATGTATGAATTATTAATATATAATTAATTTTATTAAATGAATAAGAAAAGATTGGGGTTAAATATGTGAAGTTGATAAATATATAGATAATATTAATAAGGTTAAAAAGTTAGTGTAAAAAAAGAATATTCTAAGAATATTCTTTTGGGTTTGGAAATGAGTTTTTGGGTTGGAGATGAATTACTGTTTGATGTGACGTTTACTGTATTTTGGGTTTAAGAATGGGTTTATGGGTTGGAGATGGTCTAAGTGGGTGCCTTGGGCAGCACATCAAAAGGGACATCAGATCTCCCCATAAAGTGAGTTGAGAGAGAACTAATTATTTGAATTGAGATTGTTCATTTATATATAAGAATTATAATGTTATTAAAAATATGAAATATGGTTATTAATTTAATTTTTTTTAAAATAATTATGTTGATTTAATATGTTAAGTTTGTTACTTAAAAACATTAATATGTAAATGTGTATGGCAGAGTAGTATAGGAATTTTTATAAGTAATAATTTGAAATGTCACATATAATTATTAAAAATAAATTTATAAAACTTACAAATAGTTAATTCAATTAAATGGGTTAAAATGGTTTAATAAGTTAAATTTTTTGTTTTAATTATTAATTTGTTTATTTTTAATATATAAAATTAGTTAAATATAATAAATATGACTTTATATATAGTTTTAAAATTTTAAAGGTGAGTGACACATAATAATTTAATAGTACCCTATGGCCATGTTTGGTACGGGTATAAAAAATATAACACTATTAGTATAATTTATTATGAGAGATTTATTTTTTTTATTATTATTTTATATATTAAATATTTTATTTTTAAATTTATTATAATATTTGAAATTTTGAAGTTATTAAAATTATTTTTAAATGATTAACCTCGTAAAAGTAAAAGATTACAAATATATAATTAAGTGGATATTTCCTTTGAGAGAAATAACATTATAAGTATGAATTTTATAAAATTGAGATTTAAATTTATTAATTTAATAAATTAGTTACATGTTTTATGAGAGAATACACTCTTATTTTATTGAAACTTGTTAGAAAAATATTAATTTTATAAATAATATTTAATCTTGTTATTTTATTACGGTATGTCATTGGGTGCTAAATTACGATCCAATGTCTCTTGAAACTCGATTATCACTAAAATGAAATGTAACTGTCTAGATGAAAAATAAAATAATCTTAAAAGGGGGTCGGTTAATCTTTATTAAGAGTGTGTTGTCATCTATACCCACATATCTGATGTCGTTATTCATTTTTCCCAATAGTGTGGTTGTGAAAATTGAGAGAATAATGTTTAAATTTCTACGGGGATCCTCTAACTCATCATTTTGTCATTTAGTTAGTTGAGATAAGGTTAAATGTTTTAAAGATCAAAGAGGTTTGGATATTCGAGATCTTATTTCCTTTAATAAGGCTCTTCTATCAAAATGGTGTTATAGATTTGCAACATAACCAAATAGTCTTTGGGCATCGATGATCAAATGTAAGTATGATTACGATTGGTCTAGTTGGATAAAAAATATCTAATTATCCAGAGGGGTGTAGCATTTGGAGGGGAATTTATTCTATGTGGAAAAGTTTTCGTGAGCAATCTAGATTCATTGTGGAGGATGGTTCTTCGATCAGTTTTTGGGACGATAGTTGGTGAAGTGTCAAAATTCTAGCTATGACGTATCCTGAACTTGTTTTCATTACTACATGTAGAAACACCACAATTAAGGACATGTTTGATCATTAGTCTAGATTTCACTAGCCAAATTATATATAGAAGGAGATTAAACAATATGGAAAGTTTGTCTCATAATAGAATTTTACTTTTGGTAGGACGCAAACAAGTGTCCTGTCTGAACAAGATTTTATATGTTGACAAGACATGAATAGTTTTCATATAGGCCATTGTTACAAGTTGTTCGTTAAGATGAGTTCATATAATTTTTGTTGGGAGAAATTTTAAGAGTCAAAGATTTCATCTATGATATTGTTCTTTGGATGGAGCGTTATTCACGGTGGAATTCTTACAGATTATATATGCATGAAAAAAGTTGTATTATGGTTAGTCGTATGTGTCACAAAGAGATTGAATCGACAACTCACTTACTTTTACATTGTCGAGAGATGGCTAGTATCTAGAGTTTTTTGTAGAATATTACTGAGATTCACTAGGTGATGCCCAAGTTTTTGGATAGTTGTTGGGAAATTTGGATTGATACGGCTAATATGACAAGCCTAAATAATTGGATTATCATCCAAATTATTTTTTGATGGACTATCTGGTTTGAGAGAAATCTGTCAAACTTTCATTGATCGTAGTCGTCCGATTCGTATTATTCATAATGTTATTATAATAATATTTTCTGAGATTCATTTCGAAAAGTTGGTAGAGTCCGTTAGGGAGTTAATCGTGTTTTTCGAGGACTAACGAAAATGATAACCTATTGAGTAACGTTTTTTATTATTTTAGTTTTTTAATTTTTAATTATTTTCTTTTCATGTCATGCTTTTATCGTTGTGCTCAAATGATTTTTATAATTTTTAATTTATATGGACCTTTCTTCCAAACAAAAAAAATCAATTTAATTTAGTTTATAAATTTATTAAATAATTAAAAATAAAATAAAATTAATAAAAATTTATATTATGGAGAATCATGTCCTATCAAGTTTGGGTTACTACGAGTGTCTAGACTCATATTTGTGGCTTGTTTATGTCCTGAATTGTGATTGTTTTTGTGATGTGTTTACGTCGATTTGTGTTCGACCCACTATCAAGTGAGATAAACATCGTGATGTCCCGTGTTAACGTGTTAATATCGTGATGTATCATGTTGGGTTGTGCTATTGACTTGTTCATTTTAATTATAATCATCAAATAACTTAATTAATTAAAATATAAAAATATTCTTATTTTATTTTTATTAAATTTATATTTTAAATATAAAAAACTATTTTAATCATTTGTCAAAAACAATATATAATTTTTTGAATAAAATTTAAAAACAAATCATAAAAATCAAGATGAAATGAATTCTAACTTGTTTTTAAATAGTCTTAGACAAGATAAGCATTGTTAGAAGAATCACCATAAAATCAGTTACAAGTTGAAATAATAAATATGTTGAAGTAGTATTGGCATGACTGCAGTTATGACTGACATTTCTTATATATTAATACAAAATGCATTAAATATTTCATTCATTTCACTTGATATAAATATAGCCATTGGATAATATTCAGATAATTTATTGCTAAAGCAAAAGTTGCAATAATGCTATTCCTTTCTAATTTATAGGTGTCATTTTTCTCAATTTATCCCGTATTTGATTTGAGTGGGACTAAATAATATATTTTTTATTTTATTTTTGTATTGTCTTCACATATAATTTTTTTTAAATAATTAATCTTATACTAAATAAATATTAAATATAATTTTAGTTAAAATATTTCCAGAACAGTTCTATTTATTCTCATTGCAATTCATCATATTGTCACTGTTTTTACTCATATTCTGATTTGTTAGGAGGGTATATTAATGTTTTTGTTCTTTCTTTTACTTAGTGATTATTTACCATTTCATTTTTACTTAAGGGGATAGATTTGTCAAAAAGTCCAAGAACCAAATTGCTTTATGTAGAATGCAAAAATCATATAAGTAATAATTTTAAATTGGGGATTTCAAGCTTTTGTGTGTAAATAAATAAAAAAGAGTGTAAAAAAGGCACAATTAAGAACAATATTTATTGACGTATATTTAAATCGCGACTTAAAAAAGTCATTTAAATAAATATTTATCAGAAACTGTAGTGAAGACTAGCGATGAAAGCTATAGCGGCGACTTGCAATATATCCAACTACCATCGCTATTGACTTTTAGTAACGATAATTTGAATAACAACGACGGTATTTTCTCTTATATTAATATTTCATTTATTTTGTTAAATAACACTAAATACTTCGAACTTTGCTCATTTCATCGTTGAATTTTGATTATTTACCTTACCCTAACAAAAAAAAAATGGTTTCCTGTAAACATAATATTATTATATTCACTTCAAAAGGATGTCAATTTTACATTATCAAACAGACTAGACATGGTCAGGCCAAGCCAAACCAAAAATATTTATTTGAACTTTTTTTCAATTATTTTATTGGTAATAACTCAAGTTTATATAAAATGATTAAAAAAGGTGACCTCCTTCCATTTATTTGGTCTTCCTTTATGTGGTAAGAGGGTAAAGATATTTTGAAGTCGGTGCTGACCTAGATAAAGAAGAGATTGGTTGTATGAAAAAAAACAATACGTAGGTTTATATTGTTTAAGAATTCCTTGGCATCTCTTCTCACCTACACATACTTTCTTAATTTATTTCTAATTCCAAAATTTATGATTCTCAGACCGAAAATTTTTGTTGCAGAAATTTTATATGGTAGCTAAAGATGAGATTTTTATGTTCAAATGCTGTCGGAGATTGGTCAAAAAGAGGAATTATTAGTAACCAATCGGGATTTAATAAATATGAGTTGGATTGTTCGGAGTAGTTAACCAAAACTATATTATTAATCCTTATCGAGTTTGGCTTGAAAGAGTAGACAATCTTGTAAGGATATGTCTTCCTTCGGTTTGGGCGAGAGATTGTCCATTGGTCAGGATTCCTGATTTTCATTAAACTCACAAGATCCTCTATAGACATATATGCATGAGTCATATAAGATTAAACACTCCAAGTCACATGTTCTCTATTCTCTAAACAAAATTATTTGGATTTTTAAATATTATACTTTTAGTTACATGGGATTTGCTACACAATTTTGATATATAATATGATATTTATGTTTTATCACTTGCTCTATTATTGAACTTGAGAAAAATAAAATAAATATGGGTGGTCCTCAAGAATTCTAGGCAACATAAGGGGCCGACTATGTATAAGAGAAATTTTATTTTTGTTGGTGGTCTATTATTTGACAAAAACATTTTTCTTAAATGGCTTGAAAAAGTAGGTTAATAGTTAAGTTCGATAGGAGCCTGTCATGATCTTCTAAAGAGCCGTTCGCTTTCTTTCCGATATAGATATTCATTCTTAGCAGTTGTCGTTAGAACAACAACGAGACTATGAGAGACAACGTTTACAACTGGTCATGGCATTTTTGGTTTGTTGTTTATAATAAAGTGTTTTTTTTATAAGTTTATGCCCACTTTTTATTTAAAAAAAATAATAATGTGTGTTAGTTTATCAAATGGTGGGTCAAAATGTGGGGCCTTTTAGAATGAGTATTAAGTGAAATATTAGACCGACCACATGCTTTGTCCAGAAACTTGAATTTATTTTAAGTTGTTTAGGAGGGAATTGATGTCATGATTATACACAACACTCTTTAATTTGAAAGGTTCACAAAAAAATTAGAATTTCTTTTTTTATATAATATTTAAAACTCAGATTTTATTAAAGAAGGGCACTATAGGTGTCACTTCTTACAATACAGATACAATATGAAATATATGTGCAAATAAAACTCACAAATTAGTTCAAATAATTAAAGTAGTTTAGACTTCATATATAAGTTAAAATTTAAAATTCAATTCTAAAATAAACATTACATAGACAAACTAAATAATAACATCTTACAAAAATCACTAAGTACTCAAATCCAACAAATGTTCCACAGTCTCTTGCAATCTTCCTTATACGCGATCTTTACATTAACATCATAGAAACTGAATGTTTTCAATGAAGATTAATACTAAATATTTTATGTCAAGCTTTCTGTCACACCCTAAAATGCATATTTGACCGAATGCCTTCGGTCCTGGCCAAGACCAAACACCTATGTGATTGGAAATTAGGACCGAGGCAAATCTGAGACTTAGGATCGATGATTTATGTGTTAAGACCGATGATTTATGTGTTTGGGCCGAGGAAATATGTGTTAGGCTGAGAAATATGTGTTAGGGCCGAGAAATATGTGTTAGGGCCGAGAAATATGTATTAGGGCCGAGAAATATGGGTCAGGGTTTAAAAATATGTGTTAGGACCGAGTATATATGTGTTAGGAAAGAGCATATATGTGTTAGGACCGATATATATATGTGTTATGACCGTGAATATATGTGTTAGGACCGAGAAGACCGAGGGAAATCTATGTCAAGACCGATAGGGTTTGACCGAGGGAGTCCGACCAAGACTTATACCCTTTCTTTGCTTTGCCACCTCATGCTTAATACACATCATGCTTAGACACCTCATTCTTAAGTACACCTCATGCTTAACCACCTCATGCTTAATACACCTCATGCTTAAGTACACCTCATACTTAGTATACCTCATGCTTAAATACACCTCATGTTTAGCCACCTCATACTTAAATACAACTCATGTTTAATACACCTCATGATAAATACACCCCATGCTTAATACACCTCATGCTTAGTCACCTCATGCTTAGCCACCTCATGCTTAAGTACATCTCATGCTTAATACACCTCATGCTTAGCCACCTCATGCTTAGCCACCTCATACTTAAATACATCTCATGCTTAATTACACCTCATGCTTAAATACATCTCATGCTTAAATACACCTCATGCTTAGCCACCTCATTCTTAACCACCTCATGCTTAGTCACCTCATGCTAGGATCTTACCATGCCTCGTTATCTTAAGTACTAAGTTATCCACCTCATGCTTCACCCACCCATGCTATGACAAGTAGTTGACCAACCCTTTTATTAAACCCATGCCATGACAAGTAGGTGACCATCCCTTTTTATTTAACCCATGCCATGACAAGTAGGTGACCAACCCTTTTTATTAAACCCATGCTTATGACCAGCAGGTGACAAGCCATCTACATTAGTAAGTATCCTCCCTATGCTATGACCAGCCTATTACCAACACCATTAATGATTACGTATCCACCTCATGCTAGATATACCCATGCTTTGCAATCTTAATTAGCAAGATACCACCTCATGCTTCAATAACCGACCTTAGTCTTTATATATATAAACTTCACAATGGATTGATTAAATGATATCAATTCATCTTCCCTCTTCACTAAGAATCATTAGACGTCCGCTAGAAGCCTTGAAGAACAACCACTCTTCAAGCAAGATCAAACCTTAGCATCTTCAAAGTATTAAGGCAAGAAAACCTTTTATATCACTCTTTAGAAACTCACACTTGCTTATATAACTCATGTATATTCTATAAATTATGCATACTATTTTTATAACATGTCTCCCTTGCATATTCATATCTTTATTAATGAACCAAGTATGATCTGTTTCAAAAACACAATCTATTTTCCAAGGTACCATCTATTTTCCAAAGGCTGATCTGTTTTCCAAACAAGGATCCCTTTTCTAAAACAGGGGTCTGTTTTATAAAGAATGAACTGTTTTATAAACAAGGGTCTATTTTCTAAACAAGGATCTGTTTTACAAAGTATGAAACGTTTTATGGAATCATTGTGAACAATGATGTATGAGTATTAACGGAATGGGAGGAAGGCTACTCAGGATGAGCTTTGTTAGTCTGATTCCAAAATATGTGCTGGATGTTTTTATTGGGACTGGACTTCTGGGACGAGCTCTAGAAGATCCTACCCACACAGACAGGTGTCTAACCAGGTTGTGGACTTTAGGGATAGACTCCAAAGAGTTCCCTTCCAACTATGTGCTCAACAGGATTCCTAACTTTCAGGATCAGCTCTGAATTGTAAAGGGTCAATATGTGCTCAAGATCTTACAGTATTTTCACAAATGATGATATACTTTACAAACCAGCATGTGGATCCAAAGAAGCTTTTAAAATATCTTTTCTACAATCTGTTTTATAACTTGCTAAGTCTTTAGGCTCATTATGCTTGTGTGGTGTAAGTACACCGCCATAGTCTTTATTTGACAAGTGAGGGGAGGCTTGGAGTGGGGCAATGTGCGGGGATGTGTGTGAAAGGAGGGACCAAGGTAGAAGACCAAGTCCTTTGTTGGGTCTATTATTAAAAGTCTGTATTTAATAATCAAAGGACCTTGTCTTGTTTTTATAAACCGAAATTTTGTAGCACACTTTTATACTTAAGAAAACGCTTCAGCACATGTTTCTGTTTTTCCGCTTAAGTATGTACGGTCTCAAACATCCCTTACTCGGTCTAAGTGGATTAGGAGTGAGGGGTGTCACAGTTGGTATCAGAACAATGGTCCAGATCCTTAGTACTTTCACACATGCTCCTACAATTGCACCTCCAAGAGCTCACCTTCAGGTTGGTAAATTATTTTAAATAAATTCATCATGAAACTGTTTTCATTAAAACTGCATCAATCGTGCTAAATAATTTTAATTTCGAGGACGAAATTCCTTTAAGTGGGGTAGAGTTGTCACACCCTAAAATGCATATTTGACCGAATGCCTTCGGTCCTGGCCAAGACCAAACACCTATGTGATTGGAAATTAGGACCGAGGCAAATCTAAGACTTAGGATCGATGATTTATGTGTTAAGACCGATGATTTATGTGTTTAGGCTGAGAAAATATGTGTTATGGGCTTAGAAATATGTGTTAGGGCCGAGAAATATGTATCAGGGCCGAGAAATATGGGTTAGGGTTTAGAAATATGTGTTAGGACCGAGTATATATGTGTTAGGACCGATATATATGTGTTATGACCGATATATATGTGTTATGACCGTGAATATATGTGTTAGGACCGAGAAGACCGAGGGAAATCTATGTCAAGACCGATAGGGTCCGACCGAGAGGGTCCGGCCGATAGGGTCTGACCGAGGGAGTCCGACCAAGACTTATACCCTTTCGTTGCTTTGCCACCTCATGCTTAATACACCTCATGCTTAGACACCTCATGCTTAAGTACACCTCATGCTTAATACACCTCATGCTTAAGTACACCTCATGCTTAGTACACCTCATGCTTAAATACACCTCATGCTTAGCCACCTCATGCTTAAATATATCTCATGCTTAATATACCTCATAATAAATACACCTCATGCTTAATACATCTCATGCTTAGCCACCTCATGCTTAGCCACCTCATGCTTAAGTACACCTCATGCTTAGCCACCTCATGCTTAGCCACCTCATGCTTAAATACATCTCATGCTTAAGTACACCTCATGATTAGCCACCTCATGCTTAAATACACCTCATGCTTAAATACACCTCATGCTTAGCCACCTCATGCTTATCCACCTCATGCTTAGCCACCTCATGCTAGGATCTTACCATGCCTTGTTATCTTAAGTACTAAGTTATCCACCTCATGCTTCACCCACCCATGTTATGACAAGTAGTTGACCAACCCTTTTATTAAACCCATGCCATGACAAGTAGGTGACCAACCTTTTTTATTTAACTCATGCCATAACAAGTAGGTGACCAACCCTTTTTATTAAACTTATGCTTATGACCAGCAGGTGACAAGCCATCTACATTAGTAAGTATCCTCCCCATGCTATGACCAGCCTATTACCAACACCCTTAATGATTACGTATCCACCTCATGCTAGATATACCCATGCTTTGCAATCTTAATTAGCAAGATACCACCTCATGCTTCATTAACCGACCTTAGTCTTTATATATATAAACTTCACCCTGGATTGATTAAATGATATCAATTCATCTTCCCTCTTCACTAAGAATCATTAGACGTCCTCTAGAAGCCTTGAAGAACAACCACTCTTCAAGCAAGATCAAACATTAGCATCTTCAAAGTATTAAGGCAAGAAAACCTTTCTATATCACTCTTTAGAAACCCACACTTGCATATATAACTCATGTATATTCTATAAATTATGCATACTGTTTTTATAACATGTCTCCCTTGCATATTCATATCTTTATTAATGAACCAAGTATGATCTGTTTCAAAAAGACAATCTGTTTTCCAAGGTACCACCTGTTTTCCAAAGGCTGATCTATTTTCCAAACAAGGGTCCCTTTTCTAAAAGAGGGGTCTGTTTTATAATGAATGAACTGTTTTATAAACAAGGGTCTGTTTTCTAAACAAGGATCTGTTTTACAAAGTATGAAACGTTTTATGGAATCATTGTGAACAATGATGTATGAGTATTGACGGAATGGGAGGAAGGCTACTTAGGATGAGCTCTGTTAGTCTGATTCCAAAATATGTGTTGGATGTTTCTATTGGGACTGGACTTCTGGGACGAGCTCTAGAAGATCCTACCCACACAAACAAGTGTCTAACCAGGGTGTGGACTTTAGGGATAAACTCCGAAGAGTGCCCTTCCAACTATGTGCACAACAGGATTCCTAACTTTCAGGATCAACTCTGAATTGTAAAGGTCCAATATGTGCTCAAGATCTTACTGTATTTTCACAAATGATGATATACTTTACAAACCAGTATGTGGATCCAAAGAAGCTTTTAAAATATCTTTTCTACAATCTGTTTTATAATTTGTTGGGTCTTTAGGCTCACTATGCTTGTGTGGTGTAGGTACACCTCCATAGTCTTTATTTGACAAGTGAAGGGAGGCTTGGAGTGGGGCAAGGTGCGAGGATGTGTGTGAAAGGAGGGACCAAGGTAGAAGACCAAGTCCTTTGTTGGGTCTATTATTAAAAGTCTGTATTTTATAATCAAATGACCTTGTCTTGTTTTTATAAACCGAAATTTTGTAGCACACTTTTATACTTAACAAAACGCTTTCGCATATGTTTTTGTTTTTCGCTTAAATATGTACGGTCTCAAACATCCGTCACTCGGTCTAAGTGGATTAGGAGTGAGGGGGTGTCACACTTTCAATGACAGAATTATTGTGTTCTGTCCCTATGACTCTATTCTTATAAGTTATAATAATAGTCTTTAGAATATAATAATAAAGAATTTAATAATAACCCTTCTTACTAAGATCCATTAGTATGTAATGCACTTGGGGAGGAGGGGCAAAATAATAATAATTTTTTATTATATAATTATTTTTTTAAATTATACGAAGAGTGGAGGATCTTATCCCGTATCCGAGGGTGCATATCATGTTCATCTATGATTAGAAAAAAAATAATGCTCATATATGATATCTAACACAAGTTGCAACTACTTATACTTAGATGAGTAGTCAAGTGACAATTTGATGTAAATAGTGTTTCTATTTATTAAAAATTGATTTACCACAATTATATTAATACAATAATTGTTATTCATAAAAATAAAATAATACGTACTCAATAAAAATGTAAGTACAGTATAATGACTCAATAGCAAAGCTATTAAAGTCTCAATTTTACTCTTAAAGTTTTATAATTTTACGATTTTAGATAGAGTAAACGAATCTAATTTTAAGTAAATTTTTAAATAGGTCAACTCTTATAATTTTAAATTTACGATAATAAAATTTTACGGTTTTATTAGTTTATAAATAATTTCGATTTCACGATTTTATTAAAAAAATAAATTTATATTTATAAATTAAGAAAAAAGTTATTATTTATTTAAATAAATAAATTAGTACAATTAATTTTATAAATATAATTTTTTTAGTGTTATTTATTTATTATTATATTTTAATTAATTTTATATTTAAATATATAAATATTGAAAAATGACTAAGTATAAAATATTTAATTATATATATATAAATAATAATACACAATTAATATTTGTTTCAAATTAAACTATTACAGTTTTAAAAGTAAATTTTATATTTTACGAGTTTATATTTGTGCAACGATTTTAAGTAAGTTCTCAATTTTGACAATCTTAATCAATATAGCTAAATCAATATAGCTAGAGAGTATTATATCTCAAAAAAAACTTTGAGAATTTTAATTTGAGGCCAGTAGATTTCTGGGCGAAACTTAGTTATTGGGCCAAACCCATGTGTTGGGCCGAGACTATAATTTGGACCCATCACCCTTTCCAAAAAAAATTTATGCTTCTTTCTCCTTTCTATTCTTACCTCTATTCAACTTTAGCTATGATAGTGGATTTAACTTTTCTACATTTTTAACATGATAGCAAGTATAGTAACCTAATCAATTTTATATTTGATGGTTAATAATCAAATATTATCATTAAATATAAGTTATCTTCTATGCAGTGGCTGAACCAAACTCCTAGAATAGGCTTACTCCGGTAATATTAAGATAGAGAGAACATGATAAGTTTATGTAGCATCAAGTAGTTGTAGTATAGTGAGGATCGGTCCTGGGATAAGCCCGGCAAGCCTTCGGGCTAGGGTAGCTCACTCCTTAAGACAGCTCATTTATTAAAAATAGTAAGGTTTTAATTAAATATATTGTAATTTTCAACCTAAGATATTATAGTTTAGTGGTTTTTAAGAAAAACTTAGAACTTTTATTTGGTTATGGGTTCAATCAAACCTTACCAAAAACCATTTTTTTATTAAATTTTTGTAACTCAACGTAGGGCAACAAAAAGTATCGAGCTTTTTTCTTACGGGGTTGGGGCAGCCCAAAACTCGGGGCCGGTTCAGTGTATAGCGATAATTAATTTTGTTTGTCTGTCAGTCGAGTGACCTAGGTTTTTCCCCTAGCAATGACATTTTTTTCAAGCCCATGTTGAAATTTCTATGAATTATGTTTATTTGTATGAATAAAACGTAAGAATATATTTTTGATAAAACAATTTTATAGAATAACGAAAAAAGTATACACTTGGGAGAATCGAACTCACACCATATATACCGTTTATTTTAAAGATTACTAAATAGAAGACTATTATTATTTTTAAAATACTGGAATACAAAAATGTTCGGTAAATAACAAGTTTTGTATTTTTTTTTTTGCTAAAATGAAGTCGAGTACAAGTTGTATAACCTATACATAAATTGTCTCTGTCAAAAATAACGACAAATAATCAAATTATACTGTAATCCTGTATTTTCCTACTATATAAGTGACTTTCTCATGATTTACCATTATAGTAGTAAGAATTCTAAAATAGAACCCAGCCGAAATGTATCATAATTTAGCTAATTGTCTTCCCTAATATACTGAAATTCTAAGTTGGAGCTAGGTTAAAACGAATATATGTATAATTTATATATGTTTTATAATTTTATCAAATTAAAATCAATATTTTATAAGAGATACTCCCAGAAGAAGAAAAAAATTGTAAATAAATTTCTAAATTTTTACTCTTCTTTTTCAAGCTCCTCATGTTATAAGCACGTTTATAATTATAAGTTTCTCTTATTTAATTAGAAAAGTACTCATTACATATATCTATCTGATGTACAAAAGAAAAGAAGTGGTAAGAATTAATTAATATAATATAGTAATAAATTATGATACTTGAGTTATACAAAACTTTATAAACAAATAGATGAAGCTTGTCATATATTACCATTCCGTACGTATAAGAGAAGATAAAGTCTTCATGCGTGTGATTATGAAGTCAGAGCAATAGTAAAGATTTATGTACAATAATAAATTTGTGTATTATTATAAATGTCTCAAATTAATAATTAAATATTAAGATACAATTTCATAATATTTAATTTATTTGAACAATTAATACGAATGCATTTAATCACACTCTAATTTACTAAAATGTTGGGTTGCCCAGATGGCGACCGTGTAGGACCACTTAAAAAAAACACAAAATCTCATACCAAGATTTGAACCAACAAGACTACAATATTTTTTTTAAACTATAATACAAAATTTATATTAATATTATAAAATATAGCTAGATAAATAATAATAAACCTTGGGGTATAAATTTGATTTTATTTATTCACTAAAACTAATGTATATAAGAACTTATCGAGTATTCAAGCTTATAATAATTAACTTGAATCATTCTATATTCTTTTTCCATCGTCACTTAATTATTTATTGATCATTGATATTTTTTTTAACAAAAACTCATTTCATTTTATTAAACAATGAAAAAAAAATATTTAAAAAAAAAATCAAGAAATCCGAATACAAAAGTACCCACACTCGAACCATTGTTCATAGACATTAAAATCTGATTTCTTAATTTTGGAGGGGTGAAGGAACCATCCAAGAACTTTCTCAGTGTTTGGATGGTTATGAAACTGACAATTAATTATAATAAGTTCACTAAGTTAATAAGTAGTAAACATAACTTCAAAAACACTATAATTGCAAAAGAATTTGCCTGGAAGGTTCCTGTACGTGAAAGCTTGATTAATGCAACTCATGAAAAAACTCCTCCTTTGTATATAAATCCCCATTATCCGTAGCATTTCTCCCACCAACCCAACAAGAAAATCATACTAAGTAATTGTTGTTCATCATCAACTCGTTAAGGAAGAAAATGGAAATCCAAGAAGTTGGAAAGTACGAGACTCTTCCACTTCTGTCGCTAAACCATGTTTCCTTGTTGGTTCGGTCTGTTTGGGACTCTGTTCGGTTCTATGAAGATGTTCTTGGTTTTTGCCTCATCAAACGCCCTTCCTCTTTCAAATTCAACGGGGCCTGGTCAGTTTCATTACTTTGGGACTGATTTCATTTTTATTAGTAATTGTTTGTTAATGCATGCAATTGTAATTTTGATTAATAATTAGGTTATACAACTACGGCATAGGGATACATTTCATTGAGAACGAGGCACTAGACGAATTCGACACGATAATGGAGCCTCGTCCCATCAACCCTAAAGACAATCACATCTCCTTCCAAGTAATTAAATACTCATCATTCATTTCTCTTAGTTATAACGAATTGTTTATTTAATCCATTCATTTCAATAGAGCTCGGATGTGGAGGTGGTGAAGAGGAAGCTCGAGGAAATGGGGATGAGATACGTGACAGCATTAGTGGTGGAAGATGGGATAGAGGTGGATCAAGTTTTCTTCCATGATCCAGATGGTTACATGATCGAGATTTGTAACTGTGACAAAATACCGGTTCTACCAATTTCATCGTGCCCGCTTAAGACGAACATGGGCATTAATATGGGAGATGTTTATGGAAACAATGTTTATAATACTAGCAACAACAAGTTCAACAACAAGTATATTAAGAATATCAAGTGTGGAGTTATGGAGGCTGTTATGATGAAGCTGAGCATGGATATGATGAATTTCTCCTTTTAATATTTATATATATATATATATATATCTATTCTTAAATTTACTTTTATAACCAACACTTTCAAAATCCATTGGCAATTGCTATTATTATTATTTGGCCATAATTAATTATATATGTATAGTGAGTGAGTGCTTGTATATGTGAATCATGCATGTAATTGATTCATATATTAATGTGTGATGGCTCTCACTTGATCATTTTTATTTTACTGATTTTCAATTAATTAATTGTGTGAAATGTTGTTACAATTTATATACAAACCCTTCAATCTCATTCTTATTTTCTTTATTTGAAAAGGTTGATTTATTATTTCTACAAGTCTTTTATTATTATTATTATTAATAATTTTAAGAAAGTAAATAGTTATGTCCAATTTTAAATTAGAACATCAACAATAATAAAACAAAATATTATAACTTATAAAATGGTTTACAAATGTATTTGTAAAACTCATTTGTAAACCATTTTATCATTT
This sequence comes from Impatiens glandulifera, assembly GCF_907164915.1. Lineage (NCBI taxonomy): Eukaryota > Viridiplantae > Streptophyta > Magnoliopsida > Ericales > Balsaminaceae > Impatiens > Impatiens glandulifera. Next base: position 69,967,212 of record NC_061862.1, on the reverse strand, counting down.
TATAAGTTAGAATGGTACTTTTGTATTATTAATGTTGATTTTTATATACTTTCTTTGTTATATATATATATTATAAAAACTTCATTATATATGAGGACACGGTATAGAAGTTTCCCCTTCACCTCAAGAGAGTGGCAAACAAATGTACATGTACTTTTGTTTGGAAATTGTTTGGAAAGTAATTTGTTTTCTGTTTTCATAATTATATGTAAGCTTCCTTATATAATATCAATTAATACATTTTGTTAATGTTAATCTTATTTCTTAATATTTTACACATCAATAAAATTACTCCAACAAATATAAATAATGGGTTCCTCAACATGAGCAGTCCAAATTTAGGTTAAATTTGTAGAAGTTTGGATTATAGATTATTCCATCTAAAGTAGGAAACACCTTAATCCACGCTGTGAAATTATGCCAACCTTCTTAATAATCCCATGAATGAATAATGATACTAATGATTCATTATCTATCGAAGTGGAGACTCACGAGGAAGGCCATGAGACAGCATAGAGTCTGGACTATGGCTATGCTCAGTCAAAATTAACTTTAACTTGATTTTGATCGAGTTGTAACCGAGCTCAAGCCGTCTCGTTCAATATTCGAGTCGAGTTCGAGCTCATATAATACTTGTTCGATGGTTTGTTAAGCTTTTTCGAACCAAATAATATATAATATGTTAATTTTATTCATTTTTAATATTAAAACCTAAAACAAACCTCTTTTTTAAATTTCAACTCACCCCAAATCCGACCTATTTGAAACAATTTATAAAAACACAAAAATATAATAACATAAGAAGACACAGATTTATAGTGGGCACTCAAAATGAGCTACGTCCATTTCAGTCATCACCTGATTTCACTATAAGGGAAAATGAATACAAAGTTTGTCTCACACTATTTATCTCTCTTAAATTATGTATTTTTATATAAAATCTTTAACAATAACATATTTATAAGACAAACATTAATACAGTAAAACATAAATAACTTTTGGTCAGGTCCAAGTCCAAACTCAATAAACTTTAATTAATTTTTAAGAGTTTATTATAAGTGTATGTTTTATAACTCAACAATTTTGCACTTGGAAACTAAATTCACCATCTCTCAACCGGTAGCGGCTCTCCATTAGGTGTCTTAACAAAGAAGGTTAATTGAAGTTACACATAACTTAAGTTTCTCGTTTGTCAGTTTTCGTTAGCATATCAGCTGGATTCTCACTCTCGAGAATTTTTTCACAAGATAACACTCTATCTTCTAAAGCTGATTGGATTAAATGATAACGAACATATATATGCTTCATCCTTTCATGATAAACCGGATTATCTACCAAATGAATAGAACTCTAACTATCGTATCACAGCACACTCACTCGTAGTCTTGATCCAAATCTCGTAAAAAGAGTTGCAACCACATCATCTCCTTGTCAGCCTATGTCACAGCAACATAGTCTGCATCGCAATTAGAAAGAACAACAATCTTCTGTAGTTTTAAAATTCAACTAATTGCAGTACCTCACAAAGTATTGATATAACATTTTGTGCTCTTCCTATTATCAACATCACAATCATTGGCAGTATCAACATATCATTCCAAACTCATATTAGACTTTTGAAAACACAAATCGAGACCAATACTTCCTCTTAAGTATCGTAGTATACACTTTACTGTTTCTCAATGTTGTCTACCCGGGTTGCTCATAAATCTACTAACAACTCACACTGGATGTGTTATGTCTAGTTGTGTATAAACCATCGCATAACTAATACAACCAATGACAGATGTATACGGAATGGTGACCATGTAATTATTCTCATCCTCTATTGAAGACGACTGAGTTTTAGATAATAGCTAAGGGGGTAATAACTGATTTTTTATCGTACAAGTTGAATTTGTTGAGAACTTTCTTTACATATCCTTCTCGTGAAAGTTTGATAACTTCTTTATTCAAAAAAATTATCATCCCAAAGATTTATTTTGCACCACCCAAATCTTTCATTGCAAATTTCTCAAACAACTCTTTTTTTTACTTGTTAATCTCATACAAACTTGTTTTAGACTCATCTTTCATCGTAGACTACCACTTAACTAATTCATCATATTATATTGTTTCCTCATAGCATTTAAGTTTGCCTTTATCTATCAACACGATGTATATCAGAGATGAGAACTACTCGACTGATTTTCATTTTCTTAAAAATCTTCTCAATTGTATAACCGGTGTTTGTTGACTTTTCTCTAGAGCTCTCAACGATTTCTTCTTCAACAACACATTAGTCTTCTTCGACAGTAAGTATATGTTCAACTGAAAAATCTCTCAAATCGACTGTACCATTCTATTCCATTTTTGAATCATCATTTGATGTTTCCAAATACAATCATTATAAAGAACATGTTCATTGAAGATATCGTTCCTGATAAGAATGATCTTTCGATTTTGATTATCCTATAAACGATAACAAACTCAATATCACCATAACCAATAAAAAACACTTATTAGACTTTAGATAAAGTTTGGTTCTACACATTCATTAATATGTACATATGATAAACAACCAAACACTTTCAAATAAGAAAAATTTACCTTTTTATGGCTCTAAACTTCTTCTGAAATTCTGAATTCAAGAGGAATAAAGGGTCATCTATTTATCAAGTAAGCAATAGTGTTAATAGCTTCTGCCCAAAAGGTTTTAGGTAGCCTAGTGTGCAATCTCATGCTTTTAGGACGCTTGTTCAATGTTCGATTTATCCGTTCAGCTACTCCATTCTCTTAAGGCGTTCGGGAAACAATGTTTATCAAAATGATCTCATTCACATCATAATACTCTTTAAAATTTGAATTGATGTACTCACATCTATTGTCGGATCTCAAACGCTTAACATTTTGATTTGTTTCATTTTCAACCAAAATCTTATATTTGTTGAAAACAACAAATACATATGACTTATTTTTCATAAAGTCGAATCATTTATAAACGTCACGTAGTAGTGTGATCCGTCAATAGAAGAAATATGTATAGGTCCCCAAAAATCAGTGTGTACCAACTTTATCCTCTCTTTCTTAAGCTCATTTCCAATCTTTAAGAAACTCACACATTTTTGTTTTCCAAAAATACAGTTTTAATAGAACTGATACTCAAGAGACTTCAATACTAGAATCTGAACGCTCTTCAATAGAATTTGCATCCCCTTTTTGCTCATATGGCCTAACCTACAATGCCATAACTTAGTGTTCTTTGAGTCATCAACAATAGTAGTAATTGTGTCTCTATATGTTGACGTCATATATAACGTTCTAGTTTTGTGACTTCGAGCAACAATTATTGCTCATTTAGTCACCTTCCACATACCCGTTTACATAACTAAAAATGTGACCTTCGTCATCATGTTTTGTAACAAAAATAAAGTTACACATTAAACTTGGAATATGTCTCACCTTACTAATCTTTTAAACAAAACTATTTGACATCTTCAATTTGATGTTCCCATGCCTACAATATTCAGTGATTCACCATCTACGAGATAAACTTTCCCACAATTTTCAGCCACATAGTTCTCATTAATTCTTTATGGGCAGTGTCTAGGAAAGACGCTCTCGAGTCCAAGACCAATGAGTGTATCGAACTATTAACTGACAGAAGCAACGCATCAATGACAATTTTTTTAAACTACGTTGACTGCGTCATTTTTTTCATCACCGTTTCTCTTCGGTGCTTTGCAGTTCCTCTTCAAGTGACCCTGCTTACCACAATTCTAACAGTTAAATGTTCGTCCACACTTGGATTTACTCCTCTTGTTCCTCGACATAGATAGATCTTACCTTGGTTAAAAGTTCTATCATTATATTTGCCCATATTTTCAACATTCAAAGCATAATTTTTGAATGTTTCTGTCACACCCAAAGTTTCATTTTAGACCGAGTAAAACTTCGGTCTTGGCAGAAACCAAAGGCCTAGGTCAAATCGGGGCCATGGCCGAGGTTATATCTATGTCACGACCGAGGGGGTCCGACCGAGGTTATATCTATGTCACGACCGAGGGGGTCCGACCGAGGTAAAATCTATGTCACGACCGAGAGGGTCCGACCGAAGGAAAATCTATGTCGCGACCGAAGGGGTACGACCGGGGAGTCCGACTGTTTATATTTTCCAGCGCTTTTTGTTTATGGCAAGCAGGTGACGAGGCCTTTTTATTATTATATTATTTAACCTAAGTGATGACAAGCAGGTGACCAGCCCTTTGTATTATTATATTATTATACTTAAGTGATGACAAGCAGGTGACCAGCCATCTTTGTTAGCCCATGCCTAAGACAACCAGGTGACCAGCCCTTTGTATTATTATATTATTATACTTAAGTGATGACAAGCAGGTGACCAGCCATTTTTGTTAGCCCATGCCTAAGACAACCAAGTGACCAGCCCTTTGTATTATTATATTATTATACTTAAGTGATGACAAGCAGGTGACCAGCCATCTTTGTTAGCCCATGCCTAAGACAACCAGGTGACCAGCCCTTTGTATTATTATATTATAATACTTAAGTAATGACAAGCACGTGACCAGTCATTTTTGTTATCCCATGCCTAAGACAAGCAGGTGACCAGCCCTTGTTATTATTATATTATTAAACCCAACAGGTGACAAGTAGGTGACCAGTCTTCTTTTAGTACTATATATAGGGCACCCCTTCCTTCATTATATTCTTTTCCACCATCTCTCTACTAAGAAACCAGAGGCACACTTTTAGAAGCAAGACCATAGTACCTTTAGGAGCAAGATCATAAACATAGCAGCAAGATCATCTTATAAGGCAAGCACTTTTCTCAACTCATCTTTAGAAACCCACACTTGTTTATATAATCTGTTTCTACAAAGTATATTCTGTTTTCAAAGGTATGATCTTTTTCAAAGGTAAGTTCTGTTTTTCCAAAAGTATAATACGTTTTTGTGGACCATGAGTTATGAACTAGATGGATTTGGGCAGAAGGCTAGCCAGGTTGAGCTCTGGTAGTCTGAAGCCAAAATATGTGCTGGGGGTTCTATTGGGACTGGACTTCTGGGACGAGCTCTAGAAGATCCTACCCACACAGACAAGTGTCTATTCAGGTTGTGGACTTTAGGGATAGACTCCGAAGAGTGCCCTTCCAACTATGTGCTCAACAGGATTCCTAACTTTCAGGATGTTTCTGTTCTAACCATTTTATAAACAGTTTTATAAAGGCAACACATCAATATCAGTCAGCTTTTACTTGTTTTTTTATATACTCTTCAAAATATGCTTGCTGGGTCTTTAGACTCACTATACTTGTGTGGTGTAGGTACACAACCACATCAGTCTGTTGATCCATGAAGGGAGGCTTGGAGGGTGTGTAGGGTGCAGGGGAGGCGTGTGTGTGGGAGGAGGGACAGGTGTATTTCAAGTGCTTTTAAGGTCTGGCACCTAATGACCCAACGTTTTATATTTCAAGTGCTTTTAAGGTCTGGCACTTAAAGACCAATGTTTTGTATTAAGGAACCAAGTTGTAAATATTTTTAAGGAAAAGGGCTTTGTTCTTTTTAAAGGGTCTGGTTTTGTAATGACAATCATAATTTTATAACTCTTCCGCAAATGTTTCTGTTTTCCACTTAAATATATATGTTTTTAATAATCCAGCACTCGGTCTAAGTAAAGCGAGAGTCAAGGTCGTTTACAGTTGGTATCAGAGCAATGGTTGCGAACCTTTGTACTTCCACACACATGCTCCTGCAACTTCAACTCCAAGGGCTCTCCTTCAGGTTATTAAGTGTTTAAATAATTTGTTAAACTGATATTAAGTGTATAGCTTTGTTTCCATTAGAAACATGAGAAGAGGAACAAGAGGAAACGCATCTGCCCCATCTGAAGAGAATGAGCAGAATAATGTTATGTCCGGTCTTATTGATGCCTTGCGGGATCAAAACCGGATCCAAAACGAGCAAATGAGGGATCATAACCGAATTCATAATGATCAGATGCGAGAAATGTTCCAAGCAAATGGGTCTTATCCGAATCATACTAACAACAACCACGAGGGAGGAAGCCAGCAACCAGCATACAAACACTTTATGAGCTTCAAACCATGCGACTTTAAGGGAAGTACGGATCCCATGGTGGCTGAAGAGTGGATACGTTCATTAGAAACAATATTCGAGTTTATGCAATGCAACAACTCGGATAGGCTGAGGTGTGCCACGTTCATGTTCAAAGACGATGCAAGAATCTGGTGGCAAGGAGCCAAGTCCACCCTCAATCTCGATACAGCAACCTAGGAAGAATTCAAAGCTGTGTTCTATGGCAAGTACTTTACCTTGAGCACCAGAAATAAGTTGACCAGGGAGTTCCTGGAAATTCGCCAAGGTGATCTAAGTGTGGCTGAGTACGTCAAGAAATTCGAACGGGGTAAGTATTTCGCGCCAATGATAACGGGAAGCAATGACATCGAGCTGAACCATTTTCCGGAGGGTCTTAATGCAACAATCGGTCGTGATGTGAGGCTGAGCAATACTGCAACAATGAGGGAAACGATCGATAGGGCGTTGATGGCAGAAAAGTATAGTCAAGACATTGTAAGGGAGGCGCAGACCAAACGATCTAGCTATCAAGAGAGGGATTCTCAAGGGTCGGCTTCAAAACGGCCCTATCAACAAAACTTTAATAATTAATCAAACCACCAGCAGTCCAGAAACATATAGAACCCTCAACATCAACAACATCAGCAACAACAACAGCAGCAGCAAAGAAGGACACCTTATTCCAGACCAGCAAACCAGGCCAACCTGCCGGCTTTCCCCTGCAATCTCTGTGGAATCATTCATACGGGGCCGTGTCTGCAAAGTTCTAATGTTTGTTTCTAGTGTAAAAAGGTGGGACATTACAAGCGAGACTGCCCACAATTAAGGAGGGTCATACCAGGCAGAGTCTACTCCATGAATCAAAAAGAAGTGAACCCAAACTCCACTATTATCATAGGTAACTTGCTGATTGCTAATAAGTTAGCCATTACCTTGATAGATACTGGGGCAACAAATTCTTTTATTTCTGCATTCTTTGTTCAACAAGTTGGCTTAAAACCAGTGGAGTCCATGGTTGTTTATAAAATATCTCTACCAGCTGGACCAGGTCTTAAAACTAATAGGTTTGTTAAAGATTGTGAAACCCAGCTTCAAAATCACAAGATGTTTGTAGATCTTGTGGTGGTGGAGATGTCGGGGTTTGATGTTATTTTAGGAATGGACTGGCTACTCCGTCATGAGGCACAAATTAATTGCAAAGATAAGTCTGTGACCCTAGTTGACCATGATGGGAAGGCCTTTCTGTTTCAAGCCCAACAGTTACCACAGATAGCGGTTCCAAGTGTGTTGGCTGCTGCTCATGTTAAGTTGAATGAGCAGCAACCAAAGTTAGAAGATATCTTGGTGGTAAGAGAGTATCCAGATGTGTTTCCAGCTAATGTTTTCGGGCTTCCACCAGTTAGAAAAGTAGAGTTCAGCATTGTGATCAAGGTTGGTAGTCTGCCAATCTCGAAAGCACCTTAACGTTTAGCACCCACCGAAATGAAAGAGTTGAAGGACCAGCTGGAAGATTATTTGAGCAAGGGGTTCATTCGCCCAAGTGTGTCCCCTTGGGGTGCACCAGTTCTGCTTGTGAAGAAGAAGGACGGGTCCAGGCGGTTATGCATTGATTATAGAGAGCTCAACAAGGTAACAATCAAGAATAAGTATCCTTTACCAAGGATCGACGACCTGTTCGACCAACTCAAAGGGGCTTCGGTCTTCTCCAAAATCGATCTAAGGTCCGACTATCATCAAATCCGGGTCAAGGAGGAAGACATAAAGAAGATAGCATTCAGAACTCGTTATGGGCACTATGAGTTCTTAGTGATGCCATTCGGGTTGACAAATGCACCAGCAGTTTTTATGGAGCTCATGAATAGGGTCTTCCACCCCTATTTAGATCAGTTTGTTGTGGTCTTCATTGATGACATCTTGATCTACTCTAAAACAGAAGAAGAGCACCATCAGCACTTGGCCTTAATTTTGTAGGTTTTATCTCATCATCATCTCTTTGCAAAACTAAGCAAGTGTGAGTTCTGGCTGAGGGAGATAACATTCTTGGGCCACATTGTTTCTGCCAGGGGCATTGAGGTTGATCCAACCAAAGTAGAAGCGGTGAAGGACTGTGCGACACCAGCAAGTGTGACTGAAATCAGAAGCTTTCTGGGTCTGGCTGGCTACTACAGAAGGTTCATCAAGGGCTTCTCCAAAATAGCTTTACCCCTTACAACCCTGACGCGCAAAGATGAAAAGTTTGTATGGTCCGAGCAATGTGCCAACAGCTTTGAAGTGCTGAAGAGAAGCTTGATATCCGCCCCTGTTCTTTCAATTCCAACCGAGGTAGGCAACTTTGTTGTGTGCACAGATGCTTCCAAGAACGGCTTAGGTGTTGTGCTAATGCAGGAAGGGAAGATTGTGGCGTATGCATCCAGACAATTAAAGATCCATGAGAGGAATTATCTAACTCACGGCCTGGAGTTAGCTGCTGTAGTGTTTGCTTTGAAGATATGGCGCCATTACCTCTATGGGGAAAGGTGCCAAATCTTCACAGATCATCAAAGTCTTCACCCAAAAAGATCTCAACATGAGGCAGAGGCGCTGGCTGGAACTCGTTAAAGACTACGACTGCGAAATAATCTATCAACTAGGGAAGGCCAACGTAGTAGCTGATGCACTTAGCCGAAAATCAATCACCCTCAATCAACTTACTGCTCAACCAAACCTGATCCTGGAGTTCGAGAGGCTGAATCTGGTGGTGTTGGAGCAGCATCAAGAGTGCATCCTGGCGACTTTAACATTAGTTCCGGACCTACTTGAAAGAATTCGGTTGGGGCAGGCGCAAGACCCACAACTGACCACATGGAGGCTAAGGGACGAGAAGAAAGGTACCTCTTTGTACTCAACTAAAAACGATCTGGTGTATCACAAAAGCAGGCTTTGGGTACCATCTGTGGACTCCTTAAGGCAAGAGGTTATGGCTGAGGCGCATTCAACACCCTACTCTGTCCATCCAGGAAGCACCAAAATGTTCAAGGACCTACAGACTTTATATTGGTGGCCAGGAATGAAGACCGGCATCATGAAATTTGTAAGTGAGTGCTTGACATGCCAGCAAGTGAAGATTGAGCACCAAAGACCAGCGGGGCTGCTATGTCCTTTGCCAATTCCAGTTTGGAAATGGGAAGACATTGCTATGGATTTCATAGTCGGCTTGCCCCAGACCGTGCGAAAGATGAATGCCATTTGGGTCATTGTGGACCGTCTCACCAAGTCAGCTCACTTTCTGCCAATTCGCACTACCTTTTCAATGACTCAATATGCTGAGTTGTATTTGCAAGAGATAGTCCGGCTGCATGGTATCCCAGCAAGGATAGTTTCTGACCGAGACCCACGTTTCACTTCTCATTTCTAAGAGAGTCTTCACAAGGGTCTTGGGACAAAACTATCCTTCATCACAGCTTTTCATCCTCAAACCGACGGCCAATCTGAGCGTGTGATCCAGACACTAAAGGACTTGTTGCGGGCCTGTCTTATTGACTATGGAGGCAATTGGGAACCCAGACTGCCTTTGATTGAATTCGCTTACAACAACAGTTTCCAATCTTCCATTGGAATGGCGCCCTTTGAAGCATTATATGGGAAGAAGTGCAGGACACCACTACATTGGGACGAGGTAGGCGAGAGGGTTATGATTAGGCCAGAAATTGTATCCAACACTGTGGCCATGGTGGGCAAGATTCGGGAGCGGCTGCTTGTAGCTCAAAGTAGGCAGAAGAGTTATGCTGATAAGAAGCGCCGGGATATAAGTTTTAGTAGGGGTGACCACGTTTTCTTAAAGGTCTCTCCTTGCAAAGGTATCATCAAGTTTGGGAAAAAGGGCAAGTTAACCCCAAGGTACATCGGCCCCTTTGAAATTCTGGAGGAAATAGGTGATGTGGCTTACAGACTTGCCCTGCCCCCAACCCTTGATACAGTTCACAACGTTTTTCATGTTTCCAATCTAAGGAAATACATTCCAAATCCGACCAATATCATCCATCATGATGTAATGCAATGGACACCAAACTTGACCTATGAAGAGGTCCCAACAGAAATAATTGCAAGGCAGATCCGAAGGCTGAGGAATAAAGAAATCAACATGGTGAAGGTACTCTGGAGCAACCATTCTGTTAATGAAGCCACTTGGGAAGTAGAAGAAGATATGCAACAGAAGTATCCCGATTTATTCGGTATGTTTTAATTTCGGGGTCGAAATTCTTTTAAGTAGGATCGAGCTGTCACACCCAAAATTTCATTTTAGACCGAGTAAAACTTCGGTCTTGGCAGAAACCAAAGGCCCAGGTCAAATCGGGGCCAGGGCCGAGGTTATATCTATGTCACGACCGAGGGGGTCCGACCGAGGTTATATCTATGTCACGACCGAGGGGGTCCGACCGAGGTAAAATCTATGTCACGACCGAGAGGGTCCGACCGAAGGAAAATCTATGTCGCGACCGAGGGGGTCCGACCGGGGAGTCCGACTGTTTATATTTTCCAGCGCTTTTTGTTTATGGCAAGCAGGTGACGAGGCCTTTTTATTATTATATTATTTAACCCAAGTGATGACAAGCAGGTGACCAACCCTTTGTATTATTATATTATTATACTTAAGTGATGACAAGCAGGTGACCAGCCATCTTTGTTAGCCCATGCCTAAGACAACCAGGTGACCAGCCCTTTGTATTATTATATTATTATACTTAAGTGATGACAAGCAGGTGACCAGCCATTTTTGTTAGCCCATGCCTAAGACAACCAGGTGACCAGCCCTTTGTATTATTATATTATTATACTTAAGTGATGACAAGCAGGTGACCAGCCATCTTTGTTAGCCCATGCCTAAGACAACCAGGTGACCAGCCCTTTGTATTATTATATTATAATACTTAAGTAATAACAAGCAGGTGACCAGCCATTTTTGTTAGCCCATGCCTAAGACAAGCAGGTGACCAGCCCTTGTTATTATTATATTATTAAACCCAACAGGTGACAAGTAGGTGACCAGTCTTCTTTTAGTACTATATATAGGGCACCCCTTCCTTCATTATATTCTTTTCCACCATCTCTCTACTAAGAAACCAGAGGCACACTTTTAGAAGCAAGACCATAGTACCTTTAGGAGCAAGATCATAAACATAGCAGCAAGATCATCTTATAAGGCAATCACTTTTCTCAACTCATCTTTAGAAACCCACACTTGTTTATATAATCTGTTTCTACAAAGTATATTCTGTTTTCAAATGTATGATCTGTTTCAAAGGTAAGTTCTGTTTTTCCAAAAGTATAATACGTTTTTGTGGACCATGAGTTATGAACTGGATGGATTTGGGCAGAAGGCTAGCCAGGTTGAGCTCTGGTAGTCTGAAGCCAAAATATGTGCTGGGGGTTCTATTGGGACTAGACTTTTGGGACGAGCTCTAGAAGATCCTACCCACACAGACAAGTGTCTATTCAGGTTGTGGACTTTAGGGATAGACTCTGAAGAGTGCCCTTCCAACTATGTGCTCAACAGGATTCCTAACTTTCAGGATCAGCTCTGAAACGTAAAGGGCCAGTATATGCTCAAGGATGTTTCTGTTCTAACCATTTTATAAACAGTTTTGCAAAGGCAACACATCAATATCAGTCAGCTTTTACTTATTTTTTTTATATACTCTTCAAAATATGCTTGCTGGGTCTTTAGACTCACTATACTTGTGTGGTGTAGGTACACAACCACATCAGTCTGTTGATCCATGAAGGGAGGCTTGGAGGGTGTGTAGGGTGCAGGGGAGGCGTGTGTGTGGGAGGAGGGACAGGTGTATTTCAAGTGCTTTTAAGGTCTGGCACTTAATGACCCAACGTTTTATATTTCAAGTGCTTTTAAGGTCTGGCACTTAAAGACTAATGTTTTGTATTAAGGAACCAAGTTGTAATTATTTTTAAGGAAAAGGGCCTTGTTGTTTTTAAAGGGTCTGGTTTTGTAATGACAATCATAATTTTATAACTCTTCCGCAAATGTTTCTGTTTTCCACTTAAATATATATGTTTTTAAAAATCCAGCACTCGGTCTAAGTAAAGTAGGAGTCAAGGTCGTTTACAGTTTCACTATAATCAATAGTACATACTTCTTCAGCAAGATTACGATCTCTAACTTCAATAAATCTCAATTTAGCATTTCCAACTGAATTATTAATTGATGCTCTCATAGGTTTCCAGCTATTTGGTAGATATGCTAACAAAATCAGGGCACTAACTTCATTTCAAAATCAATCTCAACATATATCAATTGATTCATAATTGTATTAAATTCATTCGAATGAGTAGTGGGAGACGTATCATCAAACATTTTAAATTAAAAAAACATTTTCAATAAATATATCTTGTTATTAGCAGATGGTTTCTCATACATATCAGAAAGAATTTTCATCAGACCAATGGTGATCTTCTCATTTGCTATGTTGTGAGCAACCGTCTTGACTAGCATCAATCAGACAACTCGCAAAACTTGTCTATCAAGGATTGTCCATTCAACTTCATTCATCTCCTCTAGTTTCTCACTCAAAAGAACATGAAGTTTCTTTCCGTAGAGATAATCTTCAATCTGCATCCTCTAGAATGTTTAATTTGTTCCATTGAATCTTCTAATGCAATTTCTTATATTGTTCTCTTTTATCATCGTTTCAAATGTTCCGATCTAGCCTAGCAGCTCTAATGTCAATTATTAGGATTTGGGTGTCCAAAATTTGACATTTTTAAAACGATCTGTAAAAATGTATGAAGATAATAACACAAGAAGACGCATATTTATAGTGGTTCACTCAAAATGAGTCACGTCTACTTCAGTTGTCAACTGATTTTACTATAGAAAAAAAAATAATACAAAGTTTTGTCTTATATTCTTTATCTCTTTAAAATTATGTCTTTTCTTGTAAAATTCTTAATAATAACATATTTTAATATTTTAGGTTAAACATTAATGAAATAAAACTTAAATAACTTTTTGGTGAATTCTATTATTAATTCTTTAGTTTTAAGGTGCTTAAGAGAGGGGATGTGACCTTATTAATTATTCTACCTCCGCAGTATCTAAAATCCCTGAAAAAAATTCCGTTGTTTTCTCTTCTCCTTGAGAATCCTTATAATTGTTTGAAGTTTGATACATGGATTAATTAAGTTGAATTTTGGCCGAGTTATGTTAAATAAATTACCACCAAAAAAAATTAAGATAAAGGTTTTGCCGACATAGGATATTTTACTATAATAATTATTTAAGTAAGGGATGTTTGTATTTAATCCAATTTCGGATTGTGCACAATGCACATGGGTGGGCTGTCTTTATAATTGTATTTGAATATTTGTTTATTGAATTTAAAATTTGGCCTTATCCATTTTGTAAAATATATTATTTTTGGATGTTAGGTTTTGTTTGATAACCATTTCAATACACATGCACATATCACATACGCACTATGTCAAATCATTGTAAAGAATTAATTAATTAAATGAAATGCTAATTTATAATTATTTGAAATTGAAATTTAGTTTATTTTTATGAAATGCATTAGGTGCTGGTCGTCTCAAAGATAAAGGAGATGTGTATAAACAAATTGATTCCATATCATATATTTCATCTATCAAGTGATTTTAGTGATAGATTAATTGTTAGGTAAACTAGAAAGTCTGTATTTTACCAACGACTTCAAGGGTATTAACGAATAATTTAACTTAAATATTTTAAAAAAATTAATTTTATTTATCAAATACAATTTAAATTTAATAACTTTTAAATAGACTAAAATAACCCACTATATATAAAAAATTTAATAACTTTCAAACAAGTTATATGTATAAAGTAAATCAACAAAATCGACAGAACAAGACTAAACCGATTAAATCAAATCAAGAAATTCAAATCGAATGCCAATGATTTCTAGTCCCTTAATCTACCCGAGCAATTCAAACTGCACTATCAGCTGGACCAATGATGTTAAAATTGAGATTGAAACCTTAAACCACAACCTAACCAATTAAGTCAAGATCTAACCATTAAATCATAAGAAATATTTAATAAATAAGTAATAATAATAATTCAAGAACACAAGATACTTCAAATACAATTTTAAAGTTATATTTTTCATGTTACTAAGAATCATTTGACTTTCCAAAGCTATTCCAAATTCCCACAATTTACCTTCTTAACAATATATTTTTTAATTAAAATAAATTAAATTACAAAAATAAAATTGAAACAACTAAATACAAATCTAAGTGTTAAATAATATAACATATTTAAAATAATTAAAATTCTAATGAAGAAAATTGAACAATCTTGTAATTTCTTCAAGGTGACTCCAAAGATCCGTAACAATGAGGGATGACGTAGAGTAAATCGAAAAAATCATTTAAACGGTGTCAAAAGAATCTCTATCAAATATTATGAGCGGTAATAAAAATTGTTCTTGACCAAGGGTTGGTAATCAACCTCGGAAAAAGTTATTTCAAATGATGACGGGTCATTTACATATACGGTCAAAAACGTTAGAAACCAAATAATGGGAAGATACATGTAAGAGGCTTCCAACTGAAAGGTCCGTTTAAGTGACTCTTCATTAGAAAAATAAAAACAACTCTAGATCCGGTAATTTTATCTCCTTTGTGCTTGAAAGTGACGAACATGGACTCGAGAAATGATCATAAAGACAATCGTAGGGTATGAACAACAAACGACCCACCAATTGTTGATAATGTTATTTAGATTATAAAAAAATATAAATGAAAAATCTGATCCGACTAAACAAGATGCTGAATCGAACAAAACATAACACTAACTCAAATCTGAATTGTAAAAATAAAACGAGACACCCTCCAATGCTAAAATAATCATAAAATAAAAAGACTTTTCAACTGTTTAAGATTTTTTGTTAAGAGAAATCTTATGCTAATTTATCAATATTCATTATATATTACTCAACTTTTAATTTATTATGAGCCCAAACGATGAATTCATTAAGTGTTGAAATTTTAAATTAATTCGAAAATGTGAATTTGGATAAATAAATTAAATGTAATTTAATTCAAATAAATATAAATTAATACCAAATTCAAATTTAAATTTTTGGTGAAATTTAATGTTGGATAAGATCGAATGCGAAGAGTTTTGAAATGTCAAGAGTCTAGGAATGACAATCGTTTGATGAATTATCGGTCGTTGGATTGATAAATGTATTTATTATGATGGTTTAATTTTCAGCTATAAATATCCTCTCATGTTCGAACTCTTTGTATGTCTTATATCTCTTATTCACTCATTTAATTATCTCTTTAGAATTCGAGATATTTTTTTTGTTTTTTTGAGTGTTTTCGAATTCTTCACTTAATCGAGTGTTCTTTGAGTTCTTGACTCGTTGTATTTCCATTGAAACCCGGTGATTGATTCGTGTAATTTGTCAATTTCGTTACGTTGTGATTTCGACGCTGAATCATTACTAGATTTGTTGTACTCTAAGAGATAGTCATCTGTGATAAACTCCAACACAAGTGAGATAGTAGAACTGTTTTAAGGGAAATGTGTTAAGCACATGACTCGAATCAACATTGTATTCCGGTGATTTAATGCTTTGTATATTGTATTTTATTTAATTTTCTTTGTAATATCGTTCTATTATATATAGACCTTCCTAAACAGGTGTATTTTAGGGCTAGCTTTACCAAAAGCCTCATCTTACACTTTCTAGATTATATGTGCAAACAGAGGGTTAATGGATTTATAAAATCGTGGATCTTGTTCTTGTTTGCATGCAAAAAGATCAGCTTTTGACAATAAATTCATTTCGGGTTCTAAACCGCAAACTCATCCATCCCTAGAAAATACTTTGAGTTTCTTATTTCTTTTGTATAAAATTGGGTTCTTAATGTGTAAGTAAGCTCATTTATGAAAGCTAAGTCATAAAATTATGCTTCCTTCCATAAAATTAATAATTTATATCTTTCAATTTTAAATAAATTTTTATTTTATAGTAATGATAATTTTAAAGAAAAAAATAACTTTTATAAAAATACATATAATAGTAATAGAGAAATGTCACAAAATTTTATCACTTCATCTTTTATTATTTTTCTAATTAATAATATAATGACAGTCATATATTCTTTTAAATTTCTTCACTCTATTACTCATCATAATAATATATAATGATAAAATACCTTTTTTTTTAAATAAAATATAATTTATACTTTTATTAATAAATTAAATAATATATGACTATAGTAAATTTAAAAAAACATGAATAAAAAAATGTTATTAAAAAAGAAAAAGGAGAAAGAGAAGAGGCGTGAAGGATGAAGCAACGAGGAACAGAGAGGAAAAATGTTGGGAAATGGGGCCCACATAGGTACGAAAATTGATGGCTGAGAATAATTGTGACAGAGCTTTCATGTCGGGTCAGCATTGTCCTTTTCAAATCGTGTGGCCAGGATCATTTTCTCTCTCCAAATATCTTCATTAAAATACACGCCCTTTCTCTCCAACCGCTTTAGCTTACTTTTATGCATGCTTTGTTATATTTGGCAAATTATAACTTAAATTACTTCTTAAATTAATTAATTATTGGATTCTCTTTATATTCAATCTAATTATTTATGTACAAGTTGGTATTAAAATATAATTTTTTTATTGTTCAAAATTTTTGTATTATTAAAAAGTTTCAGGAGGTTGAGTGAGGGTAGCCTCATTCAAAACCCATCATAAATATCAACCTATACAAAATGTACGACTAACGTGGTTTTAATTTAGAAGCAGATTATTATTATTATTATTATTATTATTATTATTATTATTATTATAATAAAGCTTAATCATTTATTTTAATATAAGGCCGTGTTTAAATATGATTGAGACAAACTGTTTAATTAATACAATAATCAATAAGAGTTATTAATTATTTTTATATGATTAATCGTATTTGTAAATCCGAAGAGAAAAAAAATGCTGATGATTTTGTGAAATTTTCTTGATAAGAAAAACCTAGGTTGGTTAAGCATTGGAATGCACTTTTTAGGTCTTATTCGAGTCAAAAAAGATTATTTGTTCTCTTTCCAGGAAGGAGCAAAATATTTTAAAAAATAATAATATAAAAAAAAAATATGACTATTTTGCTCTTTATTGTAACATAGATCCCATAATCTTTTCTATATTCAATGACCAAAATAAAAAATAAACATAAAAATAAATAATTTGGATCCGAATAAATTTTATTAATATATAATAATAAAATTAAAAAATAGAATGTCTTTTATTATTTTAGTTAATGGATCGACGAAGACGAAGAAAAGTGTATTAAATTTATTCCCAACAAAAAAAAATGTTAAATCAATACGGACAACAAATTGTATAATTATATTATTTTAACAAAAACTAATAAATAATGATTGAAAATTGATAATAATTATTTAAGACAAGTTGGGAGATGGAAATTGGAATCCGATACATGTCTTCTTCATCATCGTCTAAACTCGAATGTCATCGTCTCTGAAGGTCCCCCTCAATCTCCGCCCCCGCATGACCAGTAGCACACTCTAATCATCAATCAATCGCCTTTATTGATCCGGATTTTAAACCTATAATCTGATCGAATATGCGGTCGCTTTGTGATTCATGCGAAAGCGCGGCGGCGATTCTCTTCTGCGCCGCCGATGAGGCCGCCCTTTGCCGAGATTGCGACGACAAGGTTATATTCTATTTTATTCTATTCTATTTCGATCTATTCTATTATGTTTATTATTTATATATTGAAAGAAAGAAATAATACTTTGAACAGATCCATACATGTAATAAGCTTGCAAGTCGGCATATTAGAGTCGGACTTGCAGGTCCTTCCAACGTTCCTCTTTGTGATATTTGTGAAAATGCTCCTGGTATAAACAAAACCCATTTCTTTTTTTATATTATTATTAATTAATTAGTTTCAATTTTATAACTTCAAAATTAAAATTAATATATATATTATCTGCAGCATTCTTTTACTGTGAAGTAGATGGGAGTTCGTTGTGTTTGCAATGTGATACGGTGGTTCACGTCGGTGGTAAAAGAACTCATCGGCGATATCTAGTGCTTAGACAGAGAATTGAGGTTTTTTATTTTTATTTTTTAATAATTATTGGTGGGGAAAAGAAAAAAAAAAAAAAAAAGTTAACCAATTTTGGATTGTATTTTAATTTGCAGTTTCCAGGAGATAAAGTGAGAATGGAGGAAGAACAACAGGAAGGAATTAAAACTGAAACAGCAGCAGCTAAGTCGATGGTGGTTAGATCAAACAATAATAATAATAATAATATGATTGATCTGAATATGAAGCCGAATCGAATTCCTGGAATAAATGAGAAACATCTTCAATGAAATCAGGTTAGGCTGTTTATGATCCTTAATTTGATTGATGAGACATGTATTATTTACCTTGGATTCCTAGGTTATGAAATTATACTCTGGATAACACTATAGTAATAATAATAATGATGATGTCTAGAAATTGATTATGCTTGCTTGGTGTTGGCCTATCTAAGTATTTTATTTTTTATTTTAATTAAAATTAATAACTTTTAATTGGTGGAATTGATGTAATATTTTTTTATATTTATTAAAAAAAATGGTATTGGTTAAGAAATGAATAACTGTTGTGTTCTGTAAATGAATTATACCTAAAATTTATTTTGAAATACAAATAACTATATTTATTATAGTTTAATGGTTGAAAATTTAATTATTAAGAGAAATATTTAATTTTTATGTATATATTTTAAATTTTAACAATTTTATTGAGATTGAGATAAACCCACCAATTGAATTATTGAGATCAATTTCACAATTTTATAAATAATCAAATGTTAAAATGTTCTAACATCAAATGTATATAGAAGAAAAAAGATAACCCATTTATTGTTTTCAAATAGGTTATTTGAATCCATAATGTTATTGCCATTTGTCGTGTGAACGTGTTTTCAAATAGGCTCATTTTACAAACTTCAAATAGGCTCATTTTACAAACGTTTGACGGGTTCTTGTTGGAATCGAATCACAACTACAAATTTATTTAAAAAATCATCAATTTGCTTTTAATGATGAAGGAAATTAGGGTGAAATCTCCATCAATCAACAACCATATTTTATTTTCTTGAAACAGGATGTCTAGACTTGGACATCAATTCACAGGATAAAAAGACCAAGGCAAAGACAGTACAAAGATGCAGGTTGAATGGAAATTGTAGCTAATGCTTTCATTTTTAAACCTTGGTTTGGTGGGCTTCTATGTATAATTAATTCCTCATGTTGTAAACATCTTGCATTTACTGGAAATAAGAATGATTGTTTTGGATCATATACTTTACAAGTAATTTCAGAAAGACATGTTATTTATTTAGAAATAAATAAATCCATGTTGCAGGAGTCAACTGTACAAAGGGTGAAATGTAGCATTCTACAACTTCATCATACTATGCGTGGGTTGTTTCCAAGTTTATGTGAAGAGAAGAGGATGATGATGAATACTTTGATTATGACTGGAACAGGGTCAAGGTTGCAATATAACCATTCTTCATAACCTACCATAGAACATAAATGAAAATAAGAATTCTCTTTTTATTCTTTGGAGAATAGTAAGTTCATTGAAAACTAATAACTTACCTCAAATGCCACATCCTGATAACCATAGACAAAAGTAGAGCCAAAAGGATTGCTGGCGGATCCTTGTGTTTGTATAGCTGCACGGCCACAGTCTCCCAGAATGTCCTAATAAAATGTTCACATAATTCGGTGACCATTTTGCTTTACAATATGAAAGAATTTTATCTAATATTCGATTCTCACTAAAAGTGCCCCAAATTGAGGTGAGGTGCATAACTAATAGGGAATCGTGTTAACTTCCTAAATTCACAACAAGAAAGTACATAACCACACAATATTTTGCTTTTTCTACTCTAGGAAAGAAGATAATAATAAAATCTAATTTATGTAGGCTGTAATACTAGCTTTAGAAGCACTATTGCGAATTGCAAAAGTTAAAATTGAATTATAGAGTAATTTGTGTTGTTTCGGTTGATATGGCTAGCACAATTACCCACTTCAACTGAGGGCATATTTAGTGAAAATCGATCTTTAGACTTTTGATCTTTTAGGCAAGACTCTTTCTACGAGCTATCTTAATGAGTTGACAAACACATCATTTTCTAAATCATTATCTAAGTTACTATATAATTTTTTGCTTAATTTGGTACAGGAATTTTTTTTTTGAACATATATTAGTCTATTTTTTAAAATCACTTTTATTTTTTTAATAAGTGTAGATATATCCAAATGATCAGCATGAAGTTTTTTATATCAAAACATCTCAATTGTCATTAATTTCATGTTCCATTTCCTAAAATGCAGATAATTGTTCACTTATTCACATCAAAGTCAAACAAGAGCCTACTTGGAAATACCTATTTGTCACAATATATGTAACAAATCCCATAGAAAAATTGCCAAAAGTTAAAATTTAAAAATGATTTTTTATTTTTTCGTTTTGGTAAAAGATTTTTTCTGGATGATGATCTAAATTATAGTGTGATTCTTTTATTCCAGAGATTTTTTTTTTCCTTTACTATATGATGAGACAGATTATTTTCAAATGTAGATTTTTCCAGAAGATATTTACCTTGACTTGCTCCCATTTTGTGCTTGAAGTAATGCAGTTCTTTGAAGTTTTTCCTTCAGGATTGCATGAACCATCAACTGCAAGAAAAAACCAAGATAAAGCTTGCTAGTTTCCCAACCTAACAGTAAACATTTATCGATAGAAAGAAACTTACAATCCGAACTATGGAGAATGAAATTGCATTTCATGTAAGTATTAAAATCCGCATGCCCTGGATAGTTAGTATGCAATACAAACTTCTTGATCTTGTGGGTCTGCAAATAAAATCGCAAATTAGTTTCCTTTGAAAGGAATACTGTTTTATAAAATTAAAGACATCACCTGTCCATCAAACAATATATCCAAGCCGCGGCTGAAATAATTGTAGAAATAGTCGGCACAAAGGGTAGTCCTTGGACGAGGATCAGTGGAAGAATGAATCACCATCTGGTCTACCTGTATACATCAAAAGTTATGTCTTTCAATGTTTGTTATGAACCCTCTAAAAGAGCATTATTAGTGCATCTTCACAAGTCCAAAGGAAAACCTTCATATTTGTTGTGAAAATGGGGAATTAAGAAAAAAGGAAATAGAGCTTGTTTGATGCAATTAATCTCTTTCCCATCATCAACCAAAATACAAAATTACCCTTTATTTTTTATAACATTTTAAATATTAAATACAAGAAGATTTTAGACATTCAACCCAAATATTCCACTTTTTCATCCCATATCAAACAAGCCCTGTTGTTTTTGTTTATGTATCTAGAATTGGAAATGAGATTTAGTCACTAGAAAATTCATATATTTAATTATGATTTGTATTTGAAACGGATCCATATACAGAAACAATAAGTGTTTCCAAATGGGACGCGCCACAGTTATGAAGACGCACCTGTTTCTGATGAATCCCACAAGGGCGACCTAACTCGGTCCATACATCCTGTATTAAAGCAAAAATTAAGTTGATATACACATAGCTGATAAGACTCTCCTCTAAGATAAGGTCATGTTTAAAGAATTTCAGCAAAAATTTGGATTTTGGAAATTTATCATATCTTCACCTTTCCACTAGAAATTTATTTACTCTATCATTTGCATCACTTCTCTTATCGGATAAACTACGACGGTAGGAAATGAGTCATTCTGAGTTGTACCTTTACACCAATGATTCTTAATGTTTTTTGAGTTTTTTTTTAACTTCAAAACAAAGTCATGAAACTAGCAGTTACAAGGTTGATCGTCGATTTCTATTATAGGAGATGCGACTTTAGCGTTGACTATGGTTATGACGAAGTTATCATTTAAATGATGGTTCACTTCACGCATAGTAATATAGCAGAGAGAAATTCCCTACCTGTGGTGATGCACCAAATGGAAGATGCTGTCCACCAACAGTAAACCGTAATTCATTCCCAAGCTGGAATCACAGAAAAAAGGTTCAGGGTATGCATTCAAAATACAGCATATTTCTATAATATGAAAGTATCCCCAAAACAAGCAACTTGCTATTCATATATCGATTAAATATTCATGGATTAAATTTACATCTAAACAATGTATAAATTGACAACATACTGCTTAGTTTGAAGATCAAGATCAAGTTCCCAAATGATGTGGGATAAAACTCAGGAGAAAAAGAATAAACAACACATCCTCCTCAAAGCTGAACCAAAAGGAGAACTAACCTTGTAGACCAAAAGTCTCAGGTATGATTCCCACTAGGAACGTTCTGATTAAAAAGGGATCATGACTACAGGGGTCGTACTAGCCAACCTTGGGACACAAAGAAAAAAAGAAAGAAGAGTGAACTAACCATAACATGTACTTCTTCCATGTAAAGACTGCCTGCAGGCTGCAGAGGAACAGAAGCCTTGTCCATTAAGGAGCCTACTCCAACTTTGCTGCCTGCAGAGCTATCATAAATAGATACACGGCACGTAACTGGAGTAGTGCCATCAGGAAATTCCAACGGTAGTTCAGCTATAATAAAAGCAAAGAGATCAATAAGTATAGGGTAGACTTATAATTCTCATAAGAAGGATCAACTCAAATCAATTACCTTCTCCGCTAAGACAGCAACCCATATATTGGGTAGGAATAGGAAAGGCAAATGATAACCCCTGAAATAAAAGACATTAGCATCTGGAAGCAGGAAATCTCAGTCTTCCATTTTGCATTGATTAAGAAAACAACTACCCAAAAGGTATATGAGATAAATGTACATACAGGATAAAAAAGCGTATAAATGCCTCTATCATTGTCATACATTCCAGGAAACGTGGGTCCGAAAAGAGCATAAACGGCTACAAAGGTTGCCAGAGTTGACGGCCCCCTGAAGTACAAATGGAATTTAAGATTAAGAAATAAATGCAAAATGTAAAGTACCAAAAATAGTTATTAACTTACCCAATGAGAGAAGAGGCGTATCGCATTTGTAATCGTTTGACATCAAATACTTCAATTAAGCGTAACCTCTGAGAAAGGAAGATATAATAGTTATCAATACCATACTCCCCAGAAGGATATCTACTAGGCATCTCGTTTCTAAGCAAATGCTGAAGATTAACTTTTTGATATGCTTTCCAAATTTAATAAAATGATCCATCTTATCTAATACTACTGTTGAGGTATATTCACTGTAAATAATGCCATTCATATTATATTGGAAATAAAAGGGAATATATATACATGAACTTTCTCAAAGGGAATATACCCGCAAATTCTTTAAATAGGTGAAACATTACACAGCTGTTAGAATTTCTCTTTTTCAGTTAATGAACTATTGTGAAATGTTGTACCCATTTAAAGAAGTTAATGTGTATATTCGTCTATTTATGCATTCATGAGTATATTTGCCGCTTTTAGGAAAGTTCATGTCTAAATATACCCATTTTCCAATTATACACATATCTCATGAACTTCTCTAGGCAGATTTCCCTTACACACGTATGAGAACATATCTATAGTCTCAAGACTTATGATAGAGAACAGAAAAAATATTGACAAGAAATTGTAAGGAATGATGTGTCATCTTTAAAATGGATTGAAAATTTAATAGGAGAGAATTTTCAGATTTTCAATCAACTTAAAAGATGACACGTCATTCCCTACAATTTCTTGTCAATATTTTTCTCGCTCTCCATCATTTCTCTAGTCTCAAATAGATTTACAAAATGGTATTGAGTAAAAACGCAATCCTGTGTAAATTAAGATGATTCTAGTCATATATTTCATGTGCAACCCTATTATAAACATGAAAATCAAGATGCACAAAAGGATATCAGAATCAAAACATTCAAATAAAATATCTGAATTCTTCTACTATAGGAATAAAATTGAAATTCTAAGTAGTAAGTACTAAATCTAAGCTATGAATGAGGGGGTACCTGTGACCAAGGATCAAAACGAAGATGAAAGCCGTGGTCTGGGAAGCTTAAAACTATATCGAGCTTTAAAGGCTCCTGTTGAATGAAACCAAGGTAATCAAACGGACAGCATGTCTTGAAAAAATAACAAGAAAAAACAGTGGAAGAATGCTACAAGTCACAATATCATCCATATTTACAATTACACGAGTATAATCTATAAAAAGAGATATGATAAAAGAATACAACAAGCAGAAAGGAATCAATTGCCATTGTTTATTTAGCACCATAGTTTTTGATACTTGGATGATGGCTCCAGACAATTTCTCTAGTATCTATTCCCATTTTCTGACCTTCTAGTATAAAAAATGGGGTGTTATTTATATATTAAAGTAGGTAATAAGGTGGCTTCAAACATGGAAATAAAGGTATCTGTGTCAAGAAATTTCTCTTAGACAAGATATGGTTTAATGGCAAGTTGGGAGATTCTTGATTTCCAACTCTTGTTTACTATTTGTTAAATAAATAATAAAAGTAACTCAACTATTAATTCACTGCTGATCTCTCAATTTAGATACAAGAGATTTCAACGAATATGACTAAATTCAGTTCCTTAAGAGGTTATCTCTAGAAGTTTCAAAAGTGAAAGGTAATGTAATGTTTTCTAATAGCAAAAGGGTTTCATAAGAAATCAAATAATCCAAAGAAACTAAGTGCAACAGGTGGTTAGCCTCAAACCTCGTCTAGATATTTCATATGAACAACATCATAGATGTTAGGTTGTTGCTCAATCTGAGCAAAAGCTTCAGATATCGGCATTCCTGAAACAAATAACAAGCAAAAGCAGATTAAAAATCAACAGAGCATAATCAAGTTAACTGATCATACTTAAAGTAACAGAATTCCTATTTTTCATTGTATGAATCATCGACAAAGCTTCTTTTCCCAATTAAACTCAATAATAATCAAACATCATCTGTAGAAAGCCCCGATGATACCTAGATATCATTCTACCGATGAAATCTCCACCTAGTAATATGGAATTTTGACATCAACCCTCTGTAATTCTCTAATTCAATAATCAGGCAAATACCAAAATCAACATCGATTTTAAATCCCTACTATATTACTCAAAAAACCCAATGATCTATATATACATACCTAGGGAAAAAGGTCCAATTCCGAAACCGGGACGAAGATCCAATACGATGGCACCCATGGCCATGCCCTCGCACCTACGTCGGGGTTTTTGCAACATATCTTCTCCGTTCTGGTTTCGTCGTCAGTCGCCGTATTATCTACGAATTCTTCGGATGCTGATTGTTTCTTATACGACTTCAAATCCGATTTACGAATTCTTCTTCTTCTGATGATTGTTTCTTATACGACTGCGAATCCAACAAACGATCTCTTACGAAAAACGTTACCCTCTTCTCCTGTAAAACCTTTTTTATATGCGATTCAAGCTAAATGATTTCAATTATTTTATGAATCAAGATACTCTTTTTATTAATTTATTTTTAACTTTTTTCATTTTATTTGTATTTATAATATTTTATTTATTTATTAACAGCTGTTTAGGTACTTTTTGTTATTTTACCAAATTTATTTATAAAATTTTAATATTTTATTCTTAATTCTTTTTATTTAAAATATTTTAATAACTTATTTTTCTTATTCAAATAACAGCTCATCCAAATTTAAATTAAATCAAAAAATTAATACATTAATTATTAAGTTTAAATTTATTTTATTATATTTTCTTATTAGTTAGTTTTAAATTATTTTTTATTAATTAACTTTTCAATTATTTTTTATTAATATAAATAATTTAAAATTATATATATTATTATTATTATATATATATATATACATAATTTATATAATTTTAAAATATATTTATTAATTTATAATTTACAAAATTTAATAATAAAATGTGAGCACAAATTTAGTTATAATTTATAGTAAAATACCTTCATTTTTATAAATATAAAAATAATAATTGAGTTGGTATTTTTATAAAAGAGTCAAAGACTACCTAGTAACACTGGATCCTTTTAATCGATCAATTATGACATTTAGTAAACTTTATTTATATGAGTTTGTTCGTTGATTCATATGAAGCATACTAACATGATCTTGTATAAACTATATTATGTCTCTTTTCACTTACTTTTTTTCCGGCTTCTTCCATCATTATAAACTATATTATGTCTTGTCAAAATCTCCACATTTTCTATGTTCATTGGTAGGTAACGGGACTCTATATGGGTTTGAATCGATAAAATTATTTCATTAATGGTTTTGTAGGTTTGGATTTATTAAAATTTTAAAATAATTTTAATAATTAAATAAAAATGAGAATTTGAGTGATTGAATTAAATAAAATTTAATCAAAATAATATAAATTCATATCAAATTCAAACGTCAATTTTTGGTGTTAGTGGATAAGATCGAATGTTAATGGATAAGATTTAATGACAAGACAGGATGAATAATAGTCGTTGAATTAATTAGTAGTCGTTGAATTGTTAAATTAATTTATTGTGATTGTCTAATTTAGAGCTATATATAATTTACAAGATAATTGTTATGGAACAACTCTCCTATAAAGAACGATTTACACGTTTATTGTTGTGAAACAACTTTAGCTTTACATGTTTGCTGCTGTGAAACAGCTCTCTTGTAAAACACGTTTTACATGATAGCTACTATAAAACAACTTAATGTAAACCGTAATTTACATATTTGCATTTTACAACAGCTTAATTCTTGTGAATCGTTAGTTCAAAGTCAGTTTAAAGTGCTCTCTTGTAACCCCACCAAGGTAGCCCAATGGTAAAAGTCGATTTAAAAAACTGAAAAATTACGGGTTCAATTACATCTTGAAGCGTCTTGAGTTTAAGCGGGGGCCATGGTTGTGGGATGTTAATATTAATCTTAAACTTAATATTAACATATATTTTATTCTTTCGGCACCCATTTAACCCCTCAATTGACCCTCATCTTGTGACTCACACTTTTTCATATGCATTTTTTATCCCCTCGGCAAACCACCCACCAATCTTAGTCGACCTCAATTGATGACACGTCTCTTATATCTCGTTAAACTCAACCACTAACCCTCCAATTTTGACCTTCATCTTGTTACTAACACCTTTTTATATGTCTCTTTATACCTTCGACAAACCACCTCACTAACCCTAATATTGTGACTCACACTTTTTCATATGCCTCTATTCCTCGACAAACCACTCACTAATGTTAGACAACCTCTATTTTACTCCACTTCAACAAATTAACAACCAATCTCAATTGATCACAAACCTCTCATCCAACGTCAAACCAACCACTAACCACCACCCGACATTTATATTGTGACCTCATACTTTTAAATGCTCGACAAACCAACCATTAATTCTAACCTCACACTCGAAAAATCACCCACCACCCGACCTCCATTTCGTGACCTCATAATTTCAAATGTTCGCCAAACCACCCACTAATTCTGACCTTACACTCGACAAACCACGCACCACCCGACCTCCATCTCGTGACCTCACATTTTCTAATGCTCGTCATAACAATCACTACTTCTGACCTCACACTCGACAAACCACCCACCACCCGACTTTCATCTCGTGACCTCACACTTTCAAATGTTTGTCATACCAACCACTAATTCCGACCTCACACTCGACAAACCACCCACCACCCGACCTTCATCTCGTGACCTCACACTTTCAAATGCTCGTACCAATTAGTTAATTTTTATATTAATATAAAAATTATTTATACTCATAAAGAAAATATGATAGAAAAATTAAGTAGATTAATTTTAAACCGGCCACACATTACGATTTTTGAATATTTATTCTAAATAATCAAAAAGGGAGAAATTGATAGAAAAATTAAGTAGATTAATTTTAAACCGGCCACACATTACGATTTTTGAATATTTATTCTAAATAATCAAAAAGGGAGAAATTGATAGAAAATAATTGTTATAACTTATGAAAAGTTTAATGAATAGATAAAACTAAGTTCAAATATATATGTTAAACCGCTAAGTTATATCAAGTATATTAATTGGTTTAAATATAACAAGAAGATGTTGTAGCGTAGTGGTAAACGCCTCTGCCTGTCACACAGGTGACCAGGGATCAAATCCCACTGGCTGCAAATTGAGCAAAATCCATTCGCTTGGAAATATATATACCGTTTGGTTGTTTGACTTCGGTTTGTAGTAAAAGCAACCGGTTTGTCCAAGAAGTTGAGTCAACCGGTTGGTCATAAATGCTCCGGTTGATTAAATGCAGCCGCTCAGTCATAAATGCAGACAGCCGGCTAAGAGTTGCCATGTGTCCAACATGCAAACCGGTTAAGCGCATGTCTGCCATGTGTCCAAATTGATCTGTCCAAGAAGGTGAAGCGTGTAAGCTACCTCTCTGCACCGGCGTGATAACAATCAACCAATCCAAAGGAGAGAGAAGAAAGTGATCGTTGGCTACTTTCAGCTATAAAAGGAAGATCAAACGTCTTCATTAAATGCAAGTTACGAACACAATTTGTGAAGTTACGAATCACGAAAAACAAATTAGTTAGAGAGATAAACTCTTATATTCCAAACCGGTGTGTCTAAAACCGGAAGCTTTTTGTGTGTTGTTGTGTTGAGTTGTTGTATTACATCAAAGTGTGAGTTTGGTGTAACCGGCGAGTAGCGAAGTTGGGCTCGACCGGCAGTATTGTTGTAACTCTAAGAGTTAGTGGAGATCCTTCTCATAACCTGAGAAGAAGGGGTGACGTAGGAGGGTTTGCTCCGAACATCCATAAACAAATCCGTGTCTCGTGTTCTTTCCTTTGCTTTTATTATTTAGCCTAACCTCAAACTAATCATACTCCTAAAACCGGTCACTCATATCCATAAAATCGACTCCTTCTAAAACATCATCTAAAGTCGTATAAGTTGCTTCAACCTGAAACAGACATTTCCGCCCTTGAACCCGGTTCAAGAGTCTGTGACAGTTTGTGCAGTGCTGAGAACGGTTTTAGTCTCTAACCGGACTATCACCAAAGTGTGTGTGTTGTAAGCGGCCACCCTTCCCCGAAACCGGAAAAACACCCCGGTCCTCCAAGGGCGTCCCCGATCCTAACAAGTGGTATCAGAGCGAGGTTCTTAGCACTCAAGCAACCGAAGAAGTTGGGAAGCATGACCCACAGCGACAAGCCGCCAATGCTAAACAGTGAAGCGTTTAGCGGCTGGAAGGTTCAGATGTATTTACATCTGATCACGTTGGATGATGAAATGAGCACTATCCTAAAGGAGGGTCCGATAAAGATTAATAAGGAGACGGAAGAATGGACGACTGAAGATAGGAGAAGAAGTAACATAGACAACCATTGCATGAGACATATTTTCAAATCTTTGGATAACAACACTTTCGAGAAAGTCATGGAATGCGAAACGGGAAAAGAATTGTGGGAAAAGTTGATCCAACTGTTTGAAGGTAGTGATCAAACAAAGGAGAACCAGTAAGAGCAGAAGGCTCTAATGGCTGTTGAAGGCAAGGAAAAATGGGCCGATAGCGATTCGGACGACTCATCATCCATCGACAATGATGATAAAGCTGAAATCTGCTTCACGGCTAAGAAAGAATTTGAGGTATTTGATCTCTCTTTTGATGATTTTACACGAGATGATCTAATTGCTGCACTAAATGACATGGTCATTAAGTATAGAAAACTGTCAAAATCCCTTAATCAAACTATTTCAAAAATTAAATCTGATAGTTCAAAATGTTCATCTCAAATCAAAGAGGTTGATGTTTCAATAAATGAGATCTCATCTGTGAATGAGAAGCTTAAGGAAGAAATTATAAGCTGTAATGTTTTAACTTCAAAGGATGAGATGATTTATGTAAAACCAACTTCAAGCTGGCTGAAACCTGAGAGAAGGGAAGCCAGTTTGTATGGAAAAGAAAAATTTGAACGAAAGTTTAGAGATGTTTACCGAAAAACATCTTTTAAAGTTAAATCATCATCAGGTAGATATACTATACATACACACAACGGAAAATCCATCAAAATAATCAAAGTATGGATTCCCAAGGGATTAATAAGCCACGGACCCAAAGAAAAATGGGGACCAAATTTTCTATTGTCTATGAATGCAGGTAAATCAAGACAGAAGCTTGGAAGAGACAGCATGGCATCCGGACAGCCGGCTACTGACGAACACATCATTTGAAGGGAACAAGCATGAAGTGGCTAACATCCTCACAAAGCCACTTCTCGAGTCTAAGTTTTCTTCCCTTAGAAATATTTTAGGATTGTTAGATTACAAAATTTGAAGAAAATTTGTTTAAAAAAAAAAAATTTTCCTTAAACCAAACCGTTTTTCCAAAAACCGGCCAAACAAGTGTAAGCTCTTTAAAACCGGCCAAACAAGTGTAAGCTCTTTAAAACCGGCCAAACAAATGTAAGCTCTTTAAAACCGGGCAAACAAATGTAAGCTCTTTAAAACCGGCCAAACAAGTGTAAGCTCTTCAAAAACCGGTCAAACAAATATAAGTTTTTTTTTTAAAAACCGGCCACACATTACAAGTTTTGAATATTTATTCTAAATAATCAAAAAGGGAGAAATTGATAGAAAAATTAAGTAGATTAATTTTAAACTGGCCACACATTACGATTTTTGAATATTTATTCTAAATAATCAAAAAGGGAGAAATTGATAGAAAATAATTGTTATAACTTATGAAAAGTTTAATGAATAGATAAAACTAAGTTCAAATATATATGTTAAACCGCTAAGTTATATCAAGTATATTAATTGGTTTAAATATAACAAGAAGTTGTTGTAGCGTAGTGGTAAACGCATCTGCCTGTCACATAGGTGACCAGGGATCAAATCCCACTGGCTGCAAATATTATTTAAAGTTTTGCTATTTCAGGGAAATTGAGCAAAATCCATTCGCTTGGAAATATATATACCCGTTCGGTTGTTTGACTTCGGTTTGTAGTAAAAGCAACCAGTTCGTCCAAGAAGTTGAGTCAACCGGTTGGTCATAAATGCTCCGGTTGATTAAATGCAGCCGCTCAGTCATAAATGTTCCGGTTGATTAAATGCAACCGCTCAGTCATAAATGTTCCGGTTGATTAAATGCTGTCAAGCTCCGGTTATTAAATGAGCAATCCAAATCCAGAAGCAATATCCAGGCAGCAGGTAGCTGTCAGGCATGCTTGTCCAAATCCAGAAACAATCTCCAGGCAGCAGGTAGCTGTCAGGCAGGCGGCCGGCTAAGAGCTGCCATGTGTCCAACATGCAAACCGGTTAAGCGCATGTCTGCCATGTGTCCAAATTGATCTGTCCAAGAGGGTGAAGCGGCATGTCTGCCATGTGTCCAAATTGATCTGTCCAAGAGGGTGAAGCGTGCAAGCTACCTCTCTGCACCGGCGTGATAACGATCAACCAATCCAAAGGAGAGAGAAGAAATTGACCATTGGCTACTTTCAGCTATAAAAGGAAGATCAAACGTCTTCATTAAATGCAAGTTACGAACACAATTTGTGAAGTTACGAATCACGAAAAACAAATTAGTTAGAGAGATAAACTCTTATATTCCAAACCGGTGTGTCTAAAACCGGAAGCTTTTTGTGTGTTGTTGTGTTGAGTTGTTGTATTACATCAAAGTGTGAGTTTGGTGTAACCGACGAGTAGCGAAGTTGGGCTCGACCGACAGTATTGTTGTAACTCTAAGAGTTAGTGGAGATCCTTCTCATAACCTGAGAAGAAGGGGTGACGTAGGAGGGTTTGCTCCGAACATCCATAAACAAATCCGTGTCTCGTGTTCTTTCCTTTGCTTTTATTATTTAGCCTAACCTCAAACTAATCATACTCCTAAAACCGGTCACTCATATCCATAAAACCGACTCCTTCTAAAACATCATCTAAAGTCGCATAAGTTGCTTCAACCTGAAACAGACATTTCCGCCCTTGAACCCGGTTCAAGAGTCTGTGACAGTTTGTGCAGTGCTGAGAACGGTTTTAGTCTCTAACCGGACTATCACCAAAGTGTGTGTGTTGTAAGCGGCCACCCTTCCCCGAAACCGGAAAAACACCCCGGTCCTCCAAGGGCGTCCCCGATCCTAACAAAATATTATATATATATATATATATATATATATGAGAGAAAAAATGTATGATAAAAGATAAAATGTATTTATATAAAATTAATGATGAAAAATAATATAATATATGTAAGGTAACAAATAAATATAAAATTATGAAGGTAGGTGTATTTGTAACAAAAAAAAAGTTTATATATATGTATATATAAAATAAATATAAAAATTATGAAGGTAAGTGCATTTATAACAAAAAAAAAAATTGTTTATATCTTGAATTAATATTAATATAGATAATTTTTTAGATGATATATGTTAAGAAAATATATATATATATATATATATATGGTAATGGAAAACAAAATTTAATAAACAAAGAGAGAGTAGGAGAGAGAAGGGAGAAAATACATGATGACGTGGATTATATACATGATGACGTGGATTAATGTGATGCTTGTTGATTTTAAACATTAATATATATATAGATTACTTGACTAGAACAACTAAGAGAAAACCTATTTGAGCCAAAAAAACTAACAAAAAACTTTTATATTTTCTTATATTAGTAATTTTTGGTACAACGTAACACCAATTGAAAGTGGCTTGTTGTCAAATTTTTATACTTTTTGTACAATCATATTTATACAAACAACATAAAAATGACCGGAAATGATTAACGGAAGGAATATATAAAAAAACAGAGTTATTGATTATTAGTGAATAAAGCATAAACTATAATTATTATTTGAAAGTTTTACTTACAAGGTCGGCATAATTGAGTTATTTTTTGATATGTTAAAGTTAGTCATTTCATGATCGAGTTTGCTATTAAAGTAACTAGGATCATGTTTTTCCAACACTTGTAAATAAATTATAAATATCAATCACATGAATGTTGAGTTGAGTATAAAACATAAATTATTCGTGAAACATAACTTACATAGGACAATGTCGTGAAACAAATTATTCGTTTATCATGCCTTGGTTGCCTTTTAAAATTCATTTTCAAGATATTATCCCAAGCATCAATTACTTCACTATCAACATGCATATTTTCTTCCATTGTTGTAAAACTTGAAGTGATAAAGTGGAGTTTGGGCCGATGTAAAACAGCTCCCTACAAAGCACATTAAGAACATATATTACTTGATATTACAAAATTCTAATAAATAGATGTTTTGAGAAAAACTTTACATGGGATTCAGTTCTTGACAAAATACAAGACCCGCCATTAGCTTTTCGTTGATTGATATTTTTCCAAGCTTCTTGACGATATTTTCCACATAAGGGCTTCGAAGGACCAACGAAAGCTTGGTAATATTTCTCTTTGAATAGTCTTTAATATTTACGCAATTTGTCTCTTCATCATTGTCACTCTCGACCATTGGATGGTCTTCATTCCTCTCAGCCATCGGACTTTCATTATCCTCTTAAGCCTTTGGATGGTCTTCAATCAGGGTCAACTCTGGGGGTAAGGCAACCTATGCAGTTGCATAGGGTCCCCCACCTTTATAGGGCCCCCATTTTTCAATATTTAATAGTATTATTAATTATATATTATGTTATTAATCTTATTTTTCTCTTTTCATATTAAATATATATTATTCAATATATATATATATATATAACTTTTTTATCTCTACTTTTCATATTATAATACATTAACCATTTATATCTCATTTTATATTATTATAATTTAAAAAAAAATATTTACAATTTTAGGTGCCACAAAATATATATTTGCATTGGGGCCCCAATTTTCAGGGTCGGTCCTGTCTTCAGTATGTACATCATCGGACTCTTCATTGATATTAGCAACTGGGGGGACTTTTGTTTGAAATGTCTTCTTTTTCAATGTCCCTTTCTTGAAAGTGAGTCTTTGAATGGTCTTCAATATGTACATAGATATTGACAATTAGGGGGACTTCTGTTTGAATTGTTATCATTTTCATTGTCCTCCATCTTGACATTGAGCCTTTGGATGGTCTTTAATATGTAGACCATCGGTCACATTGATATTATTTCTCCAACTCTCCACATATTTTTGGTAAAAAATGGACTTGGTAAAATTGTGGATACCGGTAGGGGTGTTCAATATCTGGTCTGAACCGAATATCCGACCAAATTCTAATTCACCGAATTCGAATAAACCGAATTCGAATTTCATTTTCGGTTTTCGAATCGAATTTAAAACCAATTTGAATTCAAATACGGTTTTCGAATTGGTTTTCGAGTTTGGGTTTCAACTCGAAAACCAAACCGAAAACCGAATTCATTTTTTATTATTTATTTTTTCATTTTTTATTATTTATTTTTTCAAACTTATCTTAAGAAAAAGTTCAAAATAATCAAATTATAATAAAAGAAAAAAGAAAACAAAAGCATCAGTGGTCTAGTGGTAGAATAATACCCTGCCATGGTATAGACCCGTGTTCAATTCCTGGCTGGTTCAATTTATTTTGAGTTATGCTAGTTCTAAAAATTAAAAAAAAAACGAATTCGGTTCGGTTTTCGAATTGGCTAAAAAAATAAAAATTCGAATAAATCGAACCGAAGAACTCAAATAACCCGAAAACCGAACCGATGAACACCCCTAGATACCGGCATAAAAAATAGGGTTGGGATCAATGTCGTGTTCCTCCAACTCATTTGATAGATCAAGTAGATTTTGTGTTATATGCTTGAAAGCATCAACCACTTTGGACGTTAATATATGTACTTGATTCTCACATTGAGCCTCTGCCAAATCCTACATTTGATTCTCATGAGGATCCTCTCCCAAATCCTTATCTGGAATCTCAGGATGATTCTCTTCCAAATCCTTATTCGGCATATCAAGATGATGCTCAGGATAATTCCCTTCAAGAATTGAAAGGCGTGCAATATGTCTCCTACGTCCAAAACCATCTTCTTGAGATTCTACTAAGATTCTCTTGAACACTTTAACGTCATTCCAACATTAGATGATTGGAAACGACTTTTGATGTGGTTGTAGCATGTTTTCAACAACAACCCCATCGATGTAGATGTAGCATAACTGGAAAAAATATATGAAACATGTTAATGAAATCTATCAAATATAAATAAGAGAATACTTATATGTTAATAGATATTACCATTAGAAATTTTAGAGGTCCATGAAAGAAGGAACCATTGTTCGTTTGCCATTTTTTGGCGCTCTCAACCAATCCTATCATTGTGAACTTGCACCAGTTGGAGTTCTTTATGTTATCAACAGGATTTTAGAATTTTAAAATTTCATTAATAAAATAGATATATAAGTATTCACGAATACAAATATAAAGAAAGAAGAGAACATATGAATAAAAGATTGTATACCTGGATTGTGTATTTTGTGTTGTAAAAAGAAAAACTTGATACAACATACACAACGAAGTCAATTTTAAAATTGTTGTTTGCACTTTTGTTTTCTAAAATTGTATGTGGCAGCATTTATTTTAGGACCTCCCTTGCTATTATTGAAAACCCATCTACTCCTCCAATGGATTAGGAAATCATTATATGTAGTGTCTTTTGGATCGTTATCAAGGGACTCAACAAATTCCAATTCCCCTTAAGGATGTTCAACACAAATTAGACAAAATTTTCATCAATCGAGATCTCGTCACCATTGTTTAATACAATACATCTCTTATTGACGTCAAAATTGCTCACGTGGTGTTTGAAAAAGTGAACTGGGCATTTTGAGATGCCCAGTGAAAGAAGAGAACCAAAACTGATGGTATTGACGACTTCCTTTTGTTTCCCGGAGAGGTTTTAAATCAGGTTAAAAGTTGTTCATGGAGGTTTTGGTTTTAAAAGTAACCTTCCTTCTTTTGGGGAATTTGGGATTTTAGAATCAGTAGTTGCACAAGAAGCGAGCAGAGATAAGCCTTCAACATTTTTCAATGATTCATCATTTTCAGGAGTAGACTTAGATTGAATCTTTCTCTTCCTTTGATATTGTTTCTTCATAACTTTACCTAACCAAAAAAATTATAAAAAAACATTCATTTTTCATGTGAAGCACGTTATACAGCAACCATCATTATGAATTTGAAATATTAGAAACATTGTATTAATCAAATACGTTATCTCACATCATTTTTGTCGATGTTTGATAGCACAGGAATTTCATTGTTGGATACCGCGATGATTTGATTGTTTGTTTCCTGAATATTAACAAAACACTCAATATGATTTTCCAAAACCAACCAAAATAAGGTTTTATTTTATGCAAATAATGTTAAAAACGTACTATTTAGCAAGATATGGAGGTTGTTTTTGACGAAAATTTGAGATGTGAAATAGGGTTAGAAATCATAAAAAGTAGAGAGCAAGATGAGCTGAGGAGAGGGAAAATATTATGTTATTATTAACTAATGTAAAACTTCTGTAAAGCATATATATCATGTAAAGCGCAATTTACATGAGAGTTGCTTCACATCAGCTATCATGTAAAACATGTTTTTACGGGAGACTCACTATCGTGTAAAACGCGCTTTACATGTGAGATACTTCAAAGCAGCTATTATGTAAAGTGCGCTTTATATGAGAACTATTGTGCAACACTCTACTATAAAATTTGCTTTACATTGTTGTGCAGCGCTCTACTATGAAACGATTCACACTTCATGTGAACCGTTAGTTTGAAGTTAATTTAAAATGCTATAAAACTCGTTTTACACGATAGCTGTTGTAAAGCGCTTGTAAAACACACTTCATAGGAGAAAGAAAATTATTAGATTTTTGTATTATTATTTTAAATTATTAATTATAATAATTGTATATTATTTAAAATAAAATTATTATATTTTCGTATTGTTATTTTAAAATTAATAATTATAATAATTGTATATTATTTAAAACAAATTATTATGTTATTATTATTTTTGTGAAACAAATTATTATATTTCTGTATTATTATTTTAAAAATATTAATTATAGTAATTATATATTTTTGATACGATGAGTGATAGGAGAGGGGATTTAAGAGAGAGAAAGAGGGAGAGTATGATAAAGGGTGGAGAGAGAAGAAAAATAAATTTTTTTATTTTTTTGTCAATTAGAATGCGCCACGTCATTTCTTTAAAATTCTTTCTCCCAATTTCCCTTTCTCAATCATTTCTCTTTTGATACATATGTATTATTTAATAAAATATAAGTTATCTAGAACTTTGTATGATTAATTATATAAATATTTTTTTTATATTTAAATTTCAAATTTAGTAAATCGAATTCATAAATTTATGAGAATTCAAACTTTATATTAGTTTTCAAGTACCTACTATTAGAGTAACAACAACCAAACTGCAAAATGCAGTAATATTAACTCCAACCAATGCATTTTAAGTTTTTGATATTCTATCTCCAAATCACTTATATTTGTGTTTGCCGAAAAAAGAAACGCAAAAATAGGACCTAAATATATTTAGGTCTTTATTCCATTTTCAAATTTATATTTAAGTCCTTTAATTTATAAACTATATAAATATTATATAATTATTTTAAATTTCATTATTTTATTATATTTTAATACATATAATAATTTTACAAATTGATATTTTTATAAGAATATAAATAATTTTATTAATAATAAATATTTTTTATAATTTTATTTTACTTTAATATATATATAATTGTAATTATAAATATAATTTTAAAAATAAAAAAATAAAAAATACATTCACGTTAAAAAAAATTATAAATTATCTCATTAAAAAACATTAAAACTATTATTAAATTAGTAATTACACTTTAAAATAGGGGAATAATGTCAAGTATATCACTGAACTAATTTTTGTTCGTCTGTAGTTGAGTTTAATGTTCATCTATGTCACTGCTGGACAAAAACATACAAATCCATTAAGTTTTCCGTTAAATGATGACAAATGTGATTGACATGTCATTTTTTAAAAATTAATATATATTATATTTTTATTTTTATTTGTATTTGTATTTAGTTTTAAATAATAAAATTTAATTTACATTTTCAAAGGTATTAATCAAATAAATTATATATTTTGAGAAGCATTAACAATAATTCACTTTATTTTAATTAATATATTTTCAACATTTATTTTTATTAACATTTCTAAATAATAACGCTAATAAAAATAAATGTTAAAAATATATTAATTTAAAAAAAAAATTATTGTTAGTGTCTCTCAAAATGTCTATATTGTTTGGTTAATGCCTCTAAAAATATAAAATTTTTATTATTTAGAAATTATGAATAAAAATAAAAATAAAAATATAATATATATTATTTTATTTTAAAATAACATATCAATCACACGTGTCATCATCTAACCGGAAAACTTAACGGAATTGAATGTTTTTGTCCAGCAGTGACATTGATGAACATTAAACTCAACTACAGTGGTATGAACAAACAAAAATTAGTTCAGTGATATACGTGAATATTTCGTTATAGTTCAATGATAAAATTGACATTCTTCCCTTTAAAATAGCATAACATACCACTGAAATAAAATACTTCACAAACTAAAATAATACAAAATAAAAATAAACTACAAATTATGAAACAAACAACCAATATTTAATAATTCAGAAAATCAGCATTGCTTCCTCCAATATTATTGAAATATTGACCAAATGTATCATTTTAAAATGCATTCAATTGGACTTGTTGAGCTCTTTTCTCCAAAATGCGAGTCTTTTTTGGCTTCAACATATGCACGAACCCTGAGATTTTTATATGAAACAAAATTCTATTTTTTTCCATTAGTTTTGCATTTCTAGATGGAATTGCAATTGGTCATTATTATTTTTCAACTCAGTAAGAAGTTTATTGTTTTGTTCTTGCGTGGTGTTGATGGTCGATGATGAATCATCGATCATCTTTCTTTTCAGTTTGGCTTTTTCTTCACTCTAACATGTCTCTTTGATGGAGAATCACCAACAACATTATTGAGCTGTCAAAGTTTAAAGAAAATGAAGAAATACATGGGGATGCTTGTCTCACTAACTCGGGAGTTGGGTTTTCTAACTCCGATGAGGGATATTGACCAAATAATTATTTTTTCTTGGCCTTCGTATTATAATATTTAAATTTCTCAAAATTCTTAATAATATCCCAAACATGATCGTATTTTTTTTAAGAAATGGCTTACGCCATTAATTAAAAAGACCCGAAAATGATAAAAGGAGTACAAGAGCTGAAATTGAGTTTACAACAATTTGTTTAAAGTCAACACACGATGGCCATGAAGAATCCACAGTTGGTCTAAGAAACGCACACGGACATGAAACCAAAGTACATAAGTGAATAAAGAATGAAACTAGCTATCAATCAACTAAAACAAGACGATAGGGGTTGATTTCCTTGGACTCGTCTCTTTTGTCTTTGCCCTTGTTCTTTCTTTCCTTCTTTCTTGTCACCCTTAGGTCTTTTTGGGATATATTTCCGGATAGAGTTCCGGCTCCTTCGTTTTTGCTAGCTTCTCTTGTCACTTTTTTTCCTTTTGAGCTTGAGTTTGGAGTTGAGCGTATGAGTTGTTTCCTTTAAGGTAGTTTCTTTGACAACGTTGCGGCTTTCTTTGGTTTCGAAGCTCGTGGTTTTCGAGATGCTTTAGCTTTCGCTATCATCCACGTTATGACTTTCATTTTCTTTGAGAATTTCAATATATGATTTTTTGACCACCTTGACATTCTCTTATTCTAGGGTGGCCAAGGGCTTCTTTTACTTTTCCCCGTCCACTTTTTTCAACTACTCGTAAATGACCTCAATGGTGGCCATGTTTCCATTCTGGTATCTTAGCTTAAATTTTTCTAATTTTGTACTCGTTGAGTCGATCTCAATGCAAATACGGGCAAATGTGAACCGTTCAAACGAGTTAAAGTTAGGATCGAGCTTAAGTGGCTTTCCAATGAGTCCGTGAGGTAGGCAAGTGCTTTGGCATTACAAATGTGCGGTGAGATGTTTCTTAGTCTAACCCACACTTGTTCAGATTGTGGCGGTTTGCTATTGATGTCCATTTCTTCATTCCATTTGGAGGGCTTGAAACATAAGTTGAACATGAAGGTGAAATCTAACTTGGCAATGGCTTGGGCTTCGGGCTCCGT
Source organism: Impatiens glandulifera (assembly GCF_907164915.1). Taxonomy (NCBI): domain Eukaryota; kingdom Viridiplantae; phylum Streptophyta; class Magnoliopsida; order Ericales; family Balsaminaceae; genus Impatiens; species Impatiens glandulifera. The sequence continues at coordinate 69,926,863 of NC_061862.1, read as the reverse complement.
GCCAAAAGTGAGGAAGAAATAGCCAAAGTTGTTGACTTTGACTTTTTAGAGTCCTTTTTCGCTCCATTGTCGAAAAGGGCGGCCTTGATTGCTCGGAATGGGGCCTTGTGGGTGCTCATGAAGTGACCGACGACAACTCGCTTCCAATTGTTGACACGTCCCTCTTCAATTTCCAAGGGGAGTTTGATTTGGAGCGGGTGTTCGAGCATTTTAATTTTTAGGCTAGGATCCACATTGAGCTTGCCTACATTAGTTGTCCCGTTTTTGCCCCAAACTTTGTCGGTTTTCCATGTTTGGTTTGCGTTTGTTTTTATAGTGTAAGCATAGGTTTTGGGGCACTTGTAGAACTCCCTCATGACATTAACCGACTACAGAACGATTTCCTCGTATTCGGCTTTGTCGAATGAGTTCCAATCTTGCTCGAATCAGATTTTTAATTGGCAAATGATTTGCTCGCTCCTTTTATTAGTCATGAAAAGTTCATGCCTTTGGAACTGGGCGAGAGACTTGAGAATTTGCTTCCAAATGTCCGCCATATTTGCGATTTCATTTCGTCCCATGGTTCACGACTTATCGAGGATTTGAGCGATCGGGGTGGGATGTCATGACATACCATAGTGGCTGAGGTGAGCGCGACTGGAAAAACAGCATTGTGACTAGTTAGGGTGGCAGCGACATGGCCTGTCAAAGGAGTAGCGTTGCTGGTTTGGTTGACAGCAGTCAGGTCGGTCGGGGTGAAGGCCACATGACCAATTAGGGGAGGGGCATTATGGCCGGTTGGGAGATGAGTCAAGAGACAAGCACAACCAGTTGATAGACCGATCATGTGACTAGCCGATGCAACAGTTGGATTGAAGGAAGCATCATATGAATCAACAACGTTGTGACCGATCGGACAACTAGAAGAAGTAGCAGCCCTTTCAGTCAATTTCTCTAGAGTCCCTTTATTTTTCCTTGTGCTTTTAGTTCGGTTGAGGAGGTTGGTCGAGCGTAGGCTCAACCTGCGCAGAAGATAGTCAAATGCCTTAGCAACCAACAACAATTCAGACTTGTAGCAGAAATCAACAATAGTAATCTATAGTAGTAGATGACAATAGAGGAGCCAGCAAAAGCCACCTAACCCAGACCAACCTGATTGAGGAGCAAACTGCACAACAGACGGAAACCAACAGATCCCCAAAAAGTATCCAAAAACCTAGAAACAATAGGCAAATCCAACTGCACAACAAAACAGCGCTAGATAATATCGTGTCGTCCGTGCAGATCGGGTCGTGCCGCCTGTGCCTATTGTACTACTAGTGTCGATCGTGTCGTACCGCATGTGCCGATTGTGCTTCCTTTGATCAATGTTGATTTCAACGCCAATTTTATGACTTCCGACTCAAGACAATATCATGTCGCATATTCCGATCGTGTCGTGGATGTGCCTATCGTGCCTTTGTGTCGATCGTGCCGTGTTATGATTGTATTTTGATCTGGACTTGAATTTGTATCTTGTGTAAACAATATTTTTTATCTATGCATCTACAAGTTATAAAAAGATTAATATAATTTAATATAAATAATAAAGTGAGAAACAAAAATTACATTATATAAAAATATAAATACTTACTAAATCTTTATTTGAAGCACCGCTTTAGTGCATATTTTCTACTGCTTGTATGATTTTAGTTGTTTTCTCGATTGTTTGAATTCGTGCTTGCATAGATCTTTTTGTGCGAACCTCCCAGTGCTCAAGTTTTTCTTCATTGAACGATTGTTCTATACGTGACCAAAATCGATCAGATGATTGGTACACCCCAGCAATTGGGTCTTGAGAAATCTCCATATAAACCTGACATAAAAGAATATCTTCATCGTGGTTATTTGAAGCTGATCAGATCGACATTCTTACAACAAATTAGATATGATAGAGATTTATTATAAAGAATAAAGGATGTTGTAAATCTTATTTACAACATCATATCTTGTTTTATAGTGAAAAATCTTCCACTTTCATACCTCTCAATTTTCTAAATTGAAACGACCATTCACTACAAAAATTCTCACATCTCTCAATTTTCTTAATTGAAATGACCATTCAACACAAATATTCTCACATCTCTCAATTTTCTGAATTAAAATAACCATTCACTACAAAGATTCTCACATCTCTCAATTTTCTGAATTAAAATGACTATTCATCACAAAAATTCTCACATCTCTCAATTTTATGAATTGAAATGACCATTCACTATAAAAATTCTCACATCTCTCAATTTTATGAATTGAAATGACCATTCATCACAAAGATTCTCACATCTCTCAATTTTCTAAATTGAAATTATCATTCACTATAAAGATTTTCACATCTCTCAATTTTTTGAATTGAAATGACCATTCATTACAAAGATTCCCACATCTCTCAATTTTCTGAATTAAATGACCATTCACTTTAAAATTCTCACATCTTTCAAATACACTATTATAAATACACATCATATGCTCAAACTATTCATACATCTCTCAATTTTTCTGATCATACATTTTAATTATAAATACTCTTAAAAAAAGAAATGATATGTCATGTTATTGCTAATAACAACATGATCATTCAACAACTTTGTCAACAACAAAACCACCAAGCCTCGCATTGAGGATCTGTTCCTGGTCATATGTTTATCAATCGTGATTGAGAGGCTGTTCGTTGTTTATAGTAGATTGCACAATGATTATTTTTCAGATAATCCATTATACAATGAGGCCATATTTCGTAGAAGATATTTAATATCTCGATCGTTGTTCCTTCGGATTGTCGATACAATTAGAGATCATGATCACTACTTCCAACAACGAGCGGATCCTGCTAGAGACTTGGATTATTTCCAATACAAAAATTGACTACTATCTTTCGTATGTTAACAAATGGTGTCCTAATAGATGCTACGGACGAGTATATTAAAATTGGGGAGTCTGCTACTATTGAAAGCATGAAAATATTTTTCAAGCTGTAGTTAAGGTATTTAGTGAACAATATTTGAGGAGACCCACCATTAATGATATTTCTAGACTTCTTTATATTGGTCAGAAATGTGGTTTTCCTGAAATGTTAGGGAGTTTATATTGCATCCATTAGTGATGGAAAAATTGTCCTACAGCGTGGTCGAGGAAATATGCAGGCCGTAGTGGAAAGCCTACAATTATTCTTGAAGTCGTAGTAGATTATGATCTTCGGATATGGCATGCTTATTTTGGCTTGCCCGACTCCAACAATGATATCAACGTATTAGAATCATCTCATCTTTTCTCGGATCTAACTCAATGTATCGCGCCTCCAGCTCATTATGTAATTTAAGGAAAAGAATATAACTTGAGTAATTATTTAGTTGATAACATATATCCAAAATGGTCTACCATTGTGTAAACAATTCATGAGCCACGTGGTCAGATAAAAATATATTTCGCAATAAAACAAGAAGCTTGTAGAAAAGATGTTAAACGTGCATTCAGAGTTCTTCGGGCACGTTTTTGCATTATAGTAGGACCAATGCATTATTGGAAAAAGAAGTGCTTCATGATATAATAATTACATGCATAATCTTGCATAACATGATTGTGGAGGATGAACGTGATCTAAGTGTACCAATTGAGATTGAGTTGGAAATACTACTACTGGAGGTTGAAATGGTAGTAGATAAAAATACTCGATTTGAAGAATTCATATCTCGATATAAAAAATTAGAAATAAAGATGATCACATTGCACATTGAAATGCATTGATTGATCATTTGTGGAAGGAATACACCAATTCCAACATTTGAAAAATTAACTCCTTTTTATTTGTACGAATAATTTTTTATTTCAATCTTAGATGTATTTTTTTAGCTCGTGTATTGTAATTTTTTATTTTTTAATGATTTTTATTTATAAATTTTTTATGTACAATTTACTGTTTTATAATTAATTTACAATCAAATTTAAAATAATATTGTGGTGTAATTTGTAACATTGTAAAATATATGGGTGATATTAAAAAGTTATAAAAGTTGATGTAAGAAAATATTATAAGAATATTCTTTTGAATTTGAGAATGAGTTTTTCGGTTTAAGAATTACCGTTTGATGTGATATTTACACCAAAATAAATTTGAAAATATATTTTCGGTTGGAAATGGTATTAGACAAGATAATTTATGAATTCAAATTTAATATATTTATTATGAATTTAATTAATTATAATATTATTATGAAGTGACTGAACGGAAAAAGATAATTTGGAATACTAATGAAATGGAGGAAGACAAACAGGAGAAAAGGAATGGAGCAGGATGGGTTTTAAATTTTATTTTTTAAACCCAACTCAGTTTTAATAATAAAATATTCAAAAACATTTTGATTAGTTGGCAACATAGGTACAGGGGTTGGGTTGGGAACAGCCGAACTGATCTAAGTATATCATGGACCTCGTATCTCAAATAAAATTAATATACAGTTTTGTGCACACTTCTACATTAAAAAGTTATTTTATTAATTAAATTCTTAGTCCATAGATGATTAACATATAAATCTTATTGAATAAGATATATATTTTTTTAAATGATGAATATATATTAAAAATAATAAAAAAATTATTTAAGCACGACAATAAATTATCATGAAAAAAATGTTACTCAATAGGTTATCGAGTTCGTATATTTTCGAAAAGAACGATTAACTTCCCGACCGACTCTATCAGCTTTTCAGAATGAATCTCATAAAACGTCATAATAATAATAATATTATGAATAGTATAATCAGACGACTACGATTATTAAAAGTTCGACGATTTCTCTCTAATCAGTAGTCCACTAAAAAAATAATTGGGATGGTAGCACAAATATATAAGTCTAATGTATCAGCCACATCAATTCAAACTTCTTAACAACTATTCAAATACTCGGACATCACCAAATGAATCGAATTAATACTTCACAAAATACTCCAAATACTAGTCATCCCTCGATAATGCAAAAGTAAGTGAAATTTCGATTCAACCTCCTCATGACACATACAACAACGACTAACGATAATACAACATTTTTCATGCACATATTATCCGTAAGAATTCCACCATGAATAACGATTCATTCAAAGAATGAGATCTTAAATAAAATCTTTGATTCCCAATGTTTCTCTCAACAAAAATTATATGGAATCATCTTAACGGAAAAATTACATAGAAATTATTCAATATATTGCCAACACATAACGTCTTGTTCAAACGGAGACACTTGTTTGCATCCTACCAAAAACAACTTTTTTTTATTATGGGACGAACTCTCTCTAATGTTTAATCTTTTTCTATATCTAATTTGGTTAACAAAACCACTAGATCGATGATAAAACATGTCCTTAACTGTGACATTTATATATATATATATATATATAACAATGGAAGCAAGCTCATGATACGTTGTTGTTAGATTTTTGACACTACACCAAATGTCGTTCCAAAAATTAATCGAACAATCATCTCTCACAATAAATCTAGACTTCTCACGAAATTTTTTCCACATAGAATAAATTTCCCTTCAAATGCTACACCTCGCTGAATAATTTTGACATTTTGAAGAACCAACCAAACTATTCATGATCATACTTATAACTGACGATCGATGCCCAAAAACTATTCGACTCCGTTGCAAATCTACTACACAATTTTGATAGAAGAACCTTATTAGAAAAGGAAACAAGATCTCGAATATTCACACCTTCTAATTTTTACAATATTTAATGTGTTGAAAATATAATAATACATTGATTTTTACTTTCTTAATGATCATATATTAATTGGATCATATAATTAGAGTTTGTAGGTATAACTTTAAATTGTATAAGGTTCATCATCTTTATTCAATTGATGTGTGGGAAGTGTAATATCTTATGAATATATTGAATGTTTAATATTATTTTCTTTTGTGGGTTACTTTAGTGTGACTAATTTTTATGTTTGTGAACTTTTTATTTATTTTCTTGCTCATGTTTAAGTGAAATTTACAGGCATATTTTAATGAACTGACTTTGTTAAATAAAATAGTAAAAATTTGGAAAATATTAATAAATGAAATTTAAGGTAATATGCATTTATTTAAAACTTGCTCCTAAATTTTAATATGAATAAAAAAAAAATTTATTTAAGCACGACAATAAATTATCATGAAAAAAATGTTACTCTATAGGTTATCGAGCTCGTATATTTTCGAGAAGAACGATTAACTCGGCGACTGACTCTACCAGTTTTTCAGAATGAATCTCATAAAACGTCATAATAATAATATTATGAATAGTACAATCAGACGACTACGATTATTGAAAGTTCGACGATTTTTCTCTAATCAGGTAGTCCACTATAAAATAATTGGGATAGTAACAAAAATATATAAGTCTAATATATTATCCGCATCAATTCAAACTTCTCAGCAACTATCCAAATACTCGGACATCACCAAATGAATCACATTAATACTTCACAAAATACTTCAAATACTAGTCATCCCTCGATAATGCAAAAGTAAGTGAGGTGTCGATCCAACCTCCTCATAACACATACAACAACGACTAACGATAATACAATAATTTTTATGCACATATCATCCGTAAGAATTCCACCATGAATAACGCTTCATTCAAAGAATGAGATCTTAGATAAAATATTTGACTCCCAATGTTTCTCTCAACAAAAATTATATGAAATCATCTTAACGAAAAAATTACATAAAAATTATTCAATATATTGTCAACGCATAACGTCTTGTTCAAATGGAGACAATTGTTTGCATCCTACCAAAAACAACTTTTTTTTATTATGGGACGAACTCTCTATAATGTTTAATCTTCTTCTATATTTAATTTCGCTAACAAAACCACTGGATCGATGATAAAACATGTCCTTGACTATGACATTTATATATATAATAATGGAAGCAAGTTCATGATACGTCGTTGTTAGATTTTTGACACTACACCAAATGTCGTTTCAAAAATTAATCGAAGAATCATCTCTCACAATAAATCTAGACTTCTCACGAAATTTTTTCCACATAGAATAAATTTCCCTTCAAAGGCTACACCCGCTGAATAATTTTGACATTTTGAAGAACCAACCAGACAAATCATGATCATACCTACAATTGACGATCGATGCCCAAAAATTATTCGGCTCCGTTGCAAATCTACTACACAATTTTGATAGAAGAATCTTATTAGAAAAAGAAACAAGATCTCGAATATCCACACCTTCTAGTTTTTACAACATTTAATGCGTTGAAAATATAATAATATATTGATTTTTTCTTTCTTAATGATCATATATTAATTGGATCATATAATTAGAGTTTGTAGGTATAATTTTAAATTGTATAAGGTTCATCATCTTTATTCAATTGATGTGTGGGAAGTGTAATATCTTATGAATATATTGAATGTTTAATATTATTTTCTTTTGTGGGTCACTTTAGAGTGACTAATTTTTATGTTTGTGAACTTTTTATTTATTTTCTTGCTTATTTTTAAGTGAAATTTACAGGCATATTTTAATGAACTGACTTTGTTAAACAAAATAGTAAAAATTTGGAAAATATTAATAAATGAAATTTAAGGTAATATGCATTTATTTAAAACTTGCTCCTAAATTTTAACATGAATAAAAAAAATCAGGGACATAAATATATGATGCCTATTTATGATTGCATAATATAATTTTGTCTAAACTCTAAATTAAAGCTTCTAAGTACATAAACCTAATTCATATTTATTGAGTAAGATCACTTTGGAATTAGTGTTATCCCATTAACAATATTTAATGAGAATTACATTTATTTCTAAATATTTTACTATACCTACTTGGCTACTTATTTTGAAAATTTAAATCCTTAATGGAAGATGGAATATATTTTAAAAAAATATTAAATTTACTAATATATATAATTAAGAGTTATTCTAAAATATCATTTCATTTTAATTAGAAATTTTTTGAATTCAAAAGTTTCCAAACAATATTTTAATATTTTTTACCATTTAAATGCTGGATTCATCAAATAAGAAAAACAGATCGTTGTAATGTACAGATAACCAAAATCTGAAAAAAATAAAAAAATCTATCTTTTTATTATCCCAAAGGTAAGAGAATTAATGGGTATTTGCAATTTATGTTAAAATGTGGTTGGTGATGGGGCCCGCGGATTGTGTGTTTATTTAAAAAAGCTTCTTTTTACAGGGGACTGAGTTTTTGAATATTATTATTTTATTCAAATTATTTCTATTTAAGTTACATAAAATTTGGATTTTATTTTAATAATGCAAAATTAATTTAACTTTGAAGAAAAAGTGAATTATTTGAAAATGAGATTTGATTTTTATATTTTGGAAAGAAAGTTGAGATTTGAAAGAGTTTATGATGGAGAGAGAAAAAGAAAGAATGGTATACGTGGATGAATCTGATTGGTCCAGATAGACAGAAGTAATAGAGAGAGAAAGAGAGCTTGGGTTGGCTTTCCCATGGCGGGCTGACTCGCACTACCAAATGCCAATCACGTGTTGCTAAGAAAGTAAGAACAGAGACCGGAAAGAGAGAAGAAGAAGAAAAGAGAGAGAGAGAGAGAGAAGAGAGAGGACCGAAACGAGCCGCGTTTGACGGTGCCCCCTATTGTGTGCGAGTCGTGTCGCCGAAAGCTTAAAACAGCTCATCAGCGGCCCCCTGGTTCAACTTCAATTGGAACTGTGTCTGTGAGACGTCGCTTTCATTAATTTATCCTCTCTGTGACTATCTATCTATCTAAATACCTATCAATCTATCATCTTTCTCTCTATTTCTCTCTCCGGTGTTGCCGTCATCGTTGTCGTCGGTGGGTCAATGATAGAAGAGAGAACAGTGTATGATCGACGGAGAAAGCTTCACTGGAATTAGGAAAGTTAGGGTTTTTAACTTGTTGGGTTCAGCTTCAATTATTTAATGGAAGGTAGAGAATTCTCCCTTTCTGGTTCATGCATGCCTAGTTCAGGGCTGAAAGATACGAGCTTGAACCATTCGGACATCAACGGACACGAGCCGATTCAGAAAGTTGACAATACAGTTCTTATGGACCCTCCGGCTGCGGCGGGGGAGGCAGATGGTGTGGTTAACGGAGGAGGGGAAGAGGGTTCTGGTTCGAAACCTGTGTTGGAACAGGAAAAAACCATGGAAATCGGTGGAGGGAAGAGGCGGGGTCGTCCGCGGAGGGATCAGCCAAGAATGCCGCAGGTGAAGAAGGTAAAAGATGAAGAAGATGTTTGTTTCATATGCTATGATGGAGGGAGCTTAGTGTTGTGCGATCGCAGGTTAGTGAAGTTTGATTTTATTCAATGCCATTACTCTCCATTTTTTTTGTTTGATTCTTTGCTAAAGAGACCTCTGAAGTCGACTGTACTCAATTGTGGTAATGCAAATGGCAGAGGATGTCCAAAGGCATATCATCCGGTATGCGTTAAGCATGATGACACCTACTTTAGAGCAAAGTCTAAATGGAACTGTGGTATGCTTCTATCCACTTCCCCCCTATCAATGTGTTGGCTTAACAATTCTCATTATTTGTTTCATGATCTGCATGCCTTTCTTGTGTATTGATATGCATATTTTGAGGTTTGAAGCTCAAAAATCAAAGGCTGTGTCATGGAAAAGCTAAACCTTATTAGCTGTCTCTACTGTCTCCCCTTTAGGGTTATAAATCTCAACTGTTAATTTCATATGTTCCCTTTAGGGGGAAAACTGATGAAGTTGCTCATAGATAGACAACATTTTGGAGTTAGCATATGGGAAATGAATAAGTTTCAGATTATTTACTGTGGAAATTAGGGAAATAATCCTGTAAAATCATGATGGGGTTGGGTTCTTGTTTCATTTATAAACCATAATTTATTGTTGTCTTTAATTTTGTCCTGGTGCAATTTTGAAGTCATAGTTTATTGATGTCCTTAATTTTCTCTAATTATACTTTATACTTGTTGATATTGTTCACTTACATTTTTTTTCCAAATTTATAGTATGAAGCCTTACATTTTGTTTAATTGTCTTCATTATAAATTTCAGGTTGGCACATATGTAGTACCTGTGAAAAGCCTGCCCATTATATGTGCTACACTTGCACTTATTCACTGTGCAAGAACTGCTCTAAAGGTGTTGATTTTTTGTGTGTACGAGAAAACAAAGGTTTTTGTTCATTGTGCATTAGAACGATAATGCTCATAGAAAACAAGGATCAAAGAGAAATGGTAGGCAGATTCTATCTGTGTACATGTAAACTTAAATCTTGAATATCATTACTCTGTCTGATTAAGGTTTTGATTCTTTTTTTAGGTTCAAAGCCTATTTTGTCTTTTTTTCTCTATTTACTAATTTTTAGTATTCATGTTTTCTAAACTACCATATATTGAAATGGTCTATATTTCATATTATACTGTCAACATTGAAAAGAATTTATGTGTGCATATAATATTGGTTCTTTTGCCTTAACTCGATCTTTGTTTATATCATAATAAAATTGAATTTGTGTCACTTTTCATTTATATTTTCTTTAACTAGTCACATTAACTTGGGATATCCATGAACTGTTGAAACTTTAGCCGAATATTACATATTTTTTTGGCTTTGATTCTTATATACAGTCTTAAGGCTAGTTCCTTGTCATTATGGTTCCCCTTTGAGAATCTTATATTCCTCAATTTTTTCTCATTTCACCCTCAACATGAAAGTTATAATAACTAAGATTATTGCTGAAACTGAAATTAAATGAAATAAAAAAAATTAGGGTACACCAGAGAATGAGTTAGTGATTATTTTTTTCTTAATTCAGAAATCCTTAGAAAGTTTGACAATTTCAAAACTTGTTCATCCATATTATGTTCTTATCATTGTTTTCCAAAGTGAACACGAGCCTTAATTCATTTTTTATGACTCAACTTACTAAGGATTTGACATTTGGTCATATCGATTTAGGTCAATCTGTTTAGTTTTACAACTATAGAAATGATGAGGTGATTTTTTTAACATTATTATGGCATTTAGGTTATGCATTGAAAACAATATCTTCATATCTATTATTTTGGTAAACCTTGATGTTGTATTTTATAATCTAATTTAAAATAAATTAGTAAGTCTTCATCTTTTCAACAAAGTTAATTTGGCTGGAGAAACCATAAAATAGGTTTGCAAACAATAAGGTATCACCTCAAACGTAAGTGATTATGGTTGAACACAAATAAAGAAACTACCTTATCAAGGTTCATGTTGAGGCTAACCCTAGTCCTTATCCTATAAGATTACGGAATTTTTAAAAATTCGTCCTCATCTATCATACAAAGGGTGAAATCTGATTGTACCTTATTTATTCATGAGAGTTATCTATAAATGTTGATTCTAAATTTAGGTATTAGTTATTAATACAGGTAATGTTTACTATAATACAGTACGAGACATCCCAGTGTAGTAGAAGTTTTAATTGCTTATACTTTAGACTTTTATGAATAGATATCATTTGTACTTTAATTGATAGTTTTTGAAAGATAATGGTTGGAAGGATATAATAGGGGTTAGAATCATCCCTTATTAAAATCCGAAGTTATCTAAAATGTTTGTTTTAGTAGTTTCATATTTGCATTCTACCTTATATATATATAGTGGTTAAATGCACTGTCACGTGATAATGGTTGATAGAATAGGATATGGGAATTCTTTAACTTTAGAATCATCCCCTATTAAAACCCGAAGTTATCTAAATTTTTTGTTTCAGTAGGTTTGTATTTGCATTCTACCTATTGGCTAATTGCGTTGTCATGTGGAACATTTTTTTAATAACTAAATCATGTTGCTTTATTAGCAATAATAATAAAATCCGTTTAATTGTTCAGTCTTTTTTTTGTCGTTTACTAGTTCCGTATATAAGTTTAATTGTTCAGTCTTTTTTTTGTCGTTTACTAGTTCTGTATATAAATTGATTATCTTAATTGTGCAGGATAAAATAGATTTTGATGATAAGACTAGTTGGGAGTATTTGTTCAAGATGTATTGGCTTTATATAAAGGGGAAGGTATCTCTATCTATGGATGAGATAACAAAAGCTAAAAATCTTCTAAAAGCATCTGGGAGTTCTGCTCGTAAAGGAAAAGATTTGGTTGCTGTTAACGGAAGTAACGATATTTTGGATGCTCATTACGAGTGCAAGGACCTAGTAGTAAATCGTTTGAGAAGTAAACGGGGCCAGAAAATGAAGTTATCCCATTGCACTAGTTCCCCTGTCATAAGTAAGCCAATTAGTACTGATTTTACTGATTTATGTGCATCTGTAGTTGGATGCGCAAAATGGGCATCTAAAGAACTTTTGGCATTTGTTGCTCATGTAAAGAACGGGGATGAGTCTGAGATTTCTCCACCTGATGCACAAGTTCTTTTACTAGACTATGTGCAGAGAAACGACCTATGTGATCCAAACCAGACAAGTCAGATCATTTGTGATACAAGACTTGCCAAGCTATTTGGTAAACCACGTGTGGGACACTTCGAGATGCTTAAACTTCTCGAGTTCCACTTCCCTATGAAGGATGACTCCCCAAAAGTTGTTTCTCAGTGCAACATAACCCCCGTAATTGTGAGCGAGGCAGAGGGTAATGGTAATAATGACTTATATTTAAGGAGTAATGATAAAAAACGTAAGAGTTGCACTGACCTAAGTGAATATGCTGCAATTGATGTGCATAACATCAACTTGATTTACTTGCGCCGCCATTTGCTGGAAAATCTAGTTAACGACATTAATAAGTTTCATGAGAAGGTTGTGGGCTCAATTGTGCGAATAAGTTTTTCATGCGGTGATCAGAAACAAGAGAGGTTTGGACTTGTACAAGTGATAGGTATTCATCCACACATTTCTTTCTATTCTATTGGGTTTTGATTAAAAGTTGAAAAGAGAAATGTTAAGACTTGAGTGATTTAATATTTTGATTGCAGGTACATGTAAGGTGCCTATACCATATAAAATTGGTGAAAATGAGAAAACAGTAGATGTTGTCCTTGAGATATTTAATATGGATAAAAAGGAAACTATTTCAATAGATACTGTTTCAAATGAAAAATTCTCTGAGGTAAGTGGGCATATCTGTCTACTATTTCTCTATTTCCTCATTTTTCTATATGTTTCTTGAAACTAACAAGGTGACATTCTATTTTAATCTTTGTTTTTCAATATTTTGTTGCCTATAATTACTATAACGGAAAGTTTGAGTTGTATTAGGTGGTTGTGGTGAATACTTGACATACCTTGTCTTGCTCTAAATGGGGGTGATATTACCTTTATTAATTGGTTTTATTGCATTTATACTCTATTCATGTTGCTATTATGTTCTTCATCATTTAGGTTGCACATTCTGATAATTGGTTCTTCATGTTCTTCACCCTGATTGTTTTACTAATGTGATTTTTTTATTTAATTTTGTGGCAGTTTATAATTTTTTTTTTCAAAAGGGTAAACATTATTTTTTTTTTTTAATTATTTCTAACTTTTAAAAGAAAATAAGTGATATATAATATTTTAACATTAAAATTAACACAAATTATTTAGCCTACTTGATTAGTTATTTTTTTATAAGTTTAGTGACCTAAGTGAATGAATTCAAATCTTAAAAAAAGTATATTGTTAAAAAAAAAATAGGTGACTATAGTCATGCATATTTTCCATCATCCTAGGGTCACACCTGCATATAGCATTGATTATACTCTCCCCTAGCATTGACTATAATCTAATGTGCTTTTATGCATTACTTATGAGTCTTTGAATTTTAATATTATTTGCATGTATATTAAATGTTTCCGTGTAACCATGATTTATATGCTGTAACATATTTTCTTATTCTAGGAGGAATGCAGAAGTTTAAAGGAAAGTATAAAATGTGGGCTTGTCAAGCACTTGACTGTAGTAAGTATAAACTTTTTCTTAACCAGGCACAAGATCTTCCTGAAATAATTCCTAAATTTTATTGAATTTTATTGTAGGGTTTTATCCAGGAGAAAGCGAAAGCACTTAGAGAAGTTATAGTGAATGATGTAAGTTTTAAATTATCATTTCGGGCTATTAAATGAGACTTTTATGTTCTAATCTATTTTCCAACAAATTAACTTATTTATATATTCATTTTCATGTGTATAGTGTCTGGAAGCAGAAGTACTACAACTTAATCGTCTCCGGGATGTTGCCAATGAGAATGGGCATGAAAATATATATCCTTTTTTTGATGAAGAAAAAATGATTCTTAGATTGTTGTTTCAGTATTGAATAATTCTTAGGTCAAACATGTTGTGTGGTGTTTACCTTAACTGTCTCTCACGCTTAGGGAATATGTGGAGAGGCTAGAGCTCCTGAAGTCACCTGAAGAAATCGAACGCAGACTAAAAGTGGCTCCTGAAGTGCACATTGATCCGAGTCTGAATCAGAGCAATAAATCTTTCAAAAATGCTGAAGAAATTGATGAAAAGAGAGAAGGTATATTTATACTTTATAAAAATATGAACTTTCGTCATGAATATAAACATTTTTTTATGCAGTTAAACACCTGAAAATAGAGCATTCAGTACCGAACAAGAATGAGAATGAAACAATTCCATCAGTGATTGCTGAAGGGTCAAGCAAGTCTACTCCTACAAGTGTCACTCAAGGATTGGATAATGCTACAAGGGTGGTTGACTCTTCCGGTTCAGCAGTTGGCGGTTGCAACAGTCCAGCTGTCATCAGTTCAGCATCTTTTTCAGGCGTCGCATCAGAGAATTCCACCGGAAGCCCACCACTCTCGAACACAAACGAAAATGAAAACTTCTGGCGTTATCGCGATTCAAAGGGAAAACTACAAGGACCATTCTGTTTATCTCAGCTTCGTAAATGGTACACAAGCGGATTACTCCCTTCAGATATGAAAACCTGGAGTATATACGACGATGAACACGACTCGTTACTACTAACAGATGTCCTAAAAGGACAACAATCCCGGAAACTATCATCTCGACAGTCGAGCATCTCTTTACCCTCTCAAGGTGTATCCGAAAATAGTGGTCTGACTTTGACCTCAGCTGTGTTAGATAAGTCGCCCACTTATAAGTGCGTTGATATAAACAAGACGAGTTCACCTAATATCCATTCCGACCCAACATTAACTGCAACTATCATTCCAGCCATGGAAGTTTTCTCGGGTGAACTAGACCTGAACTCTTCATTCAGTCCGACGACGAATTCTGAAAACAAAGTCCAAATCGAAGAATTTGAATTCCAAAATCCGCCAGGAAACCAACCAGATATCGAAGAACTAGATAACAATACACTCATGGTTCCTACATCCGACGTTAACAGTTGGCTGGAAATGTTAACCGAGCCTATCGAGTTCAACACTTTGGACGAAGAGTCGGTTTCGGACCTACTGGATCAAGTCGACGCTATGGAGTCTCGGGGTGGTATGGATTTTCCATCGGCATCCATGAACAACAACGTGGATTACTTGTTCGAGGATTTGAGCTCTCAACCCGATTCTGGGAAAGGTGATCCAGAATTATCGAGAAACAACAAGGCAGAGGGATTTATGAATCCTCCTCCATGGATTCAATCGGTTGGACATGATCAGAGATCATCCTCGTCGGTGGTGGTGAAAGTTTGTGAATTTTATGCGAGTGGGAAATGCATGAAGGGAGCTTTCTGTGAATACCTTCATCAATGAGGTTAGATTGATTGCATTATTATTTTTAATCTGTTAATTTAGAATCATGAATTTCCAAAAAAGCTAATCTGTTTCCATTTTTTGTTTGAATGAAACAGAAGATAAAAGAGTTATTAGCTATTAATAAGGGCAGCTAGCATAGAGTAGATTTACCCAGAGCCTTTCATAAGTTGGAAAGGATGATACCTACCTGATGTTTATAATAGAAGAACAACTTTTGGCCCTGTAATCAATCTGTCTACTGACCAAACTATTGATACAATTCTGGATTAGATCATTTTTTCTTTTAGATATTACAGTTTTTTTGGTATACCATATGACTTTTTTTTTACATATATAGATGCAAGCATCTGTTTCTTTATTCAATTGGTTATGATTTTTCAATATTTAAGCCTTTCAATGTTTACTAACTTAGATATTTAAATTTAATCCCGTCTCTTGATGTTTTTTCTTTCTCGGAGACAAAAACCCACTATTTCAAATGAACATGTTTCTTACCTGAAAAGTATCTCATCTGTTTGTTGACGAGATAATGTTCACATATATTTATAACTTTGTGTTATGTTTCTTCTTTAAATTCAGACCTAGATTCAACCTCTTTAGAAAGTGTTTCTAAATGGGTTCATTTAATGTCTACTTTTAAGTGTCATCCATACAACAAGTTCTCATTTTCCTCAAATGATGCATCATTTTTCTTTTAGGCTATATTGTCATTAATTATTCTACCTATTAAATGATAGATTGCAAAGTTAAAGTTGTGATATTTGTAAAGATTTTATACACTATCAATAAGTCTAAATTGTGATGTTGTACCATTGGGATTATGACAATATGAATGGTGTTGGTTGATTAATTTGCTAACTAAATATGAAATAAAATCTATTATCTTATTGGGTCATCTTTGGGTGCTGGGAAGCTCGGATATATTAGAGAAAATTTGAGATGAATAAAAGAATGCTCTTTTAGTCTCGAGTTCCATCTTCATGAATTGAGCTAAGGTTAGGATTGAATATACTTTTAATTCTATTATGTGCATGGTTGATATTGACCTTCAATTCTATTATGTCCATGGTTGATCTTGACCTATAATGCTCATCTCATGGGCATATATTTTTTTTGTTTTCCATTTTATAAATCCCATTTTATGTACTTTCAATTGGGTTTTTCAACTTGTCTGTTCTTATATTCAAACACAAAATATACATTATAAGATTTATCATCATTTTCATCCTTAAAATATAATTTTGATAAATGTTATTATTAAAGACTAAAATTTATTTAATTTATTTATTTTGTGGTGAAGATAGCAAGTAATGAGAAAATCATTCAAAAAAAAAGAAATAGTAAAAATAATGATATGTCTAACTTATTCAAATAGAAAAAAAACTCACAACCACACAATGTTTGTTTAATCTCAGTCAAACTTTTATAATGTCAATGATTTTATTTGTTACATTTTCAATCAACATATTTTAATCTTATTTATTTTTAATGGGTATTTTGGCTTCAAATAGTTTAGATCACATTTTTTTCTTCTAAAATTATATAAGATGATATGAAAAGAATACTTATGATTACATTATTATTGAAAAAAACTTTAAGACATTTTTATATATATATAATTGTTTAAAACATCTTAAATTCCTAATACATCAATTTAATATTACTATTATTGAGTTATAATCCATCAACAGTTAGCCCGTCTAGCTCAGTTGGTAGAGCGCAAGGCTCTTAACCTTGTGGTCGAGGGTTCGAGCCCCTCGGTGGGCGTTGACTTTTTTTTTTTTTTTTAAAAATTTCAGTTTCGACCGTTTGAAGGAATTTGCCGTCTTTACCCATATTTCTTCGCCCTCCAAATCTCTTCTTTTTTGTTTGGTGGTAACGAGATATTCACGAGATTTCAATGGAAACAATCTCAAGAAGATCAACAAGTCCAAGAGAGCAACTAATTATAAAAACAAGTAAACTCCAATTCATTCCTTAATCTTTTCATTTTCCCTCTGTTTTCGAAATCAAGGTCGATTTGTATAGAGAAAACCCAGATTTGAAACGGAATTTAATGGCCGCTTATGCGGCATCGAATCGGGTACGACAGATCAGGAACATCAATGGCGCCATTCTGAGGACCCTTTTCAAATCCAAGATTACTACTGTCCCTTCTAACTGCAGAGGCATTTCCCATTTTATCAAAGGAAATGGAAATCGCTTATTCCTCGTTGACACTTTAGCTCTTGTAATTAATCTCTCTTTCCCTCTCTCTATATTATGATATTGTTGGGTTTTAATTTGTTTCTTTTAGGTTAAGAAATTTGAGGCACAAGGAATTCCCTTGAATCAAGCAGAGGCAATAACTGCAGCCATTACCCAAGTGCTTAGTGATAGCTTTGAAAATGTGGCTCATGCATTTGTTTCAAAGACTGAAATGATGAAGGTGGGTGGTATAGGAATTAGGAAATTCACTTTGGTTTTCGACAATAATTTGCCTGATTCTTGCCCATTTTTTTGTGTGATTCTTTACAGACAGAAATGACCCAGGAGGGTTCTTTGTCCAAATTCAAATTCGAAGTCAAAAGTTCTCAGGTTTTTATACACATCTAACTATCTTATTTAGTTAATGAGTTTTCACTTTGGATTTGATTAGCCATTGTTATAGCTTCTTCAATGTATGAAGTTAGGATATATAACCTTCTTCTTCTTCTTCTTCTTCTATAATTCATCTTCAATTGTCATGTCAATAAAATCTGTTTCATTGACAAACACTTTTCCTTGATCAAGAACATCAAAATAGCTAGGATCAACATCGGTTTTTTACCCGCAGTTTCATTTTGTTGAACTTGTGATAGCTCATAACACGACTTGAATTGTATTGATTTTTGCGGTGTTGACTCACAGTACTTGTGATTTTCAAGGGCAGTGGTTAATTGAAAAGAAGTTTAATTTTTATTTGGAGTTTGATGCCTGAAGTTCGATTACCACTAAAAGGATATTTATTGAAGTGGAGGGTAATGACGGTGGAATGATGCATCTTTTTTTTTATTTTGCCACCAAAATTTATTTCCTAGTGGAAGTTAACACTACCCCTACTTTTCTAGACCTCCCATTTAATTCAATGCCTTCTTAGTTGGACTCCAACAGACATGAGACTATTGATCTTTTCAACAAGACATCCACTTGAACTATCCTGGTGGGATCTTCTATATCAACTTTATACGCCTCTTCTTGTAGAATTGTCATATTTCTTTTGAACCAAGACCATTCAATAAAATCTCGTTTGAGTAAAATGACAAAAATAAACAACCCCACTGATTGAGGTTTTAACAAGACTTTGTCAAAAGAAGGATCACAAACGTCTAAAATACAGACGAGACTAGGTTTTGTGATCACACGTTTACGAGTGATGAGAATGAAGCTCATCAAAATCAATTTTTTTTCTTCTGGTATTAATGTTTATTCTCTAGATGAAGTTAGCACACCCTCTAACTTTAATTAGAACGTTTTAGTGAGAATTGAACAAGAGCTTTTTTTATCTCTTGAGCTACCATGATATAGATTAGCTCATCAGAATCATTCTAACTCGTCTTGCCTTGTTCTCAAATACACCGTTCTTCTCAAGTCATATGTTCCACCCAACAATGACAGGACATTGATCCATTTTTATCAACTGTAGCCCTTTTACAATTACCCATTATAAGATAGACCCATAGAGTTCCAGATAAGACCCCAAATTTTTAACACAAAGGGTCTAACTTGGTTCCTATAACCAACCTAATAAATGTTTCAATTTTAATTTTTGTTGGCTTACTAATGTCTTTTCTTCTTCTACACAGGAGCATCATTTTTCTCTGTTGCAACATGAAACTGAGACCCTTCGGGGTGACATAGAAAAGGTCCGAAGTGAACTAAGGTCTGATGGTTTGATTTTGTTTCTTTTCGATATGAACATTTGAGTACGCCTCTTCCTTGAGCTTTGGAAACAAAAAACAGGTACGAGGTAGATAAAGTAACAGCAGGACAACGTCTGGATCTAAACCTGGAAAGAGGGTGAGTTTGATCAACTTTCGGTATTATTATCATTATTGTTAAAAGTTGCGTTTAATTGACAATTTATGTAACTCTCAGGAGAATAAAGGACGAACTTACAAGCCAAAATCATGAAACTAGTAACCTAACCAACAAACTTGATAGAGTGAGAGCATGCATTTATTTTTCTATTTCAAGTTATGAAACTTTTT
The DNA here is from genome assembly GCF_907164915.1 of Impatiens glandulifera. NCBI lineage: Eukaryota > Viridiplantae > Streptophyta > Magnoliopsida > Ericales > Balsaminaceae > Impatiens > Impatiens glandulifera. The sequence continues at coordinate 69,906,891 of NC_061862.1, read as the reverse complement.
TTTTTATTTTTCTTCAAATTTTTGTTGTTATTTTTCAGGAAATTCATGCTCTAAGGGCTCAATTAGAAGCTGGAAAGTATGAAGTGATAAAGTACTGTATAGGTAGCCTTGTATCGATATCTGCTGTTGGCATCGCTTTTCTTCGTATTTGTATGTAATACGAATGTGTTGCGTTAAATGTTGATTGCTCTAGTTATATGGAAAAGCAAAGCTTTGTCTCCGTTATTGATTGTTGAAAAGGAAAAGTAAGGTTGCGACGAAAACCTATTCCGGAATCATCTTATATCTTTAATGTTTCCCCCATTGTTGAATCATCTTAATTAAGTGTTTGATGAGACCACACCTTCATCCCCATCGGTTTCACATGGAGGAAACTCAATTGGGTCCATGTTTGGATGGAGCATAATCGGCCCCCTATTGACAAGATGACAAGGAACAAGTCGAGTAGAAAGACTTTTAAGAAGTGAATTATCACTACGTCGTTTAGATCACGATAATATGAAACTTAGTCATCATTTGTTACAAGTTATTCAAAAAGACTAAGAAGAAAAACAAACATAAATAAATATGGCTCTTATTACTCTTGATTAGAAGAACAAAGATAAAGGAGTTGTATGAACTATATTATGTCTCATTTTTAAGCTTAGATTTAGCAACTCATTTTTTGATATTTTTCGTTTCTTTGGATAGTTTATCTCAAATAGCACGACTGAGTTCATCTTCATTTGTAATATTGAAGCGATCTTGCAATGAGCCCTTCATTCTTCATGTTGTTCACTCATTCCTCATGTTAAACCGACATTGTAATTTTCTTGGTGATGACAAGTTCAGAATGATATTTTATTTCGTTGAAAAGCTTATGGAAACCTTTTGCAATGACGAGGCTCATATCAACGACAATTACGAAGCTCTTCTTCATAAGACATCATATGTTTCATGAATGGATTGAAAATCACGTTCTGTCTGTCTGTTATCATTGCAATTTCCAATAAATAAATTGGATATTAATTAATGTAGAAAATATGTGGAAAGATAATGTAGAATGAGTAAACAGTAGTAGCTTGAAAGGCAGGAAGAAATCCATGGGATATGATCATCACATCACATGGTTGCTACTACTGATTGAATGCCTAGAGCCAGCCCAATCTCCACTTACTAATGAGTGTGGGCAAATCGATCATTTGGCTGCTCATCATTTGACTTGAGTAAGGATGACTCTTGATTATTAATTTATTTATTTTTTTGCATAGAGGTATTTTTTGCTCGATTTAAAAAATAAATTAGCTCATTGTCAATAAGTTTATACTAGTTCAAATCCAATTCAACATAATTAAACAAAATATATTGTTATAATGTTATAGCAACATCAAAATTCAAAGAAATGATGGTATTGTCATTAACCTATGTATATTATCTTAGATCAATGGTCCATATATAGTTAATCACATCATCTTATGATTTAATACTGGATAATTTATGACAAATTTGTTCATAACTTACTTTTTATATCAAAATCCAAGGTTTATTAGCTAATTAACGTTTGTTGGATTGGATCGGGATGCTTGAAAAATATGCATTTCTTTTCTTGGTGAGGATCATGATATTAATTGCTAGCTAGGTGGGGCCATTGTTCTTCTTGCATTTTGGGAATTGGATTGGTGGTGGGGCTCATATATATTGGACCAACTTATAATTAGTTGGAAGATATAGTGGGAATTGTGGACCCATCTCGATATATGGTTCCTTACAGCTGACATCGATCAATCGGCCATTGTTTCCATACATATATAAGGAAAGTATAATAGAAGAAAGAGTCGACATATTAATTTGTGGGTGTTAATTGTTGCCAATAACCAGACAGAGATCAATGAAGATAAGTTCTGGAGGACTATGTTTCTTTGTTGTGGCTTTATTTTTTGGCCTTTCTTTGGTTGATGGACTTTCTCGTAAAACCCTAATTCAAGAAGGCACCTCTTTGAAAAACACCACCATTTCTTCAAAGGCTCATGATCATGTGGCAGTAGTTGGTACTCCTGATCATAATACTAAGAGTGGATCAGCCAAAGGTGGTGGTTCAAGTGGCGGTGGACGAGGAGGATCAGGCGGTGGCAGTGGCTCAGGTGGTGGAGGAGGTGGTGGCAGTGGCTCAGGTGGTGGAGGAGGTGGTGGCAGTGGTTCAGGTGGTGGTGGAGGAGGTGGTGACAGTGGTTCAGGTGGAGGAGGAGGAGGTGGCAGTGGCTCGGGTGGTGGAGGAGGAGGTGGCAGTGGCTCGGGTGGTGGAGGAGGAGGTGGCAGTGGCTCAGGAGGTGGAGGAGGAGGTAGCAGTGGCTCGGGTGGTGGAGGAGGAGGTGGCAATGGCTCGGGTGGTGGAGGAGGAGGTGGCAGTGGCTCAGGAGGTGGAGGAGGAGGCAGTGGCTCGGGTGGTGGAGGAGGAGGTGGCAGTGGCTCAGGAGGTGGAGGAGGAGGCAGTGGCTCGGGTGGTGGAGGAGGCAGTGGCGGTGGCTCGAGAGGTGATGGTGGCAGTGACAATGGTAACAAGAAAAGAAGAAACAATGGACACAAGAAGAAGCGTGATGGAGGAATGAGTGGAGGTGGGGGTGGTGGCGGAAATGGTGGAGGTGGCGGTGGAGGAGGAAATGGAGGAGGTGGTGGTGGTGGTGGCGGCGGCGGTGGTAAAGGAGGTGGCGGCGGCGGCGGTGGTGGTAAAGGAGGAGGAGGGGGCGGTGGTGGTGGTAAAGGAGGAGGAGGGGGTGGTGGTGGCGGTGGCGGTGGCGGTGGAGGAGGAGGCGGAGGAGGAGGAAGTTGGGGTGGAGGTGGTAGTTGTTGGGCATGGGGATGTAAGACCAAGGGTCCAAAGTATTAAGGTGAATAATAATAATTCATTAATACTTATAAAATAAATTACATGGTTTTGTATGAGTTCATGAAATGTAACTCACTAAAAATTCCTTTTTGCATGATTCAGCATGGCTAATTGTTTAATTAGCAATTAATACCCAATACTTATCTATATCCTTTGTTATCTTAATGTCTTTTATTGTTTTTACTTACAAGATATGTTTTGGTATACTCCAAAGGGTTGTTTGTAATTCAAAAATATATTTACAAAATGTATGTTTGTTTCTATATAGATTATAACTGGCATGCATTAATATTGAATGTCATGCTCCTTGAGCTTCACCGTGTGAGACATGCATGGGCACAAGCATCATCTTCCCATTGATAAAGTAAATGCAACCTTGAGAAAAACTAATTGATAACACAATAATTTTTAAGAGGATTAAACTATGTTATGTATACTGAATGGAAGAGACATATGTATAGTAAGATTAATGTAATATTTAGTTCTAATTTTAAGTTCTCCACTTAATTTCTATTTTGTAGTAATTGTACTTCTTCAAAAACACAAACTCAAATCTTAACATGAAGCGAGAATAATAATATAAAGAAAATGAAGCAAAGCAAATTTTTTTTTTATAGATCTCCTATAAATGTAAACAAATGTTGTTATTTACGGTCGCACGTCCAATCTTTATTGGGAGTTTATGTATTAAATTTTATTTATTTATAACATTTATTAAAAACAATATAAAAATATATAATATTTTAACATTAAAATTAATCAAAATAACTTAATGTATTTGATTAGTTATGATTAACTATTTGAGATTTGTAATGATATACTTGTAACTTATAAATATATATTAATACAGTTAGAGTTTATTACACAAAAAATTATGCGTTATTCTTCCATCTCTTTAAATTATAATATATTATTGATAATTTTACTGAAAAGTTTCATTCTCTACCGTGGTTTTTCTGTTTTAGATTTTCACATATATTTTGTGTTAGTTACGTATTTTTTTCATTATTATTTGCATCTTTACTTTATATCGATTAGTCTCAAATTCATATCTTACATTTAACAAATGGTATCATAGCGATTGAGTTTTTTTAATCTAAGACTATATTTGATTGCGAAGATGTCGAGTATGAAATACGATATTTCGTTGTTGAATCGTAAGTTCGCACCACTAGATTTTCTCTATAAAAAATAAATATACAAGTTGTGCTCGTTCATATTGATTTGGACGAAATATTGTTAGGGTTTGATAACGAGTTCGGACAGTTGTTTCATAATATGTACCAAATGGTGTACCGTTAATAAAAAGACGTTTTATAAAAATTATATGTCCTAAAAAAATTAGACTCTCCCGATTTGACTCTCTCTTCGTTACTTAAGATTTATTCGTCTTCGTTTTATTACGTAACAAATAAATTGTTATTCCATTAGAACAAAAAATTGTTAACGACCACCTAATTTAGTCTACAGACAAATTTAGTTTAAAAAAGGTGAAGATAATAGTGTTGTTACCCAGCGTGAAAGATTATGAAGAAAATTTGTATTTGTGGCTGATCAATAATGTGTTTGTTGGATTTTGATAATGAAAAAAAGCTTCAAAGGTTTTGTGATGGTGATTTATGTTTTATTTTTATTTATTTTTTTCGAAAAATAATTATTTGTGTTAATAGTGTGTAGTTTGTGTTGGTATTGTATGCTGATAGTAATGTTGTTTTATTCTCCAAATAATTTGAACAATTTTTTTTTGATAATCTTTTCTCGTAACAATTACACGTAAATAATATATGAATAAAATACAATGATAATAGTGTTGGGTTTTGCAACAGCAAAACTATGGATCTTCTTAGAAATCAAAACCTGTAGCAAATCAGATTCCAAATCGTCTATGACGATAAACAGATTACCAAGAACTGAAATAGTACAAAGCAATAAACGACAACACAATATACGTGGTTCGGTCAAAATCGACCTACGTCCACGGGAGGGATAAGTTTCACTAAATCAAACAAATGTCAATAGTAGAAACTTACATGCCCTGCTCTCAAATGAAAGAAGTGATTACACTAGGAATGATTGGACTACTCCACAATCAAAAGCTCCCCCAATCTCTCACTCTGGATCAGCCAAAGAACAACAAGAAGAAGGAAAACCAGAAAACCCTAGATCTGTAATTCACTATCTCTCTCTATTTGCTCTGTTATGAGAAAAATACCCAAAAAAAAAGTATTTATACTCTAACCCGTTTTCATAAAAGAAAACCCTGACCCGTTTACCCGGAATTTAAAACCCGCCCGCAATGGCAAGGAACACCAACAATTCTCCCCCTTCCGAGCCATGGGAGAATGTTGCTATAAACATTCATCATCATCGTGACGCTTCTGCCAGAACCATTCCGGCTTTGGCACAACATATCTCATGCTTTCCTCTTGGCAAGCCCTTTGTCATCATATCTGACCCGTTCTCATCTGTGTGCACTTTCTCCAAGTATAACTCCTTCTTCTCGAGCACTTCACGGATCCAATGGTACCTTCTTTGGATGTGTTTTGAACGTGAATGGAAACTTGGATTCTTGCTCACATGTATAGCACTCTGTGAGTCACTAAACACCACAAACCTGTCTTGTGCAATGCCAATTTCTTTCAACAATTCTTTCATCCATCTCATTTCTTTACAACATTCAGTAATGACAATATATTCAGCTTCTATAGTAGACAAAGCAACACATTTCTGTAGACGAGACTGCCATGATACAGCTCCTCCTCCAAAAGTAAACAAATACCCTGAAGTTGATCTCATTGTGTTAATATCACCACTCATATCTGAATCAGAAAACCCTTCAACATGTGACTTTCCAGTACCATAACACAAAGCGTATTTGGAGGTCCCTCGAAGATATCTCATTAGCCACTTAACCGCTTCCCAGTGTGTCTTACCAGGATTTGAAAGAAAACGAATAAGTACTCCAACCGCATGAGCTATATCCGGTCTTGTACAGACCATTGCATACATCAGACTGCCTATTGCTGAAGCATATGGAACACTGCACATTTCTTGTCTTTCTTCTTCATCCTTGGGAGACATTGTCTTGTTTATTTTCAAGTGTGTAGCCAATGGACAAACAACTGGCTTTGCCTTGTCCATACAGAATCGTTTTAGAATCTTCTCAATATATCTCTCTTGAGATAACCATAGCTTTTTCTTCACCCGATCACGAATGACCTGCATTCCAAGAATTTGTCTTGCTTGACCCAAGTCTTTCATCTCAAAAGACTTAGCCAAATCCTTTTTCAACTTGGCAATCTTGAGCTTGTCTCTCCCAACAATCAGCATGTCATCAACATATAGGAGAAGTATAATAAAATCATTAGAAGCAAACTTTTGCACAAAGACACAGTGATCTGTAGACGTCTTCATGTACCCATGGTTGGTCATGAACGACTCAAACTTAAGATACCATTGCCTTGGTGCTTGCTTCAAACTGTACAGACTTTTGACAAGTTTGCACACCTTGCTTTCCTCACCTTTCTTATTATAACCTTCAGGTTGCTCCATATAAACATCTTCATCCAAATCACCATGGAGAAATGCAGTCTTGACATCAAGTTGTTCAACCTCAAGATCCATACAAGCAGCTAGACTTAACACCACCCGGATAGAAGTCATCTTCACTACCGGTGAAAAAATCTCATCATAATCGATTCCATGCCTCTGGCCAAAACCTTTGACAACCAGCCTAGCCTTGTATCTTGTCTTGCTATTATCACCTTCTTGCTTGATCTTGTATACCCATTTATTTTGTAATACTTTTCTGTTCTCTGGTCTTTCAACTAGATCATATGTGCCATTTTTCAGCAATGACTTCATCTCTTCATCCATGGCAGCTAGCCATTCTTTCTTATGAGCATCCTAAAGAGCCTCCTTATAGCATATAGGCTCCCCACAATCAGTTAGAAGAACATACTCTGTAGTAGGATACTTAGAACTTGGTCTTTTCTCCCTAGTAGACCTCCGAAGTACCTCTGTTTGTTGATTCTGTTGATTTCCATCTTCTTGTTGAACTTCAAAATCAACCTCAACATTATCACCAAGATCAGTTTCAGTATTAGTATCATTTCCATGGCCTACAGCTTGACCCTGAGGAACATCATCATCACTATCTGAGTTTGAAGCTACATGTGGCCTTGTCTCCTCAACATCATGATACAACTCAAGACCAGAAAGGTCACGTATGTATGCATCAAGCTTTTCACCATCTTCAAAATTCTCAATAGTCTGATCTTCAAGAAATACCACATCTCGGCTTCTCAAAACCTTCTTATCAACTGGGTCATAACACCTGTATCCCCACTTTTCATCACCATATCCCAAAAATATGCATTGTCTGGTTTTTGCATCTAGCTTAGACCTCTCATCTTTTGGAACATGCACAAAAGCTCTGCAACCAAAAACACGTAAATAGTCATAATTAACATCTTTACCTGACCAGACGCTTTCTGCACACTTATTATTCAATGGCTTGGAGGGAGAACGGTTGATCACATACACTGCAGTGCTCATGGCTTCAGCCCAGAAATGCTTAGCCAACCTGGCATGGGAGAGCATACTCCTCATCCGTTCCAACATTGTTCTGTTCATCCTCTCTGCCACACCATTTTGTTGTGGAGTCTTGGGCACAGTCTGTTCATGTCGAATACCCTGCTCTTTGCAATAATCATCAAATGAGCCTATGTACTCTCCCCTATTATCTGACCGCACCCTCATCAGTTTTCTTCCTGTCTCTCTTTCAACCAGCTTGTGAAAGACTTCAAACCTTGCTGCAACCTCATCCTTGGACTTTATAGCATAAGCCCAAACCTTCCTAGATGCATCGTCTATGAAAGTTACAAAATAGGAAGCACCGCCTATGGATTTAATCTTCATAGGACCACAAACATCTGTATGGACCAATTCAAGGACATTCTTTTTCAGTTCAACTTTTGACTTACTGAAGGAGACTCTGTTCTGCTTACCCTTCAAGCAATGCTCACAATTTTCAAGATGAGCATCCTTGAGATTCAGCAACTCATTCCTCTTGATCAAAACATTCAGCCCTTTTTCACTAATGTGACATAATCTTTTGTGCCACAACTCAGAGGATGACTCCATTAAAACAGAATATGCCGCATCATAGACAATTTTCAAATTTGTCTTGTATAAGGAACACCATTTCTTACCTCGTGCAATAACCAATGAACCCTTGCTTAGCTTCCATGCTCCACCACTGAAAACATTATGGTAGCCTCCATCATCAAGCATACCTGCTGAAATCAAATTCATTCTTAAATCAGGAACATGTCTTACATCTCTCAATGTCAGGAAACAACCCATGTTTGTCTCGATTTTAACATCACCAAGACCAACTATCTTGGATACACCACTGTTACCCATGCGAACCTCACCATAATCACCAGCTTTGTAGGACTGAAAGTAATCTTTGTGTGGAGTTATATGGAATGAGGCACCTGTGTCAACAATCCATGCTGTTTCATTTGAAGATGTGCTAAGACAGGAGTCTTGACAGTTAGAAGCATATGTCAGTTCACCATCTGAAGCATAAGCAGATGTATCTGCACTCTGTTCTTTCTTTTCTCTGGGCTTCACTGTACCCTTCGCTTTATCATTTTTAAATTTCCAGCACTCATTTTTCTAGTGACCCATTTTGCCTTAGTAATGACAAGCACCATCCTTCTTTGGAGCTCTAGACTTGCTTCTAGACTTTCCCCTGCTCGAACCACTTCTATTATCTTTTGATCTTCCTCTATCAGCCACCAACATATCAGACTTAAAGGGTTTATCCCCCTTTCGATTCTCCTCATCAAGTAAGGAACTGGTGACAAATGCAATGTTGACTTTACCATTTGGTGCTGAGTTGCTGAGAGTGATAATAAGTGTCTCCCAACTTGCAGGAAAAGATCCAAGGACTAAAAGTGCTTGCACCTCATCATCAAAGTTTATCTTCATACTACTCAGCTGATTCAAAATATTTTGAAATTCATTCAAGTGCTCAGCAATTGATTTATTATCAATGTACTTCAGATTCACCAGCCTTCGTACCAGTGCTGCTTTATTCCCTGCTGACCTCCCAGCATAGAGAGCTTCAAGTTTGCTCCACACACCATACGCTGTAGTCTCATTCTCAACATGGTGCACAACATTTACACCAACCCAGGAACGAATAAAGCTGCAGGCCTTTCTATCTATCTTTTTCCAATCAGCCTCTTTTGTAGTCTCAGGTCTAACACCCTCATTTTCAATTGCTTCATTCAAATCATCTGAAACTAACAGATCACTGATCATCAGTTTCCATTGCCTGTAGTTTGTACCATTCAGACTCACCATATCAGGTCTAGATTTCCCCATTATTACCGCCTTAACAACTGACAAAAACACCAGCAAAGAAACCAATTGATCTCTTCTATGAATTTCGCCAAATAACCAGTAGAGCACTCTGCTTCAATGTTAAAACAGATAACCAATTAATACTGCTCTGATACCACTGTTGGGTTTTGCAACAGCAAAACTATGGATCTTCTTAGAAATCAAAACCTGTAGCAAATCAGATTCCAAATCGTCTATGACGATAAACAGATTACCAAGAATTGAAATAGCACAAAGCAATAAACGACAACACAATATACGTGGTTCAGTCAAAATCGACCTACGTCCACGGGAGGGATAAGTTTCACTAAATCAAACAAATGTCAATTGTAGAAACTTACATGCTCTGCTCTCAAATGAAAGAAGTGATTACACTAGGAATGATTGGACTACTCCACAATTAAAAGCTCCCCCAATCTCTCACTCTGGATCAGCCAAAGAACAAGAAGAAGAAGGAAAACCAGAAAACCCTAGATCTGTAATTCACTCTCTCTCTATTTGCTCTGTTATGAGAAAAATACCAAAAAAAAGTATTTATACTCTAACCCGTTTTCATAAAAGAAAACCCTGACCCGTTTACCCGAAATTTAAAACCCGCCCGCAATGGCAAGGAACACCAACAAATAGAACATATACAATAGATTATTTAATGAGACCTGTGAAATCACAGTTCTCTTAAAACAGTTTTATCGTCTCTCGTTTGTGCTAGAGAGTTTCGCATAGAACACTCACAATAACAAGGAAAGACTTCTAGAATTCTAGAGTGAGAAGTGATAAGATAATGTGTGGAGAAGAATACAGGTTGATGAATATTTATAGTTGAAAATTAAACTCATAATCAATTCTTTAATTCAACGGCCACTAATCCATCAACCATTTCATGCAACGATTATTTTTGTTTGCTTTTTCATCATCTTTGCAAGTTAAATCCAACAACAAATATTTTGTAGTTATAATATCAATTAAAATCATTTGTTAACTGCCTCATTCAAGGCATTACCGTTAATTGTAATAATTAACAAATTTAATTGTAACAATTAACAAATTTAATTCACAATGAATTTGATCTGAATTATTTTCACTTTAATTCACATTTGAATTTGATGTAAAATTCATTTGGGTTAAATTTCATAATTAATTCATTTTAAATTTGATGTAAATTTCATTTGGATTAAATTTCACCATTAATTCATATTTGAATTTGGTGTAAATTTCATTTACTTAAATATCATTTCTATTTAATTAATAGAATTAGTTTAATTCTAACTATTTTTACTTTCCAATATCCTTTAAAATAAAGTGTTTGTAGATATTCTCTTCAAAATGGCTACAACCCTTTAAAATGTGTACTATTTGTTACAGATTTATTAATAGATAAACAGAGATAAAGAGATCATAACTCGCTCCAAAACAGTGAAAGTAATAATAAATTAAAATACTGTTATAACTAAAGGCGAACTTTTATTTCAAAATGTCCATCATCCCAACTAAAATATCAACTCTAGAAGACAACCAAAACAAAACTACTTATGAAGTAATCTTAGCATAACACAAAAAAAAACAAATATTCATCCATCATCCAAATAGATTGGCCAAATCACGATCCAAAAAAATACCTCCTACCAATGTCATAAGCCTTAAAGAAAACCAGTATTGTATTTTCACCCACATTAACTTTTAAATATACAAAACATACATTTATCATTCATTCAAATTATTTTTACAATGTCAACAATCAGATTTATCATTACAACTATGATTAGATATTGGTTGGATAATTCTGTATATTACAGCATCCTTGCAAGTTGCAAGTTTTGTGCATGATGATAAACAGTATCTTGCACTTATCAAATAAACAATAATACTTTGTAAATATCCACTAAATACTCAATAATAATATAAATAGTTGAAACTGCTATAATTTTATTAGAGGAAATTGAAGATTAACAACAAAAAAAAAAATACCATATTGAAGACTGCGAACTTCCATCCATGAACTTGTAAAAACATACTACAATTTTCACAATAATTAGAACACATTATTTACACATTACTTAAATGTGGTGTTAAAAAAATGGTAATTAAAAATATAGTTATACATGTGAATGTTGTGTTGACTGAGATTGCGGAAATTGAGTTTCATACCTACCACGTACACTTGGAATGATCTTATAATGATCCCTACACACCTTGTTTTGGAAATAGAATAGAATGACTTACATGTATATCTTTCAAATTTAACAATATAAATAAATTTCAATACACAACATTTTAACTAGAGTGTGGATTGAACCTTCTCAAGTGTTATGTTTGTTTGATTTTACTCAATTTTGTTTTTCGTGAATCCTCTATAGGACTCCTTTCAACATTTTACTCATGTTATTTTCTTCTTCCTTTTAATCTCTTTAATTTCATGAGAGTCTCCTACACCAATTTATACCTGCTCATTTAAAATAATTGTGCCATCTGACTCACCAACTTGTAAACATCTCATCCACCACTTTCAACCTACACAAAATATCATTTTTAACAATCTTATAAGTAACATCTCTCTCTGCTGCCTTGGTAACCAACTGAACATACAATACAATTCACACCGTTCTTGATATTTCTTACTTTGCAATACTTTGGCAGGAAAACTAGTTTGGTCACCACTTGAATCGTTAACTCTAAAATATTCAACATTAGCTTCTCATGCCCACATTTTTTCCGTATTAACTTACTTGGAATCTCTACGATGCTTTTATCGTAAATATTTTCAAAATATGAGAACATAAGATTCCAGGAAATTCAATTTTTACAATTGTAGTCAAATTTTCCACATGAAGAATCAACTATAACCCTATGATGGTAACTCTTTCGAAAATGAATAACTTCATATTTAAGAATTTCATCATCCTCGATTATTCTGACAGTATCATGAGATTTACACCACTCAATTTGAAAACATTTATATGTCTCGGGGTATGAGTACTATTTGATTGTTTCAAAATTTCAATTGGAATTTCCAAAACTGGAGCACTTAGTTTAGACAGTGTTTCAGCTCTTAACTCCTCGTATCGACGATCCTCGAGTAGTCTTACGAAATGATTACAGAAGTCTAAAAACTTATGTTTGTACGTGGCATATCTTTTTCATAATGTCGTTTATGTTCTCAATTCTTTGGGTCGTAGTCATGTCCGCGCAAAAAAAAAAGAATGTGTCGGCCATACACCAAAACCCATTTTCCCCTTATTTGAAACGTATGCCGCAGCCAATCATTTTCTTGTAATGAATATTGAGTCAACATCTGGATTTTGGCTACAATAAAATATTCCTCTTTATCAAAATTATATATACAAAATGCAAAATATTAACAAACTTTTTGAAATGTATGGCAACATTTTAATAAATGTGCCAAATGTACAAACAATTATATGTTTGAGGTCATCTCAAAGCTAAAACATTTGTCATTGCTTCTTGATCTGTGAGATTAGTTGTTAATTTTTTCTCACTCATAGCTTACTAAATGTATCAAACAACCACTTGAATAACACAGATGTTTCATCATACATAAAGCTACACCAAAAATTATTGTTTTCTTAAAATGATTAACACCTACAAACAATTCAATTGAACAACATTCATTGTTCTTCCTGTAGGTTGCGTCAAAAAAAAGAAATATCTCCAAAATTACCATAATCGATCAACTCTAATCTTGGTATTATACCAAAATTATTAGTTATTAGGTCATCTTCATCTACTTGAATAACATAGAAAAAATTAGGATCTTACAACTATTATTTTTGCAAATATTTTAATACACTTCATATATCCCCAATCATCATGTTTTTAGTTCTTGTAGAACACAAATAATTTTGGTAATCTTCATAAATAAAACCTAAAAACTCTTTCCCATCCACTTGTCTCACCATAAAATTATGAAATTCTTTCGGAGGAATTACAACTTCATTGGCCATATGGGATCTAAGAAAATGTGTTTTGTTGTGACTTGAGAGATAATGATTATGTTCTCTCACAAATTAGATCACGCATAATTTGCCCTCAATTCGATGACTAATCATCAGTTTAGCCTCACAACTAAATTTTGTTTCAGCTTTCAGCACACTTGTTTTTCACATAAATATCGTGACGTTTATCTATTGTACTTTTACCTTGTGCACTATAACATAATACTCAATCCCCAATTTTAGCCTAGCGTTAACAAGAAGTGGATATCTCTAGTCTCCTTGAGAGGTCTTGTTTCGAGCCTGTCAGGCGGCAAGTTTTGCGCCTAGTAAAATGGTTAAGTGTGTTTGCAGGCTATGTGTTTAACCTCCTTATGTTCACATTTTTTAATAACATAACACCCAATCCAATATTTCACATGATTTACTAAAAGGACATCTTGATTTTTTTATTTATGTTATATCCAACTATTCCATAATTTCTAAACAAGATTGTGAAGAAAAAATTGTCAAAATATTCTTACATAAACTGTCTAATATGATTAAACAATTGATCTAAATATTAAAGTTTCAGTGATAAAAAGTGTCAAATAATTCGTCAGGTTAAGTTTAATGAAGTAATTAATTATGGTAAGTTAAAAAAAATAGTTTAATTTAAGAAATTAATGAGATCTTTGTTTAATAATTTTGACAAATATATTTCAAGACACATCAAATATAAATATTAAAGATGTTATACCCTAATTATTATTATTGAAAGATGCAATTAGTGAAAAATAAGTTGTTATTTATTCCATATTCATTTAATAAATCACTATTTTACTAATATTGAAAAATGTAAAAAAAAAAAACTAGTAGGAACGAAGACTAAGAAATTCCTAGTAGTCACTTTAATTTCTTACCTGGAATGAAGACGTGTAAATGTAGATTTCTTACCTTTTAGGTTTATGTCTGGTTCCAATTTGTTATGGAAGACTGTAAAATTTATAACAGTACAAAGAGAGAGAGTCAAATCGAGAAAGCCTATTTTTTTAGACATATATTTTTTTATAGAATGGCATCGTTTTATTAACGTTACAACATTTGATACCTATTCTAAAATAGGTAGGTGATCCGACTTTGTTTGATAAGATGACCAGTTAATGAAAAGTAGATTAGAAAAAGAGGAGGATCGTAAGACTATGTCTCATATACATCTTTATTCGTCGAATAATATTCTATAGGATGTTCTGAAGGAGATGTGTGATGTTGGGTTATGATTAAAGCTAGAACATTTATGTATGACAAAAAGTCTTACTAACAAGTTGCATCTGAAGCAACGATTATATTCCCATCGTATTCCAAAGGTACGTCTTTACAATAGCATTTATCAAAATTTAAAAAATTATCGCTCATTTGGAGGTTTTGAAAGTCAAGTATAATGATACAAATTTAGTCTTGATTTGATTGTGTTTGTTGCCCTCATCATATATCATGTTTCATGATACTATTTTATTTAGTCGTGATACTCTCACAACTAATGACGTTTATGATACATTGTTCTCTAAATATAAATGAAACATCATGTTAATCATTATGATAATCTGGTAGAGGGCTTTATTGTTCGAGGGAGAATCAAAGAAATATGATCATAAAGTGATAAAAGAGATACATCAAAGACAAGAAAGTTTTAGAAGACATACAATTATTACGAAGAGAAGACCACATAAAATCTAAGTATTGGAATTTACAAAATAAATTTAAGAAAGTGAATAGTATTCTAACTAAAAAACAAACAAAAAAAATTCGGCGAAACAAGAATTGCTAAATTCGAATACAATGAACTCCTCATGGCTTTTGTTTATGACGCAAGATCACTAAATCGATCAATGGATACTCGATTTTGGTGTTTCAATTGGGTTTGGTTTTCAAAATATGATACAACTTTCAAAGGTGTTGTATTAATAAGAAACAACTCATCATATAAAGTCGTTGGTATAGAGACAATAAAAATCAATATGTTTGATGAAGCTATTCGGTTACTTGATAATGCGAGACATGTTTCTAATTTGAAGAGCAATCTTATTTCTCTTAATACCCTTGATTCAAAAGGGTACATTTAACTATTGTAGATGAAGGTTAGTAGATATGTTTTGTCGTGATAGAAGGTGAAAGAAAATATGACATGTTATATTTTTTTAAATTTCAAATTTATAGGCGATGTCTATGTTGTCACATCCTCGTTATTTAATTATGATATTATAATGTTATTTCACGTGCAATTTGATCATATGAGTGAGAATAACGTGACCAAGTTGAACAAACATGGATTTTTAATGGGCATAGTATTAGAAAATTAAAGTTTTGTGAGTATTGCATCATTGACGAACATAAAAGAGTTATGTTTTCTAAAGTCATCCATAACACTCAAGGAAGACTTGGTTATATTCACTCTGACCTGTAAGGGGCGTCTAGAGTACCTTCTATGGGAGATGTCTATTATATGTTGATGATTGTCGATAATTTCTCCAGAAAAGTTTGAGTTTTTTCTTTCATAAGTAGAAGAGTGACATGTTCTCTAAGTTTAAGGAATAGAAGGTTATGATTGAAAATCAGACTAGGAAGTTAATAAAACGTTTGCAGTACTCATAATAATTTGGAGTTTTCTATAAAAAAATTAATACTCTATAGATGACAGAAGAAATCGGGAGATATCACACAGTGCATAAAAATCCATAACATAATGGTGTGGTATATAGAGAATGAATGAGACTTTGATGAATAAGGTGTGTTCTATGCTCTTTAATGTTGATTTACCATAGTTGTTTTAGGCTGAAATTTCAATTTCAACATGTTTCTTTAACAACCGTTATTCGTCGACTACCGTTAGGGATGTAATTGAGCCAAGCCGAGTTAAACAATGTTAGGCTCGAGCTCAGCTCATCTAGTATATATTCGGGCTAGAGGTCGGCTCGAGCACGTTTCGAGCTTTTATAGTCGAGCTCGGATTGTATGAATTTAGTTGATCTCATGAGCTTAGGGATGGCAACGGGTACCCTACCCGCCGGGTAGTGAAGTACCCATCCCCGAACCCGATTTTCAAATTACTACCCGACCCCAACCCCGAACCCGACGGATATCTCTATTTATATCCCCATCCCCGATTCACCGGGTACCCGATCCCCGACGGGTACCCCATTACCCGATATTAAATATTAAAAAATTATATTTTAATTAACTAAAATTATATAAATTAAATATAATATGTTACTACAAAATATAATTAACCTACAACTATTAATAAATATTATATCCTTAAACAGAAAATCATTCACATTATAAAATATAAATTCATTAATACTACATAATATAAATTCATCCATACTACAAAAATACAAATAAACTTAAAAGTGATAGAACATAATTCTTAATTAAACACAAAAACTTCAAAAATCATTAAATTAGTTCTCACAAAAAAAAAACATCCTTCTTGAATACACTTCTTCAACACCTTTAATTACAACCTACAAAATCAATAAAAAACAATCAACATTAACAAATACAAAATAGAGTAATAACATACCTCAAATGACAAACAATTAATTACTTAAAAAATACGAATTTTCTTTTACCTGGTCTTATATATTAATATTTTTCCAAAAATATTTATAAAAATAAATAACTAATATGTTAAACTATTATTCTCTAAATATAGTTAAACATAATATTTTAAAAATAAAAAACTCTTTTATTTTTAAACTAATATATTGAACTAAATATAAAGAACTTTTAATATTTCTTAAAAAAAAAACTCTTTTGATCCTTTATTTTTGCCTTTATAAAAAATAAATTTATTTATTGTATTACTTTATTAAATTATAAATTATTTCATAAAACATATTTAATAATATTAATATTCTATTGTAATTTAGAACCCTAGTTTATTAATTGTGAAAATCCATCTAACACTTAAGATAAATTTATATAATGTTTGATGCGGTTTATTTAATCTGAGTCAAATAACTGATAGACATATTATATATAATGAAAGTATGCATAAATCTCTTATCGTATATATCAGTTATGTCTAGTATTGAAGAGATTCCACATATTAAATAAAAAGTCTATAAATAATGAAAGTATTACTTACCTACTTGTGTTGTAGACTTGTAGTCATGTAGATCTTATAGAAAAAATTAACTTTGTTGCTGTTGAAACGGAAGAAGAAGCTAAAAAATAAATATTGAAGATTAAGTAAATAAATAAATATAAGATTATAAAAATTAAAGAACAGACTGAAAATATTACTTACTTGCGTAGCTATGTAACTTATGTTGAAGAAGAAGTTGAAGAAGTTGAAGAAGATAGAAGTTGAAGACTTGAACTCTTGAAATAAGATTGAATGGAGATATATGAGAAGGAAACATTTATTACAAATTAATGAAATTATGTTAAGCGTGTGCATGATGTATGTAGGAAATGATGTCAAGAGTAATGATAAAATAATTAATATATTTATTTAATGATAGTTAATTAGTTAGTAGTTGGAATTTGATAAGTCACTTAAATTTTATTAATATATATTAATATTTAATATATTCGGGTATCGGGTATCGGGTCTGGGTTTCCAACACTCCCCATCCCCGACCCTAAACCCGATCGGGTATCATTTTTCATTCCCCATCCCCGACCTCGACCCCGAACCAGATTTAAAATACCCGAACCCGATCATCGGGTACCCATGGGTATCGAGTATACGGGTACCCATTGCCATCCCTACATGAGCTGTTCGTGCTCAGCTCGTTTAGAAAGCTTGTTTAGAAAGCTCGAACTCCTCTAGAACTCGTCTAGTGAAAGATTATTTACCTGGTTGTATAAAAGTTAAATTTATAAATTCAATAGTGAAATGAATAAAACATTACAATTATAAATATATTTTTCAAATAATAAGATTAACAAATGGGAAGAATAACAATTTTATCTACAAAGTTGGATGAAGGTGTCAAATTTATTATTAAAATCGTAAAATTCTATTTATATATATAATCTTGACAAAAAAATGTCAAATTTATTCTTCTTAACATAATTATTTAACCACCTTAAAATTTTGTTGTGCCATGTCATATTCACATATTATATATATATATATATATATATATATATATTATAACCCAATTTAATCATTCAAACATGAATTCACTGATGTTATCCTTATATTCATGTCTTCCAAATTTCACAACTTTCCGACTTCAATAATCGTTGTCCCGTTGCCGCCGATCTCGTCACCAGATCCTCCTCACAATCCTCTATCTCTAACTCATACCTTCGATCCTCTCAATTATTCTGCCGGACTTTCTCTTCCTCAGCCGCCAACGTAATCAACCGTCCTACTCGAATATCTATCCTCTAGATCAAGGCTGCAATCGATATCTTCCACAACTAGAATCGACTTGTTCGTCGTCGAAATCAACAGTCTCCTCAGATCCGAGTTACCATGAATAGAGGTCAGCTCCAGATCATATATAGATACCAAAATTCAGGTAATTCACAATTGCAGGGATCAAGCTCGATTTTTGGGTGCCCGGAGGACCATATAGCAAGTATCCTCTCTTCTACCATCCTGTAAAACTCCTTCCTCCTGATGAACATATCCAGATGTTCGATTATCATCTTCTTCATATCTTTATCCATCGCCAATGTATCAAAAGTTGCAGGATGCACCAGATTAAAGTTGGTCATGGACTACCATCGCTCGAGAATCTTCTAGTCTTGTGATTGCCGAGAGTAAAAATCTTGAGAATCTTCCTCTATTCGACTCGATGATTTCACCTCATGCGAGATCCATTTGAATTTTGTGTCGTTGAAATAATCCAACATCTCCTCATCCTTGGCCATTGATGTGTAGATCTTTTGGTATCCTTGTCAGGCATGGTGACTCTGAAAGTTGAGGTGGATTGGAAGATCTTAGATTCAAAATACTCTCATTGGGCAAAAGATCTGAACAATACTCTCATTCCTCACTACTACTACTTGTGATTATAAAATTGAACCAATTAAGCTAAAGATCAGATAAAAACAATAACTAATTAAACATGAATTAGTTATATTATTCAGATCAAATTAAGTTAATTAATTTGATGGCATTGTAAACCATTGATGCCTTAATGTTTGATGACATTGTAAACCATTGATGCCTTAATGTCAATCTGAGTGATGATGTAGAAGATAAGGCGGCGACGGTAATTGTAGTTTCAGTCGATGTTGGAATTAGGCAGGAAGGAAATAGAAAAGTAACAAGTTAAGGCATTAGAGAAGAGTTTCGAAGTGGAGAAAAAAAGTTGAAACCCTAAATCCTATAAGCGATGTGAAACTTGTAGAGGAGCGTCACTTACAGAGGGGCGTCAAGTTGTCGTTTGGTTTCAGAAAGACCAGAGCTGTAAGAGGTTTAACATTTTAATTTAGTTTTATTTTATTTTATTTGTATGTAAAAGTATGTTTGAAATGATAAAATTAGATTATAATATATATATATATAATATGTGAATATGACATGGCAATGCCATGTCAACAAAAATTTAACGTCCTTAAATAATTTTGTTAAGAAAAATAAATTTGACATTTTTTGTCAAGTTTATATACATAGATAAAATTTTATGACTTTAATAATAAATTTGACACATTTGTTCAACTTTGTAGAAAAAATTGACATTCTTCCCATTAACAAATTAGTGGAAGTAAAAACCTTCAAAACGACAACACTAGAAAATAACATAAAACATTTTGTTTTATTTTAAGAATACTTCTAAAAAGGTCAAACACACAAATATTATCAAAAGTATTTTGTTGTCATCCAATAACATAAAGCATTTTTCTTTAGTTGCAATATACTTCAAAAAAGGTCAAAAACACTTGCATATTATCAAAAACATTTTGCTCTCCTCTAGAAACATCTTATCATTGTATATTGTTCACATCATCAACATTCCTTATTTTCATTTCATAATATGATTACCAAATAAATAAATATTTAACACTTGACAATAAAATAAATGATTTGGTTATAAAGCATTTTGCATTAGTTGTAGTATACTTTGAAAAATGCCATAACACTCACATATTATCAAAAATATTGGCTCGCTAGTTTTGTTCTCTCCTCTTGCCTCGATCGTTTTTTTAAAATTTTGAAAAGGATAAAAATATTGGGTTATCAATTCTCATCTAGCCACATCTTACCATTTATTATCACAAAATCAACATACCTACATCATATATATCACATTATCATCATTACTTATTTCATTTCATAATATGATTACCGAGCAAACAAATATTTAACATTCAACCAATAATTATATTATATAAACTTACAATTTTTATAATTATGCGAGAGAAGTCGCAACCATTGACTGAAAGACTTTAAGTCAAATGAATCTCGTTTATCCCTGAACTATTCTTCGCATATAAAATTATATTTTAGATCTAGTAACTAAGACTTAAATAAATAAAGAATAAGATATTGATTTACTTACTTTTTTTGTTTTTTACTTGGTAACTTCTGCACAAAGTAAAACTTGAATTGTCTCTGCTCCTAAATTGACAAGATGTGGATCAATAACTTTACCCTGCACTAAAAGTTGATTCAGAAGCGACAATAGTTATTGGAATTGATAATATGTCACATGTCATCTTTGAATCTTAAACTTTAATTTGTTTGTCTTCCACCATGATAATGCATCAAATTCAGCATCATTTTCACATAAAATGACTCCATTGAAATAAATATCAAGTTTAGACCTTAAATGTTCCACACTATCAACATTCTTAATATAATTTAGAAATTGTGCCCTATTTTGCCTTGTTCTTTTCAAGTGAAAATTGAACCACTACTTGAACTTTGATGTTGTGTATTACTCCTTGCATCTAAAACACTTCGAGACCTCACCGGCTAACCCTAACAAATATACTAATTATGAAATAAAACCTAAAATAATATTTAAAGCTTTTGATTTTCATAAAACCTAACTGGTTTTATAAAATATGAAATCTCACCTCTAAGATTATTCGTAACAACTAATTTTCACTTTCCACTGATGCTTAGACGAGAGAGCTTGGCGAAAGAGAGAAAAAATAGCGTTGGAATCTGATGTGATTCACAGTAAGAAGAGAGGGGAGAAGATTTTTATACAAGAAAATTTATAACAAAGAAAGAGATGAGAGATTAGAAATCGAGCCTAACTCATTCATTCCATATCTTTCTTAACTGAAAGGAAATCTCAGGATATACCCTAAAATTCCTTCAAGAGTAATTGTTATTTGGCGCTAGGCATATTACACACAAAAGAAAAATAAGTGTTCAAATAGAATTTGAAAAAAAGTTCAAGGACAGAATTAGAAAATTTTAAAAATAAAAAACTATTTCTCATGGTTTCATCTTCAACATCCACGTGTCGCTTTTCTAGCCCTTCGATCAGTTATCATTTGCATCAATATTCCCCCTTTTAAACATTCGACGTCCTCTTCGAATGGAGCATTTTCTTTGTAAGCCCCAATTGGAAAGAACTTTTGGGTAATGGATTTGAAGAGCATCAACTTCTTTCCACGAACTGTCCTCCAATGTCATGTCAGCCCACTGAACCAGTATCTGGTGTCGGCGCCACCCATCAACCACCACATTATCTTTCATCTTGTATCGCCGATGGTATATGATTCTACTTGTCTATGAGAGGAATAGTTTTAATAGCTTTGGGTGTGCCTTGGTAGAGTTTCAATTGAGAGATATGAAAAACATTATGTATTTTAGCTCCTTCTCCCAATGCTAAACGGTAAGTCACTATACTCACTTGTTCTGTGACTTGAAAGGGACCAAAGTACTTTGGTGAAAGTTTGTGAAAACGTTTACGCATAGACAATTGGCGATAAGGTTGTAGTTTCACTAGGGCCCAGTCCATAATGGCCAATGTAGCATCCATATTGTGCTTGTCTTGCGCAATTATTTCATTCGATTTTGAGCTCATTGCAAGTGGAACTTAAGAAACTATAGTGTGATTTCTCGCGATATTAGGTGGTCCACATCTTCTACCTTCGAATCCACTACTAAGTACGAAACATAGATCGGTGGTTTACGCCCATAGACATTGGACCACCACTCGTCTAAAGGAAGCCATTGGACCCATCCGTGTGGAGGTTGGCCTGCCATACAACTCAAGTAAGTGCCCAAACATGTGTTCACCACCTCCGTTTGACCATCTGTTTGTAGGTGGTAAGCGGTTGAAAGTGATTGTTGCACCCCTTGATTCCTTAAAAACTCTCACCAAAAAGAACTTAAGAAGATCTTGTCCCTGTCATTGATAATGGATAAAGGCATGCCATGGAACTTGAAGACGTTGGCCATAAAGATCTCAACCACTATTTTGGTCGTGAATGGGTGTTTCAGTCCCATAAAATGAGTCTATCTTTGACAATTTTTCTACGACTACAAAATTAATTGTCTTCCCTTTAGAATTAAGTAAACTTTCAATGAAATTCATGGAGATTGATTCCCAAAGTCCATTAGGAATGGGTAACGGCTGCAAGAGACCTTTGTAAGCCAAGTTACCCCCTAGTTCTTTTGACAAATTTCACACGTTCTAACAAACTCCCTAACTTCTCTTGTCATTCCAGACCACGCATAAACCTGTTGGATTTTCTTAAGAGTCACCAAGACGCCCGAATGAGCTCCTGTTGTGCTGTAATGCATGGCTTCAATGAGAATGATTCTCAATTCAGGGTCCATAACCACCACCATTTTGCCCTTTTTTCGAAGAACACCATCAATAAACGTGAAATCAGGATGAGCCTTAGGGTCAGTTCGGATCTTATTGGTCAGTTTCTTTATATTGATATCATGTTCCCAAGTTGTCTTAATGTGTTTCAAAACTAGAAAATGATATACAGAAATTCCAACACATTGGACCTCAGCATTTCTTCTAGACAATACATTAACAACAACATTTTCATTTCCTCATTTATATTGCATAGTGAAGTCATAGCATTGTACAACAATTTCTCTTGTGCAGGAGTCTGCACTTTTTGCTCTAACAAGTACTTAAGTGCTTCATGGTCAGTCTTTATAGTGAACAGTCTTTACAGTGAACAACTTATAGCGTAAGTAAGGTCTCCACTTTTCTACAGCAAAGGTGAGAGCCATCATTCTTTTTCATACATAGAGAATGAAGTATTTTCGATACCAATTGTTCTGTTGATAAAAGAAATTGGTTTCCCTTTCTACATAAGTACAACTCCAATTCTTTGACCACTAGCGTCTGTCTCCACTAGGGTGGACAAACCTACCGATCCGGTATTTTGGATTGGATATCCGTCTCTATTTTTAAAAAAATTACGATCTATATTCGACCCGGTATCCGACCACTATCCGATTCAAAAACACCAGATCGGATTTACTAGTCGGATACCTGATGATCCGATTTTTTTTCATATTTCTAATTTTTTTTCATATGCTAGAAAATAGAAGCTATTCTATTAAGTATCTTAGTTATGAATTCAACTCATAAATGCAATGCATATCAAAAGGGAAAGGAGATTAGTTAGGTCATATTTGATAATTATTTATTTAATAATATTTTTATTTGGGTAAATAGAGAATTATTTTAATTGACGAATGTTGTTTGTTAAAAATTACCAAAATACTATTTCAGACCAATAATAAAAATAGATTAACTATTGTTTAGGCCCTTAGGGTTTGTAATTTTTATAAATATGTTATTATATTTTTAAATTTTAAAACTCATCAGATCGACTTCGGGTATACGAATTTTTTTGTCCGATCCATATCCGATCCACAAATCTGGTAAAAATATCAGATCGGATCGGCCGGGTCATCGGATCGGGTCTTTTGGATTGGATTTTTTGGCCACCCCTAGTCTCCACCACAAAGGTGTGTTAAAATTAGGTAATGCTAAGACTAGTGGTGACATCATTAACTGTTTCAACTGTTGAAAGACTTCTGCAGATTCACTATTCCACCTGAAATTACATTTTTCTAACATATTGGTTAGAGGCTTAGCCATAATTCTGTACCTCTTGATGAACCTACGGTAATATCCTGTGAGACCCAAAAATCTCCTCAGTTGCTTAATGGATTGTGGAACCGGCCAGGTGTCCATAGCTTTAAACTTATCTGGGTCTGCTACAACTCCTTACTTGTTTATAATGTGGCCTAGATATGAAATCTGTACACAACCAAAATCACACTTTTCCTTATTCAAGAATAGATTGTGTTTCCTTAATGTCTCCAAAACTTGTTTCATATGAGTCAGATGGTCTCTCAATGTTGAGTTGTACATCAAGATAACATCAAAAAACTATGACATATTTCCTTTTAAATGGTTTGAGAATAGAGTTCATAAGGCTCTGAAAGGTATAAGGGGGTTAGTGAGTCCAAAAGGCATCACTAGAAATTCATATAATCCTTCGTGAGTTCTAAAAAGTGTTTTATGATAATCTGGGGGATGCATTCGAATTTGATGGTAGCCAAACCTCAAATCCAACTTCGAAAAAAACTTCGAGCCATGTAACTCTTCCAATAATTCCTCATTGATGGGTATAGGAAACTTATCATTGATTGTGACTGCATTTAACTTTCTGTAATCAATACACAGCCTCCACGATAAGTTCTTTTTTCTGACTAAGACAATTGGAGCCGCAAACGCGCTATGACTGTAGCGGATGATTCCCTTCTACAATATTTCGTCGACCATCTATTCAATCTTGGTCTTTTGTAGGGCTGGATATCTGTAAGGCCTGAGACAAATAGGCTCAGTACCCTCCTTAAGAGGAATATGATGATCTTGTTCCCTTACTAGAGGAAGTTCCACTGGATTTAGAAATAGATCTCCAAAATCCTGCAGCATCCTTTGGAGTTTAGTGTTTAATTTTCCTATAGTTGTTGCCATCAATGAAAAAAATTGCCCTTCACCACTTACAATCCCTCATTTTTACCAGTGCGGTATTGTTCCCCTTTTTCAACAATTTAGATAGGTGTGTTCCCTACATCACCTCAATCTGAACATGACTGACACCCTACAAAAGAGTAGAAGTGTCATTCCTAATGAAGGATAGCGTTACTTTATCAAAATCCCAGCAAGATTACCTAGAGTGATCAACCACTTTATTCCCAAAACAATATCATAATCAGTCATAGCCAATACTTTCATGTCTGCAATGTATTCTTCTCCATTCATGGTCCATTGTAGATTGTGACAATAGCATGTACTAAGTATGTTAGAACCATCAGTAACCTTCACGGAAAGGGCTCGAGTAGGTTGTGTGGGGTGGTTAATGTTTTTTAAGATTTGGCTATTTATAACATTGTGCGTACTTCTAGTGTCTATGAGAATGATCACAGGAATAAGACCCACTAGGTCTGAAATTTGCAAAGTTTGATAATGCTTGGAACCTGTCAAAGCATGTAAAAAAATGAATGGTTCATCGATTGAAGCTGGTTGAGATGGGTAGGCAATGGAACCAGTTTCATGGTTTTTAAGTATGGCTAAATTCTAAGCCTCTAGATCGCTAGTCAAGACAATGAACAATTTGGCCTTACATTGATGCGTCCTATCCCATTTTTCGCCGCAAGTATAACATAAGCCCCTTCTTCTCTTCTCATCCATACTCAAGTGGTCCAATGGTTTCATTTGATCTGGTGGGAATGTTTTGGTTATAGGAGTATAAGGTGTGATTACTTTTTGGCTCGGATAGGTTGATTTAGAAGGGCTCGGCCAGGCTGATGTAGAGTAGAGTGGTTTAGGAAATAAGGGAGGTTTAGGGTTGTATAGGTGACCATTCCATTAGCGATCGGTACGTAAACTCCTGCACGTTAGCTATTTACATGGATTCATTCAGGGATTGGGAAACTATTAGTCTTATAGCATTAGCAATTTCTTCTCTCATGCCACTAAGGTAACATTCAATAACATACTCTTTAGGCATTTATATTAACTTCTAAGAGATAGACATATAGCTAAAATTATATTCTTGCATAGAAGTTGTTTGTTTCAGGTTCTTAAGTTGATTCATTGGCATCTCATGAACTGATGGTCCAAATTGCTGTAATAAATCACTCCTGAACCTGTCCCATGTAATGGCAACTGTCAATGACCATGTTAGTAGGTAAGAACCATACCAGGTTCTTGCAACACCACTAAAGTGGATTGAAGTTATGTCCACCTTAGTAGTATCTGAGGTGCGATCGACTCGGAAGAACTACTAGGCGGAAATTAGCCAACCTTCCACGTCTGATTCATCGAATTTTGAAAAGCCCACATTCGTTAGACGAGTTGGAGGGATATATTGTCTTTCCCTTAGTAGAGGTCCTCTCACTGATACTTCTGAGTCAAAGGTAGGGTCTCAATTGAGTTTGGAAGAGAGTGATTCAATGCATTCTTCAAAGTTCCTAAACTTACCTTCTAGTGAATCCACTCGCTGATTGAAGTTGTTTTGCATCTCACATAGGGTTTGATTCAAAGTTTTCATGGTAGCGCGCAACATTTCGTTATTCGACTGATGGCGAGTGTCAATCATCGTAGATCGTTAGCTTTGATACCAATGATGTGATTCACAGTAAAAAGAGAGGAGATAAGATTTTTAGACAAGAAAAGTTATACCAAAGAAAGAGATGAGAGATTAGAAATTAGAAATTGAGCCTAGCTCATTCATTTCATATCCTTCCTAACTAAAAGGAAATTTCGGGATATACCCTAAAATTCCTTCAACAGTAATTGTTATTTGACGCTAGGCCATATTACGCACAAAATAAAAACATGTGTTCAAATAGAAATTAAACAAAAGTTCAATGACAGAATTAGCAAATTTTAAAAACAGAAAAACTATTTCTCATGGTTTCATCTTCAACATCCACGTGTCGCTTTTTTAGCCCTTCGATCAGTTATCATTTGCATCAGAATTTTGGTGAGCCGCAACCTTAGAGACCCACGACCTTAGCTAGACGAAAGAGAGAGATATGAGAGCTTGGCTAATCAGATCATTTTACTCTTGTAGAACAAAAAAGAACTTCATAAATTATCTATTTATTAACTTTAATTTTTATTATAGGTTATTATTGTATTAATATATAAATATATAATCATGTAATTATATTAATTATTTTAAAATATATATTTATAAATTACTTAAATATTTTTTTAATGATTTATAAATTATATTTAAACGATATTATAAACGAACGTGTTCGTGAGCCTATAAACGAATATGTTCGCAAGCTTACGAGTCAAATATCGAGAAGCTCAGTTTATTTAAATTTTCGAGCTTTTAAACGAGACTGAGCTCGGCTCGTTAAGACTAACGAACGAGCTTTTTGTCGAGCCAAGATTCGAATAGTTTGCGAGCATCTCTGTTCATTTGTTGGGTTTAAAGAGAAAAATAGGGAAGAGAATATACGAAAATAAATGTTTTATTTTATTTATTATTTGGCATTCATACCATCCTTAAGTATTTATATAAACAAGATAAACTCTTCACATACCTTATGATTAAGTAGCATAATCTTTCATATGATCTTCATCAATACTACTATTAATTAAAGAAATATTAATTTCAACACTCCCCCTTAATGTTTTTGTTGGTCATGCCTAAAAAATTTCGTAAGTAGATAAATTTGTTTCAATGAAGTGCTTTAGTAAAGATATTTATAAGTTAATCTCCGGTCTTTACGTGTTTGATCATCACTTCTTCATCATCCACCGCTTCACGAATGTAGTGATTCTTGAGGTTGATGTGCTTTGTTCGGCTATGAAATACCGAATTTTTTGACATAGCAATTGTCGATTTGTTGTCACAAAAGAGAACCGTTTCCATGTTTTGTTTCTCCCCCATGTATTCTAAAATCTTCCGTAACCAAACCACATGTTTGGTCGCTTCGTTTACCGATACGTATTCGGCTTCGGCGGAGGAATGAGCAACTCTCTCTTTCTTCTTCGACGCCTATGAAAAAATACCCGAACTAGGTGAAAAATAATACTCAGACGTACTCTTCATGTCATCCATGCTTCCAGCCCAATCGCTATCACAAAATCCAAACAACTCGACATCCTCACTATCATTTCTTTCAAACATGAGAACATACTCCATGGTCCTTTTTATGTATCACAACAATCTCTTTGCAACTCTAAAATGAATTTTGCTTGGTCAGTGCATAAACTGAGATAATAATCTCGTAGCATACATGATATCGGGTCTCGTAGTGGTAAGGTATAACAAACTTCCAACCAAACTTCTATATTGCACTTTATCGACATCGCCACTACCATCATCTTTCACCAACTTCTCATTTACTACCAATGGAGTCATCACGAGATTACAATTTTCTATTTTGAATGAATACTTTGGGCATACTTCTTTGGACAATAAAAACATCTTCATCATTTTGATCAATCTCAATACCCAAAAAGTAATGTAACAAGTTAAAATCATTCATCTCATATTTTTTCATCATATTAGTTTTGAATTCATTAATCATTTTTCATCATTTTCGGTAAAAATCAAGTAATCAGCATAAAGAGAGACAATGAGCATATCGGATTCAATGTGCTTGATGTAGAGTGTCGGCTTGCTAGGACTCATAAAAATCCTCTCTCGGTGAAGTACTCGTTGATATTTCCATACCATGCGCGAGGTGTTTGCTTCAATCCGTACAATGCTTTCTTCAACTTGTATACTTTTTCTTCTTCACCTTCAGCATTGAATCTTTGATATTGTACCACATACACCTTTCTTTCAACACTCCATTCAAGAAAGCAGATTTCACATCAAGTTGGTAAAGCTTCCAACCTTTGTGAGCGGCTAATTCTATCAACATCTCTATCGTTTCGTGTCTCGCAACTGGTGCAAATGTCTCATGATAGTCGACTAAGAGTTGTCGAGAATACCCTTTTACAACCAATCTTGCCTTGCATTTTTTAACCAAACTATTGGGACTCATTTTAGTCTTGTACACTTCAACTTAATCACAACTTTTTCTTCTAGCTTCTCAACTAACTCCCAAGTTTCATTTTTTCGATCATTTTTTATTTCTTCTTTCATCGCGTTCACCCAAACCTCCTCTTGAATAGCTTGTTTAAACCTCTAGGGTTCTACAACACAAAAATTACATTTAGCATATATGTCTCATTTTTACTAGAGTAGAGTTCGGAGAGGATGAACTTGCCTTGGGTTGTGTTGTCGGAGATTATTGATGCTCACTTTCTTCATATCCACTTTCATTAACTCGTCTCGATTTCTCCTTATGATCTTCTTCAAAAACCGGTATATGCACATTCTCAACACTTTTCCCTTTCCAATCACATTTGTCTTTTTCATTGAAGATCACGTCCTGACTCTCAATCACCTTGTTTTTCTTTAAGATAAAAAACTAATATCCCTTCGACTTGGTTCTATAGACACATATTTTTCACATTTATCTTAAAGTTTGTTTCTCATTTCTTTCGGAACATGAACATAGAAAATGGATCCGAACACTTTCAAGTGATTGACCGACGACTTTCTACCCCCGGACCATGCCTCGAATGGTGTCTTGTTTTCAATCGCCTTTGTCGAACATCGTTTCAACAAATAAAATGTCATATAAGTTTCTTCGATCCAGAAAGTCAATGGTAACCCCTTTGCATTCATCATGGTTCTCCTCATTTTGACAATTGTTTGATTCTTCCTCTTAGTAACGTCATTTTGCTCCGGCATAAAACTCGTCGTCAATTGCCTTTCAAAGACAATATCTTCACAATCTTTCTCAAACTCCTTCGAGTTGTATTCTCCACCTCTATCACTTCTCAACCTTTTAATCACATTACCACTTTGTCTCTCGGTCATTCTTTGAAATCTCTTGAAAACAAAAAGTGCTTCCGATTTTTGCCTAAAAAATAGACCCAACACATATTGAAAAATTGTCGATAAAAGTGATAAAGTTCGGTTACCTCTGTGAGAGTTGTGGACACCGGACAACAAATATCAGTGTGAATAAGCTACAACACTAATTTTTCTCTTCAAGTTTTCTCTTTCAGTAACATCTCTCGATGGATTTTACCAAGAGCACATGCCTCACAAACATCATGTTTGTCATTAATATTTGGCAATCCATACACCAAATTTCTTTTGCTCAACAATTTCAAGCTCTCAAAGTTCACATGCCCAAGCCATTTATGCCACAAACATGACATATCTTCAACATCGACCTCCATCGATACACAACTTGCATGTTTAATATTAAGAGGAAACCTTCGATTCCTCTCCATCTTGCCAACCGCTATCAACTCTCTATTATTTTTCTTGTCGAAAATTTTACAATAATCATCATCGAAGTAAAGTGCATGACTATTTTGCATAAGTTGGCTAACACTTAATAAGTTTTGTGCTAAATCTAGAACAAACAACACATCATGGATTAAAAATTTACCTTTCTTTGAATCTACGAAAATCGTACATCTTCCATTTGATTTTACCACAGCACCATTACCCATTGTGATTTGAGTTGTGTCGCTCTTGTCAAGTTTATAAAAAATTGACTCGTCTCCGGTCATGTGATTGTTGCACCTACTATCAACATATCACTCGTTATCATTTTTCCGATAGTTGCTTGACATGCAAAAAATTGTGCTTCCATCACTTTCACAATTCATTTTCCCCTTGGTATAATTGTCTTTCTCTCTACAATCCTTTTTCATATGACTAATCGCTTGCAATTAAAATATTGAGGTTTACCTTTATGATAACAATTTTCTTCAACGTGACCTGATTTTTAACAATGATAGCAAAATTTGTTATCATGGAAGTTTCTACCTCCCCCTTGGCCATGCCCTCGACCTCTTCCATCACTTTCATCGCCATGAGAATATTGACGTTTACTCAAGCTTTCAGTAAAATCTTCTTTTACACTCACCTTCGATTGAAAGGCACTATCGAGAGAAGCTTTAGTATAATGTTTCATTTGTTGTTCATGCATCTCAAGAAAACCCATCAAATCGTGAATACTAAGTGACGAGAGGTCTTTCATTTCTTCAATGATAGCCACCATATTGTTATACTTCGGAGAAAGACTTATCAAAATCTTCTCGCAAACCGTTTTGTCGGTCAAGTCGTCGCCAAAACACTTGATTTGGTTTACAACTTTGATCACCCTTGAGAAGTACTCTTGTAGAGTATCATTCACCTTCATCCTCAAATTTTGAAACTCTCGATTGAGAGTTAGGAGTTTCAATGTCTTCATTTTGTCAGTCCCTTCAAACTCCTTTTGTAATATATCCCATGCTTCTTTCGATGTATTAATTCCTATTATTCTAAAAAAAAAATCTTACGAGAGATACTTTTTGAATAATAAACAAGACATTCGCATCTTTATTTTTGTTCTCCTTTAACTTTTTATCGGATGACCGATCTGATGATCTGTGGCATCTAGTTTTTCGGTGTATTTGTTCTCCACCATATCCCATAAATTTTATGAGAGCAAAAGTGTCTTCATCATAACACTCCAATAATCATAATTTTCTCCGTCAAAAATGAATTGGGCTCCTCGTATCGGCCAAGAATCTCCTAGCATCGCCATGAATCAATCTCAAAGCTCTGATACCATATATGTTGGGTTTAAAGAGAAAAATAGGGAAGAGAAGATACGAAAATAAATATTTTATTTATTTGTTATTTTTCATCCATATCATCCTTAAGTATTTATATAAACAAGATAAACTCTTCACATACTTTACGATTAAGTAGCACAACATTTCATATGTCCTTCATCAATACTACTGTTAGGATCTAGGTCGCCGCTGGTGGACCGGGGGTTGGACCGGTTAGCGATTCTCACTCGTAGGGTGGTGGTTAATCCGGTTAGAGATTAACACCGGGGTTTCAATACTACACAACCTGTCACAAACCCTTGAACTAGGTTCAAGCGCGGAAGAGGTTTGCTTTCAGGTTGAAGCGGCACGCTTGTATGATAGGCACGGTCGGTTTCGGATGATGGAGATTTGGAGAATGGTGAGTAGGTTTCGGTAATCTGGAAATTCGGTATGGTTAGTATAAAGTCGGTTTGGAGCGGTGTAGTTAAGTTAGTCGGTTAGATGATGAAGCCGGCAGAAAGTAAATAACAAGACAAATTTTATGGATGTTCGGAGATAAAACTCCTACGTCACCCCTTCCTCTCGAAGCCGCGAGAAGGATATTCACTAAGGAATACAAGTACAATCCGATCGAGACTTATTTCCTGCTCGATAATACTCTTACAATTCACACCGAAATTGTAACACACACTTAGAATTTAGCACTTAGGCTTTCTTAGAATAACACAACTTTATCACTTGTAGTAAATGCTCTCAACGCTTCACTTGTCTCACTAAGTGTCTCTTAATGTCTCGTTGTTTGTTGCTTAAGTCACTAAATTTACTCTTCTTCAGCTACCTCCTTTTATAGGTGAAATATGCCAACGGTCATATTTCACTTCCTTGAATCTGATTGGCTGAGCAGAGGTGCAGTGATTCAGTGTTTCAGACCTGCGGTCGTTTCCTCAGACCTGATGGTCAAGCTCAGACCTGGCATTATGTCTCAGACCTGCCGGTCTGTTCTTCCGGTTTGTAAGACAGACCTGCCGGGTTTGTCTTTTACTTGATATAGGCACTGTCTGTTGGACAGTTGTCTGTACTTGGAAGATTTCCTTTCTGGCTTATCCCGAAGTAGAAGGATCCGATAGTACTGTCTTCTACAGCCTACAGTCTTTCCTCAGACTTGCATGAATATGGAAGTGTTCAGTCTGTTCCTTTGGTATCGTTCTCAACAGATACCCAAATTGTCTTCTTGTACTGGTCGGTCATTTGACTTGGCCGAATGTCTTTTGGTAGTGATGTAACCGGACTTCTTCCGGTTATTCTTGTCTTGTGGATGATCGGCTGTTTGATGGTTCCGGTTTTGAGCTTTGACCGATCCTTTCTTTGTGCGGTCACGTTCCGAATACTCTTGATCGGTTTAGTAGCTTGACCGGTTAGATTTCTTTAGTCGGTTTCTTGTTCATCCGGTCCGGTTCCTTGTTCCTGCATGGAAAGTTTATTTAAATTAAGTTTATTTGAACCGGTCTGAATTTATCTAACAATTTCTCCCTTTTTGATTATTTTATTTAAAATTATCAAAATCATGTAAGTTTGCAACCGTAGGCCGGTTGTTTTGTTTGGCCGGATTTTTGACTTGGGAGAATTTTTCGAAAAGTGTTTGAGAAAAATTTTGGAAAAGTCTTTATATGAGTCTCTATCTTTTATCTTATCAATTTCTCCCTTTTTGATTATTTTATTTAAAATTATCAAAACTAAGTAGAAATGCAAAATAAGGCCAGATTCAAAAATAATTTTATATATTTATATATAGATGACCGGAAAGGACAAAATTATGGAAATACTAAGGCCAATAAGAAAAGAAGGATAGTCTCTATTCAGAGTCCGTGAAGTCATAGGCGCTCTTCTTTTTCTTCGGTTGCTGTTGCCTGGTCTGTTCGGAAGAACGTCGCCTTTTAGACCGGGACCGCAGTTGTTCTTCGACTTCGTCCTCGACTTGGTCGGCTTGCTGCGATGTACTCGGAATGACCGGTTCAGAGATTTCTTTGAGCATCTCGGCTATCTGAACTTTCTTAGGCTCAGCATTTTTAAGTCGTGCGGCTTCCACTTCCGCTTCGGTTAGTTGAGTTGGGCGCGGTGCCTCTTTATCTTTGCTAACTTCGGCGTCCAGCGCATCCTGGACCCTCTTAGTCACTTGAGCATCAGCCGCTATAGCCGCGGCCTCCGCGTCCACCTTAGCCCTTAGAACTTCGGCCATTTGTTCGGAGAGCGCCTTCACTTCGGCCATGAGACTCTCGTTTGTCTTCTCGAGTTCGGAGACCCGGTTAAGTGCTGTGTCGACCCGTTCGAAGTCTTTCTTTAGATCGGAGGTCACATCCTCCAGACTTGCGGTTCGCTGAGCCCATTTGTCGCGCTCACCGGCCTCTTCCCACAGTCCGGTGTCGAGTTCTGAGAGTCGTGCTTGATGTGTTTCCAGAAGCAGCTTTGTCACGTCGGTGAACTTCAGGGCCGAATCAATTATGCTGTTTGATCTATCCTTGAATGGTTGAAGCTTGGACACGTCGTGTTCTTGTATGCGGTCATCGATCCGTTCCGATATGGATGCTTCAAGCTTCTGAAGACGGTCCTCAACCCATTCTTTAGCAGCCCATTCTTTAGGAGGGTCTGAAGCGGTGACTTCCGGTGGTGGGGGAGGTGATTGCTCAGTGGGATCTGGATCGGCTCTGTCATTGGATTCTATCGGTTCCGCATGCTCTTTTGGAAGTTCTAATGTTGCCGCAATATCCAAGATCTGTGTCGCATCCTCCAAGATCGGTTCCGCATCCTCCATTGGAGGTGTTGGACAGTTAACTGGAAACTTATCGATTACGGGGGCAGTATAGACCGGTACTTTCATTCGGCTGCATATCGTTTCCAGCCGCTCAATTTCTTGAAGTATTTCCCTTTTGCCTTTTTCAAGCCGTGTTAACACCCGCGGCGCTACGGTGTCCACCGATCCCGTCTCGTTGTGCTCTTCCTTAATTCTCCGGATGCGTTTTCTTAGTTTCCGAAGTTGGATCCTCGGTAACAGGAGACAGGTTCGGCGTTCTACCTCTTGAATTGTGTTGGATTTTGTGAGGCTCATCATCAGGTCCTCTACTTTCTCCAATCTGTCGATACATTCCTTTTCTGTGTAGCCCGGTAGGATATTTCTATATGGTGTACCGAACCGGTGCTCATGCCACTCCAAGTATAGCTCTTCAACGTCTTCGGCTCGCTTGTTAACGCCCTGAAGGATTTTCTGGGCTAATCTATCGGCCTCTGCCTCTTCGGCCTCCTCCCTCTCCGTGTTGTAGCCTTCATCATTGGCTTCTTTATCAACCCCTTCTTCACCCTCGGTGGTCTCAGGGTTGGTGTTTTGTTCGGCATCGTTTGGACTCCGAGCCGAATGATCGTCGTCATTGACCGTTCTATCATCGGTCCTCTCCGTGTCGGTTTCCGCAGAGACCCACTCCTCATCTTCTGTTTGTTGTGGTGGATCTAAGAAGGTTATTTTTCTTTGCCTTTTCCTCCGGTCTTTGCTTCGGCCGGGGCATCTTTCTTTGCGGCTTTCTTCTTTCGGCCACCTGTGGAGATGGGGGCCGGCTGTGTCCTTTTAAGGAATTGCCTTGATCTGATGAGACACTGTTTTGCTACCGCAACGCCGGGACCGATGTTGAGATTCAAGTGGAGGAAGATCTTACCGAGGGGCACGGCATATCCCCACGACCGGGTTGAGTCCGGTTTCACCATATCCATGAGGTTGCTGAACACCGATCTTGCCCAGTTGACCTCTTTACCCTCCATCAGACCGATTAGCATCTTGATTTTGTCCCGTGTGAGGTTGTTGAGGTTTCCTCCCCTTGCCAGAATCGCCCTTGTGAAGATGTCACATATCGGGATATACTCCGGCCTTAGCATTTGTTTGCTCCCGGATGTTTTGATCGGCGCATTGGATGCCGGTAGAATGTAGCAAGCCGATTCAAAGGTGTTCTGGTCTATTTCTGCCGTTGCATCCTGGCCGGAAGTTGGAAGACGCAGGCTTTCGGCCACCAATCCTTCTGTGAGCTCTATTCGGGAGCCGCATACAGTCGCGGTGATCTTGTCGTAGGCGATAGTTGCGGTTCTGAAGAACTCTTCGACCGCATCTTTGTAAATGACGTGAGGACCGCCTAGGAAATATTCCAGACCGGTTTTAATCAGCCGGTCAATAACTGCTTTCGCCTCGGTCGTACCATTCAACCGGATTTCCTCGAAATCCACCTGAGAGTAGAGTTTGAACAGAGCCAAATCACGCCCCATGTTAAAGAGTTTGAGAATGTGAGAGAGCCGATTCAAAAGAGTTAGAAAGCTTAGAGAGAGAAAGTAGATTCGCGTGAGAATGAAATAAAGTGACCGAAGGTCCCTTTTATAGACGTGGTTTGGAAGCCCAACCGTCCCATTAATAATGGGCGGGAATTTTCCCTCCAAAATGAAAAGACGCCAAACTATGGGCGGTAAAACAAGAAGAGGTGGGCGGCAAGTTTGAGCGGGAGATTTCCCTCCAAAATCCTTTGCGTATGTCATTGATGACGCACTCTTCCTCTAGAAACCGATTGATTGAGCGGTTTCTAAGTTCAATTGATTATTTAGAGTGTTTAGCAAATTAGTCAGATTTCATGTGACCGGAAAAGAACGCGGTTATAGGTTGAAAATGTGAACCGGTTACTTAGATAAATGTTCAAAGAATTGAGAAGACACGGTCTTTTAAACTGAAATGATATTAAAAGTCAAGAGATAGCAGATAAAGGAAACCGATTATAAGATTCGGTACAGAGATAGGCATACAGAGACAATGTAAAGTATAGCCTATTCAAAAGACATTCTCCAGAGTCGTTCTCTTGCCGAATCACTGTCTAGGATGTTTGAAGAGGAAGCCGGTGTGCCCGGTCCGAACTCTGGTCGGTACCCAAGAATCAGCTTGCTGATATGCGGTGCATAACCGAGCCCCTTCTTGGTCAGCACCATATTCTTTAAGTTTTCCCATATGACCGATGACCAGTTGATGGCCGATTTGCAGAGAATGTGGGTCATGATGTTGTAGGTATTCCTGGAATACCGTTGATTAGGTGATTGACACAGAATTGACCGGGTCACGATTTCGAGCAGTAGCTGACTGTGACTAGCAAGTTGGGTTTTTGGCCCAAAGTGTTCCACCGGAGAGGGGGTGGCCGACAGGTATTGCGCGGTTTCAAATCCCGCAAGATCCTGAATAGTCGGAAAGTCAGAGAAACCTTCAGTGGGTAGACCGAATAGTGAGGCAAATTCAACCTAGTCGATCTAGAACGTGTGGTTTCTGACAGTAGAGACGATATACTTCTCCCTGATGCAGGCGCTTCGAAAGAAGGCCTTGACATCGTCTAGAAGAATAGGACCGGCCTCTTCAAGAAACGGTTGAAGACCGGTTTCAGCAAGAGAGTCATACATGAATTTCTGCTTAGTAGTGCAATCCCTTATGTCCGTGCAAGAGCCGAAATCGATGCATAGAAAGTTTCCCAGAGTTCTGCTCGGCATGATTTCGGTGTTTGAGAGAGAGACGGGATTCAAGAGTATCAGATGTGATCTTGTGCTTTCGGATGTGATGAAATAAGTAGAGTATGGCTCCTTATATAGAATCGGTTTTGGAGGGAAAATCTGAGCATTGATGGTCAGTTTTGTTTTATTAAGGAAAAGAATCTTTACCTTTTCAAGGCGCATGGGGAAGCGGCAGATTGCAAAGCCCTAGGTAAGTG
Organism: Impatiens glandulifera; assembly: GCF_907164915.1. NCBI lineage: Eukaryota > Viridiplantae > Streptophyta > Magnoliopsida > Ericales > Balsaminaceae > Impatiens > Impatiens glandulifera. The sequence goes on along the minus strand of NC_061862.1, from coordinate 69,869,297 downwards.
TTAGTTGGAAACTGACCAGATTAGTTAGATATTAAATATTCAGTTGGTTGGGTATTATCTCATTAATTAGGAATGCACTTAAACATAACCGAGATTAATTAGATTGAAACTGAAGATAACAGAAACAATGCCGAAAATGGCCTAAAGAGCGATGAAGAAAACATGAAATCAAGAGAGACACAAACAAAGCCGAAAGGAACATAGGTAAAGTCGAAATGATCAAACTTGAGTTGGACAAGAATACACCCGGTGCATGAAGCAAAACGACCGGATGCAGGAAGGAGTAGCTTAGCGGGAGCGGGGATTGACTTCCTGAGGGAGGTTGAAGTTCCTCCTCCTCCATTCTCTCTCAAACCGATCATAGAATGAATCGGTCGTCTCTCTGGTTAGCACCTGGGCCTGGTTCAAACCCTCGCCAGGACAGGTTGGAACACCAAGTTCCACCAGAAGGGTGCTTATTTGGGGAATAAGACCGATCGACCGGATGTTGACCATCCAGATGAGGGTGTCGAATAGCACCCGGGACCAGTTGACCGGCGTGCTGGTGATGATGGCCGCCATCATGTTGAAAGTCGCCGCGCAATAGGTGTTGGTGACATCTCTTCCAAAGATGCCCCTTCCTATTACATCGTTGAGGAGCTGATACTCAGCCCTCAAGAGAGACTTAGAGCCATGATCATCGACAGGTTCATCCGACCGGGCAAGGGAGAGGGAGACCTCAGCCTTAATATCGGCCGGAGGGTTGAGGTCTGTGATCCCTTGCTTAGGCAGACCGAAGCACCGAGCGAAGTCCTGCTCGGTGAAATCGAAGATTATACCCCCAACCTTTGATTGGATGTGGGTATCAAAGTGGGGTGTGCCCCGGAATACCCTGGCATTATAGTAAAATTCCAAGACGGATTCAGGATAGATGGTTTGCTTGTCATCCAGAAAATACTGGAGGCCAGTATCTTCCAGTTTCTTGATCATCCGATACACCTCATAGTGTTCGGTACTAGAGCAGGATTCAAAATCGACTTGGAGGATGTTTGGGAAGTGAGCCATGATTGGTTTGCCTTAGTGAGAGGATGTGTTTTGTTTTGTGAATGTTTGAGTGAATATGTGCTTCCCTTAAATACTGGTTTAGGGGCTATCCTATTATCCAGGTATTGAATGAGGTAATGTCTATTGACCGCAGGGTATTAGTTATTGCATGAAATAGGCATGTTTTTCAGACTAGGCTGTCGGTCATAGGCCTGGACTGTGAAAGATATCAAAAGATCTTCACGTCTTTTTAGGCGCGACCTGTTTTACTTTGAAAGGGTAATGATGCAGAACAGATATCCTTAACCTCTGATAACTATTCCTCTTCTGTTTGAAATTCAAATAATCTAGGGTAGCCTGCTTCCGAACCGGTCAGGTATCAGTTGTTCATCCCGATGCGGTTATTTTGTGCATGCACCAAGTAGCCGGTCGGTTTACTCCATCTGATAAACTGGGCGGTTCTTCCGCAAACGCCCTGAAGATTCGAAGTTCGACAGCTTAGGAAGAATTACCGGTTTGTCTGTCTGAACCGGTTTCCCTTTAAGCATCCTTTGGAAGGATTTGGCTAATGTCTGTTAAGCCGAGAGTAAGCCTGAATTGAGAAAACTTAGCTTCCTGCAGCGGCTTCGTGAAGATATCGGCTACTTGTTGATCGGTCGATACGTATTGCAGCCGGATATGCTTCAGTGTGACATGCTCTCGGATGTAGTGATGCCTTATGTCGATATGTTTGGTTCTAGAGTGGAGAACCGGGTTGTAGGTGATTGCGATGGCACTCGTGTTGTCACAAAAGATCGGTGACTCTTCGGCTATGACACCGAAGTCCCTCAGTTGCTGTTGGATCCAGAGGAGTTGAGAACAGCAACTTCCGGCCGCCAAGTATTCAGCTTCCGCGGTCGATGTGGCCACCGATGTCTGTTTCTTGCTGTGCCATGACACCAGTCGGTCACCTAGGAACTGACATGTTCCGCTGGTGCTTTTCCTGTCGATCTTGCACCCTGCATAATCTGCGTCTGAGTAGCTTGTTAGATTAAAGGATGAGTCCTTTGGGTACCACAGACCGACATCAGGAGTGCCTTTCAGATACTTCAGTATCCTTTTTGCGGCTGTGTAGTGGGATTGTTTTGGATTTGCTTGGAATCTCCCACACACACCAACTGCAAACAGGATGTCCGGTCTACTCGCTGTCAGGTACAGTAGGGAACCGATCATGCCCCGGTATGCAATTTGGTCTACCGATTGACCCTCATCGTCCCTGTCCAGTTTAATTGATGAGCTCATTGGAGTAGCCGCCGAGGAGCAGGTGTCCATCCCGAATTTCTTCAGTAGCTCCTTGGTGTATTTAGGTTGACTGATGAATGTTCCTTCCTTGAGTTGTTTAACCTGAAGACCTAGGAAGAAACTTAATTCTCCCATCATACTCATTTCAAACTTGTCAGTCATCATTTTTGAGAACTTGTCACAAAGCTTCGGATCGGTGGAACCGAAAATAATATCATCCACATAAATTTGAACAAGTAGGATATGTTCCTTCTTTTCAAACTTAAACAAAGTTTTATCCACCGAACCGATGGTGAAATCATGCTTTAATAGAAATGCGGTTAGCGTATCATACCAGGCTCTAGGTGCTTGCTTTAGACCGTATAAAGCTTTATTTAGCCGGTATACATGGTTTGGAAATGCAGCGTTTTTGAAGCCGGGTGGTTGTTCAACGTACACTTCTTCACGTAAATCACCGTTCAGAAATGCACTTTTAACATCCATTTGAAAAACCTTAAAGTTTTTGAAAGCCGCAAAAGCTAGAAAAATCCTAATGGCTTCTATCCTGGCTACAGGAGCAAATGATTCTTCAAAATCAATGCCTTCTTCCTGTTTGTAACCTTGAGCCACTAATCTGGCTTTGTTCCTCGTGACCAAACCGTCCTCATTGAGTTTGTTTCTGAATACCCATCTTGTTCCTATGACCGATTGATCTTTCGGTCTGGGAACTAGGTACCAGACTTTACTACTCTCAAACTGGTTTAGTTCTTCTTGCATTCCCAAGATCCAATCCGGATCTGACAATGCTTCATCTATTCTTTTCGGTTCAATCTGGGATATGAAAGCAGAGTTAAAATATCCTTCCAGAAGTTGACTCCTAGTTCGAACAGGTTCTGAAGGGTCACCTATAATTTGCTCAGGAGGATGTTTACTGTTTCTTCTGAGATTCAGTTCAGGAGTGTCTACCAAGTTACCGTTTGTTTGATCAAGGCTAGACTTGTCGGTAGGCTGAGCGAGATTGTCAGACCGACCGACTCCCTCGGATTGGACCGAAGTGTCAGCTTCCTGTTGTGGAACAGCTTGATCCGGCTGGGTATCAATATTACCCATTTGGTCATGGACAAATCGCCTGAAGACCGGAGTCTCATCTTCACTATCAGAATGAATATCATTATTTTCCAATCTGTTGTGTAGATCAAAGCATGAGGCAGTATTGCTTTCAACCGATTCATCGAAAACAACGTGAATTGTTTCCTCCATGGTTGCAGTTCTATTATTGTATACTCTATATGCTTTACTTACTGCCGAATAACCTAACATGATGCCGGTATCGGTTTTTGCATCAAAAGCGGTGAGTTGGGTTTTACCATTTATGTGAATATAACATTTACAACCGAAAATCCTGAGGTACTTGAGTTTAGGAACTCTGTTAAAATAAACCTCATATGGTGTTTTGTTGTGAAATCTGTTTATCAAAGACCGGTTTTGTGTATAGCATGCAGTGTTGATAGCTTCAGCCCAAAATTTCTAAGCAATGCCGGAGTCGGCTATCATGGACCGTGCGGCTTCCTTGAGAGTCCGGTTTCTTCTCTCGGCCAGGCCATTTTGTTGAGGAGTCCTAGCACTAGACAACTCGTGTCTAATGCCGGATTCATCAAGATATGCAGTTAATGTACTATTGGTAAATTCAGTACCTCTATCACTTCGAATGCTATTAATGCGAGTTGATTTTTCATTTTGCAGGCGCTTAAGGAGTGTGATCAGGTTTGATACGGTTTCACGTTTAGATGGTAAGAATATAACCCATGTATATCTAGAATAATCATCAATAACTACCATGGTGTAGAGCATGCCTCCTAAACTAACAACCTGAATCGGTCCAAATAAATCCATATGAAGGAGGTCTAAGCATCGGCTAGATTGAATGTTTCCTTTACTCTTAAAAGATGACCTAGTTTGTTTACCCATTTGACATGCTGAACAAACCTTATCCTGGTTAAATACTATGTCAGGAATACCTTCAACTAGCTTTTTACCACGAATGTAGTTTAAGGTTTTCATGTTTAGATGGTTTAGTCTCTTGTGCCACAGCCAGGTTTGATCAGTCTTAGCTATCATGCATATAGGATATTCTACTCTGGTTTTCCAGTCTACCTTGTAAATGTTACCTATCCTATTTCCGGTTAGTAGTACGATGCCTTGAGAATTCTTAACTAAGCATGCATGTTTAAGGAATTCTACCGTGTATCCAGCATCACACATCTGACTAATGCTAAGTAGGTTAAAGCTTAGGTTTTCAACTAAAAGTACATTATCAATAGTTAGATTACCATGGACAATCTTACCCTTGCCCACAGTTTTACCTTTTGAGTTGTCACCGAAGGTAATTAGAGCACCGGTTACTGATCTAATGTCGGTTAGCAAATTACTGTTTCCGGTCATGTGCCTGGAGCAACCGCTGTCCAAGAACCATTCGGAGTTTCCTAGACGTTTCTTTGGATCCTGCAAAATGTACATATTTACAACTGTTTGGTACCCACGTTTACTTGGGTCCACATGCGATTAGTCCCTTGGGTATCCAAACTTTGATAAACCGGACGGTCTTCTTTGCTAGGGTTTTAACTGTCCTTTTGGCACTCGGTCTCGTGTATTTCGGTTTTCCTTCAAATGTCCTAAATGGTGGTGGTCTTTGGTTCGGTGATCTATGGTTTGACCTACGCGGTTCAGGGAAGTTTTTCTTATATCTGAGGATTTCGGCTTTTCTTTTCTCAGGGTCAAGCCATGAATCGGTTGGGCCAACATAGTCGTATTTTAGCTTCTCTTCCCTATAGTATGCGGTTTCCTCCTCTTCAGCTGTCCAGGTGCTCTTAAGAAATTTTATAAAGGGAAGATTTCCTTTTGTGAGCCTTGCGTTCTCTATGGGTTTTCGGTTTTTAGAGTTATTCCCTGTGTATCCTAGCCCACGCTTACAACGAGGATGCCTATAGTGTTTATTCATATTCTTTACTATATCGCTAGATCTCTTATAGGCGGCCATCTTATATTGAAGTCTGGCATTTTCTTCCTTGGTTAGTTCTCTAGTAGGTTCACTAGATTGTTCGGTCTTAGGATCTAACTCGGTTTCTAGAGTAGGAGTATCATCAGGTTGTATGGCTTCCGGTTCGGTTATGATAAGTCCTCTGGTTCTGTCGGAGTGGGTATTATGGGATCGGTTCTAATGTTGAGGTGCTTAGGTAGCATGGTCAGTAGGTTCTTATATTCTTCTACCATGTCATTCAATGCTTCATATAACTCGTCTTTAGTAAATTCATCATAGGGGGAATCAAATACATGTTCCTCATTTGCCATGAGGCACGTGAGCTCATCATCGTTGTCACTACGAGCCCACAAACTTCCACCATCGTCGGCTATCAGTGCTTTCGGTACCTCACTTCCTTCACCGGCTTGTTGATAATTGTTTGTCATTTTGATAGTCCGGTTTCTGGGTATCCCTCCTTGGTTTCCTGCATTCCCACTTAAAGTGTCCCAAACAGTTACAGTTATAGCATCTTACATTGGATTTGTCACCATAGTAGTTGTTTGTCGGTTGGCTCCTTTTCATGAACCTCCCAAACTTCTGTGCAAGCATTGCCATGGCATCCTCAGTGAACTGTTCGGCGGTTCTGATCGGTGCGGGTGCAGGAACCGGTATCGGTGCAGGTGTAGGAGCAGGTGCAGCCGGTTCTGTAGATGTGATTAGTGCTCTGGTTGATGTTGAGGCCGAGACTTCCTCTTCAGTCCTAGATCTCATCTCGAATTCGTATGCCTTTAGATCTTCGAATACGTCGTATAGTTTCATCTTACGTAGGCTCTTTGATTCCCTCATTACCATCGTTTTTATATCCCAAGCACTTGGAAGAGATCTCAAAGCCTTCATAACTACCTCTTTGTTCTCATACTTCTTGCCCAGAGTTGCTAGTTCATCTAACACACCAGTGAACCGGTCACTATATTCCTTCATAGTTTCTCCTGGTTTCATTTTGATGCTTTCAAACTTCTGTGTGGCCATCATTATTTTGTTCTCCCTTGTTCTTTCATTTCCTTCAAAGATCTGGATAACCGTGTTCCATGTCTCCTTCGCGGTTTTGCAATCTCTGATCTTGCAATATATGTTTCTGTCTACGCTGTTGGAGATCCGGTTTCTTGCATGGTTGTCCAGATTGTTCCTTCTCCTATCTTCAGCCGTCCATTCTTTTCTATCTTTATCAATGAATATCGGTCCTTCGGTCAGAATGGATTCCATTTCATCATCCAAGGTGACTAAGTGCAGGTGCATGCGTGCCTTCCAGTTGGCAAAGTCATCACCTTCTAGCATTGGAGGCCTATCCTGATACATGTTCGCTTGAGTATTGAAACTAACTGCTCTGATACCAATTGTTAGGATCTAGGTCGCCGCTGGTGGACCAGGGGTTGGACCGGTTAGCGATTCTCACTCGTAGGGTGGTGGTTAATCCAGTTAGAGATTAACACTGGGGTTTCAATACTACACAACCTGTCACAAACCCTTGAACTAGGTTCAAGCGCGGAAGAGGTTTGTTTTCAGGTTGAAGCGGCACGCTTGTATGATAGGCACGGTCGGTTTCGGATGATGGAGATTTGGAGAATGGTGAGTCGGTTTCGGTAATCTGGAAATTCGGTATGGTTAGTATAAAGTCGGTTTGGAGCGGTGTAGTTAAGTTAGTCGGTTAGATGATGAAGCCGGCAGAAAGTAAATAACAAGACAGATTTTATGGATGTTCGGAGATAAAACTCCTACGTCACCCCTTCCTCTCGAAGCCGCGAGAAGGATATTCACTAAGGAATACAAGTACAATCCGATCGAGACTTATTTCCTGCTCGATAATACTCTTACAATTCACACCGAAATTGTAACACACACTTAGAATTTAGCACTTAGGCTTTCTTAGAATAACACAACTTTATCACTTGTAGTAAATGCTCTCAACGCTTCACTTGTCTCACTAAGTGTCTCTTAATGTCTCGTTGTTTGTTGCTTAAGTCACTGCATTTACTCTTCTTCAGCTACCTCCTTTTATAGGTGAAATATGCCAACGGTCATATTTTACTTCCTTGAATCTGATTGGCTGAGCAGAGGTGCAGTGATTCAGTGTTTCAGACCTGCGGTCGTTTCCTCAGACCTGATGGTCAAGCTCAGACCTGGCATTATGTCTCAGACCTGCCGGTCTGTTCTTCCGGTTTGTAAGACAGACCTGCCGGGTTTGTCTTTTACTTGATATAGGCACTGTCTGTTGGACAGTTGTCTGTACTTGGAAGATTTCCTTTCTGGCTTATCCCGAAGTAGAAGGATCCGATAGTACTGTCTTCTGCAGCCTACAGTCTTTCCTCAGACTTGCATGAATATGGAAGTGTTCAGTCTGTTCCTTTGGTATCGTTCTCAACAGATACCCAAATTGTCTTCTTGTACTGGTCGGTCATTTGACTTGGCCGAATGTCTTTTGGTAGTGATGTAACCGGACTTCTTCCGGTTATTCTTGTCTTGTGGATGATCGGCTGTTTGATGGTTCCGGTTTTGAGCTTTGACCGATCCTTTCTTTGTGCGGTCACGTTCCGAATACTCTTGATCGGTTTAGTAGCTTGACCGGTTAGGTTTCTTTAGTCGGTTTTCTTGTTCATCCGGTCCGGTTCCTTGTTCCTGCATGGAAAGTTTATTTAAGTTAGGTTTATTTGAACCGGTCTGAATTTATCTAACAACTACTATTAATTAAAGAAACATTAATTTCAAAATCATTTACATCCCTAACTACAATTAATAAGCATACTCCGCAAGAAATATGCTACGATATTCTTTTTAGTTATTTTGATTTTAGAATCTTTGGTTGTTCTACGTATGTTCACGTTTGTGAAATAAAAATGGAAACTCATTTATGAAGTGTATTTTCATCGGCTACAAGTCTGATATAAATGGGTATAAGTTATGGTGTTTAGAAATCAAAAAGGTAATAATTAGTCAAAATATTATTTTGACGAGAGACCTATCATAAATGTTACACTCCTTGTATCTTTTTGCGATAAGATTCAACAAAATTCTAGCACTTCTCAAGATAAGATTCGGTAAAAAAATCTAGCAAGCATGTGGAGTTGAGATGATATTAGAATCTAAACATTTGATAGTATTGTCAACTACATTAGAACTATCAAATACTTCACCGTTTGTACCACCACCATGTTATATTGTTACAAATAAGCCTTTTATGTGATATTAAATCTTCTCAAAGACTCGGTGAGGATGGTTATAGTCAGAATCCGGATTTTGATTTTACTGACGTGTTTCCTTCGGTTGTGAAATATATTTTGGTTCGAGCATTACTTTGCATCGTGGTGATACATATTTTGGAGTTTGAATAACTAGATATAAAAAATGTGTTTCTACACGACGATTTAAATAAAGACCTTTATTTTAATCAACCTGAATAATGTATAATCTTATTTCAAATAGATTGTATTTATTATTTGAAAGAATTCATTTATGATTTAAAATAGTCGCCAAGACAATGGTATAAAAGTTGTGACTCTTTTATGACCATGACTTCAAAGTTAATGATGAGAATGAGATAAAGAAGATAAATGTGCAACTTTGTAAAAAAAATTGATATGAAATATTTAAGAGGTGCAAAAAAAATACTTGTAATGGAAATTTTCAATGATAGAGGAACTAAAAAGTTATACATAAGTGAGAAATAGTATATATTGATAAAGTCCTTTATTGATTCAATATTTTGATGTTAGTTCCGTGAGTTCTCCATTAGTAACTCAATTTAAACTTGTTTTACTATGTCACATTAGTCTGATTAAGATATTGAGTGTATGTTATGAACTTCATATTTCATTGCACTTTGTTCACTTATGTATGCAATAGTTTATATTCGATCAAATTTGACATATTTAATAAATGCAATTAGTAGATTTATAACCAATTCAAATAAGAATATTGGAGAGTTCGGCGGACCTTGCGTTATTTAAAAAGCTTAATGGTTGTTCACCTATGGTTTGGGAGAACTAGAGATGAAGTTGTTGGTTATGTTGACTTTAATTATGTTAAAGATCTTGACAGAAGAAGATTACTCACAGAACTTAGGCAAGGAGCATCGAAGAGTTTGGTAAATCTTACGTTATTAGAGAGATTTAACAATTATTCACCTACAGTTTGGGAGGACTATAGATGAAGTTGTTGGTTATGTCGACTTTGATTATGTTGACGATCGTGACATAAAAAGAATACTCACGTAATTTTTTTATTAACGTTTGTACAATTAGTTTGAAAGTTACTTTGTAAAGTACCATCATATTTAATATAAAGTCAGAATTTATGGTCATTACAAAAACTTGTAAAGAAACTATTTAGCTAAAAAAAATATTTGCGAAAATCAAGAAAAATTACAAATTACAACACTCTTTTGTGATAGTCAAAATGATATTTTTATGACTAATGATCAAATGTTCTATGAAAACACTAAACACATATGTGCGATATTATTATGTACGTGATGTTATTGCTCTTAGTTATGGAAGATTTATTTTAGGGCTCGGGTGGGCTGAAACTCACCCTAAAAAAAAATTACGGTATAAATATGACATGACTCTCTAATTTCTTATTTGATTATTACGCAAGTTATGAGTTAAGGGCAGAATTAGCCCTAAGGTAAAACAACCTATACAGTTTTGTATAGGGTCCCTCACCTTTATAGGACCCCTATTTTTTAATAGTTAATAGTATTATATTATTAATCTTATTTTTTCTCTTTTAATATTAAATATATATTATACAATATATATATATAACATTTTTATCTGCTTTTTAATTTTTTATTTCCGTATTATAATATATTAATCATTTATATCTCATCTTGTATTATTAAAATTTTAAATTTTTTTTACTGTTTTAGGGCTAAAAATTTAAAATTTGTATTGCCGCAAATTCTGACCCTTGTTAAAGGTAAGTAAGACCACGAATTAGGACATACCTCATATTAATCTCAGCCCAAAATATTAAAATAAAGCCCATGAGATAACTTTTTAGTTATTTTCTTTTTAAATCCAACTTAACTCCATTATGTACCAAACTCTAATCTTTCTTAATTTATTTTTCTAGAGATACTAATCTTTTTTTAAATAAACCATTAATTATAAGTATTTTAAGGGGTTTGGGTGAGAAATTGGATTTTGGGATTTTACCTGGGTTTTTCCAAAAGAAGATAAAAAAGAGGAGAAAATTGATTTTTAAATTTTGAAAACCAAATTACCTATATATATTAAATTTAATTAGAAGATAGTTTTAATATTTAAATGAATAAAATTGATTAATTAAATTGTTGATATGAAATTTAAATTTTGATATAAAAACTTATTTTATCCCATAAACATAAAACATAAGTATCTAAAAAAATCCAGTACATTTTATGGCAGCCCAAAAATCTAAAAATCATTCATTGTTCTTGTACTTTGACAGCAAGGGAAATAAAAAAAATCTTACTCTTTCTTGTATTTTATCCGAAAAAATATAATGGAGAAACTCAATTTTATTATTTTAAAAGTACACATTGGGCTAATTAAATTTTTTCAGAAGATTTTTGTTACTCTATAACAACTTCCAAAAAGACTCTTCTACCTAAGAAAAAGATGAAGAATTAGTAATAGAGGGTTTTCAAATTAAGACATAATTCTCCAACTTCTTGAATCCTAACACATTTGACATTTCAAATGGTGGTCCATATGATCCCGATCAGCCCAAAACCTTGTGGTGTATTTGGTGGTTGAGAATATTAAAGCAACACCAACTGGCTTTATATATGATCTCCATTCATCTTGGTTTCATAGTCATGGCCATGGGCCATACTTATAGAGAGAAAACACACTCATTACTCAAATGTCCAAGAGACCAATAATCATGGGAGAAATAATAACCTCCATGTTCTTTATTTTTTAAATTAATGAGTTGTAATTGATGGGTTATTTGAGGCATTATCAAATAGCACACCAAATCACATCATACTTCAATTTGCAGACTTTTTAATATAAAGCGAGCTTGTGATATTTGATTTCTTAAGTATTGATTTTTTATCATTTGAACTACTCTAGTGAGTTAATTTAGATATTAAATATTTAAATTTTAAATACTTATTTAACAATTAATTTTCAAAGATATTTGAATCATTTTGTACAACAAAAAAATGAAAAAATACTTAATTATAATTTTATTTGGTTAATTAACTTAGATTACACTAAACTTAATTTACGGATTAATTGAATAAATTAAGAAAGAAATAACCGTCTTAAAAATAAAAATAAATGCTTATTGTGATCTACCAGACCGACCATAAACAAAAACCTTGGAAACCAGCAACATGCATCCCATAATAAGAATATTAATTAATTAATTAATTAGAATAAAATATAAATTATTTTATTTCCAAGAATGCCCATCCCAAACATGTCATATGAAAACTCTTCCATCTCTCATCTACTCGACAACCCACATCTACTCTTTACCTACCTGTCCATTAAATATTTAATTAATGCTTATCTCATCATCTTTTTTTTTATTTTTTTTACTTTTTCTTTACCTGATAAAAAAATCTACAAAATAATAAGAAAATCTAAATCAAAAATTAAAATTTTTTAACGAGTTTATTATTTAACACATTTTTTATATAGTAATATTATTCACTTTAATTGATGACGTTTTATTTTTAATTTTTTATTCTTAAATTTTTAATAAGATTTATCTAAATCTAGGAAAATAGAAATAAGAAGATTTTCTTCTATTTTTTTTTGTTACGAAAGATTATGAAGATTGGCTCTTTTTTTCATCCTTAATTTCACTTATTTGTAACTTGTTTTTTAACTTCAATGAAATCAGCTTTGTTCTTTGTATAAAAAAAAAAAAGTATTTTTAATCACCGAAATATCTTGTGGATTTTGTGATGCGTCGGGACACGTGGCTGGATGATCTCACTCACGTGACATGATTCTACCCCCACCCACCCCATATAGAATATACTATTAGTTACATTTTGTTTTTTAAAGATCATTCTAAACCTATACCTCGACGATATTTGACATTTTAATTCATACTTTATAATTTTAATTTGTTTCAACTTGATGAATGACTATTTTCAACTACAATTAAATTTACATAACCCAATAAAATAAGAATTTACGTGGATAATGCTAGTTTTCAGTATTCACAAAAATAAGTAATAATAATACTAAGTCTTACACATTTCGAGAGGAAAGACTTAGTTTATTGAAGTCTTATTCTAGACCGGTGAGTCGGGAAATGTTTAACGACGCCTTCTCGACGTTGAAGGAAAGGATTGCATCACATGGATTCAGAGGCCAACTAATAAGCGAGGAAATAGCTTTTTAAACTTATTAAAGGTCGGATACATAAATGATAATAAGGAAACGCGTTTTAAGCCACAATCAAACCTAAGATTCAAGTTAATCTTACCTTTTAAATTATCTAAATTATTTTTGTTAATGTAATATTAACTTTTTAGTTATTTTTTTAATTCAAAAAATAATATTATTTTCAGATATATCATATATGAATCACTTTAACTTATTCATTTTTAATAAAATAAGACATTTAAACAAGTTTTTTTTTATATTTAAACTAACTTAATGAGTTTTTAATTATATATTTATAATTTTAAATTTAATTGTTCAATAGTAAGTTATATTGTAAGCAAAAATCAAAAGTAACTAACATTTAGTGTGTGCAAATAATTTGCAAATTTATTAAATAGAAAAATAAAAATGTATTGATAGAAAATAAATAAATGCACAACTGTTCATTCAAAGCTAGCGGACAGAAACAAAAATGGATGGTCCAGAGAGAGAGAGAAACTTCCATCATCTTTCTCACCCAAATTTCAGTACAAAAATTCAAAACTCCAAATAACTTTTTTTTAATTAAAATTAATTTTAATATGAATAGAATATAAATATTATAATTTAAATGAGCTTACTTTCTCCATTTTTTCTAACCCATCACACCATCCATGCATGTTCTTTTCTTTAAGAAAGCCTTTTCTAGAATTAAAGACAATTGACCATTTACTCTTTAAATATCTTTTTATGTCAAGTATATCTCTCAATACAAATATAGAAATAGATAACATAGATTTTTTAAACTCTTTTTTCTTTTTCATTTGAATTAATAATAAAGTTATCTCACCCAATAAAATATATATATAAAAAAATGTATATATTCAAAAAAATTAATGGGCCCATTAATAATTAACTTATGCTTTTAAGGCAGGACTTAAGCTTTTGAGGTTTGATAACAACCGGTAATAAATGACAAATTTAACTACTCCCAAGAGATTGTTTAATGTAATGGGTAGGTATTTTGGATTTTTTTACAATAAATAAATTAATTAAGTCTGTAATTGGTTAAATAAATTAAATTGTTAAAAAAAAATAAGATGAGAAATAAGAATTTTTAATTAAAAAGGGTTTCTCTTCCTATAAATTTATAATATCAAGCTTATTTGTAAAAAATTAATTATTTTTTAAAAATAAAACAAATTATGTTGGTTAAAAAAGTTTTTAAAATTTATCAAAAAAAAACATTTTTATTATTACTTTTTACCTAAAAGGTTTTATCTAATTCATATATTTTATACCAAATAAAAAAATTAATTTAATTTCTATTTTATCAATTTAAAAAAATAATTTTCAAGTAATAACATAAGTCTTTATTTATTTTTGTTTGTAATTATTAAATAATTTATATAATAAAAATAATTATGATAAAATTTTGAATAATAAAAATATTTTTTTCTTAAATATAATATAAATAATGAAAACAGAGAATTTAAGTAATAAATAGTTACAGTCTATTTGGTGATAGTAAAAAGAAAAAGCTTGAAATAGAAAAAGGACAAATATGACAAGATCACTCAGTTAGAAAGAGTTTTTTTTTTTTTTAATATTATTTTATCAGAATTATCCTTATAATTATTTTTTTAAATTGCTAAAAAAAAATAATCAAAATCATGAGAGAGAAAGAGAGGTTTAAGGAAAATCTGAATACTAAGAAACGATATTAACAAGGTTTTTAGTACATTAATCTCCGCTAACCTGTTCTTGTCTAAGCAGCCGGCAATAACCTAAATTTACCATTTTTTCCGGCGATGATGCTTCAGAAGCTCTGTACGCCGGCGTCAACCTCCTTCTTCTGCCGCATCTCCATCACTTTCCGGTGATTATTCGAGTGGAGCTCCGTCGAGAATGTCGGGCTACAGGCGGGTCGATATTCGGGTAAGAGACGACCAGACTTGTAACGAACTCCACAGGCGTTACAAAGTGTTTTAGCTCCTAATGGACCAGCTCTCCATTGAGGGGTTTTCTGAACCAGACAATGGCTACAACGCCGAGCCGGCTGAAAACCACATCCATCAGATGTGTTTTCGGGTTTCATCTTTCTCTGTTTCTTCATCGGCGGCGGGCATAGAATCAGGGAATCCAACGTCTGGTTGGAATTTGGTGGGTAAGAAGTTGATGAAGACGATGAAGACGAGTTTGTTGAAGAAGATTCCGGTAATGAACCCGACCCAATAGACCAAACCCGACCTTCGGTTCTCACTCGTTTGCTTCTTGCTTTGGTTTGAACAGGGGATGTGAAAGAGGGTTTCACATCGGTGGTGATGACCACCGGCGGTTGGATTTCGGTTTTGGGTTTCTCCGGCAATTGAAAAGTGAGAGAGTAACCGGCGAAAGAATCGTCGACAAAATTGGAAAGCCATTCAAGGTCATCCAAATCTCCAGCCTGTGTGTGTAAAGTAAAGATTACATTTTTATTATCATTTCCAAAAACCCATAAGAGAATTGAAAGAGAAAATGCTTACAGGGACATGAAATTCTTCACAAGAAACTGTTAAATTGCTTCCACCGGAGAAGACCTTTCCCGGTTGTTGTTGTTCATTAGCAGAAGAAGGGTTTTCAACTTGAATCTCTTGTTTTTCTTCAGGAAATTGTTCGATTATGTCATGTTTAGAGAAATCGAGAAGATCATCAACAGAGAAATCATCACCATTTTGACAGTTAACAGACCAGAAATCATCGCTAAAGAGTTGCTGGTTTGATTTCTTAGGAACCACAGTCGTCATCGTCGTCTCCGGTTTACTTAAACCATTTCTGAAAGTTCCCCCTTCAACCTTTTCCATTTCAAACTTCAAAATGAAAGATAAAAAAAAACCCAAAATTTTCAAATAAATTCATTTTAGACAAAGTAAAGTAATACCCATAACCCATTACATTACCTGCCGGAAATAAGCGGCGGCCGGCGGCGCTGCGGCGGAGAACTGAAACAGCAAAGAGAGATAGAGATAGAGAGAGAGAAGGAGGAGTTCCCCTTTCCTTATGGTCTGGTTTTTGTTGTGTCTGAAATATACTTAAAAAAAAGGTCCATTTCTTCTTCATCTACTTTTTTTTATCTTTTTGTTTTTCATTGATGTATATTTTTTTTTTATTCCATAAAAGTACTTTATCATAAAAAAAATATATATATAAAATTCAATACTTTGATATTTGGATTTTCAAAATATTTAAATTGTTTATATTTTGGTACTTTTTTGTTGGGTAAAAGTAATGAATTGGACTACCATAAGTAACCGAAGTGGTTGAGGAAATGCTTCCCCAATAAAGAAAAATAGACAAATGTATATACTTGTGTTTTTTTATATAGATTTGGTGTATATTACAATTGATTTATTACTAGTACCAACTAAAAAAATTAATATATTAAAGATTTAAAAGAAAAAATATAATATTTAACTATTAAAACTCATTTATCCATTAAACTAACCTAGTAACAAATCATAGTTGTTTTCGGAAATGTAATTTATTTTTGTCCAAAAATTCAGTAATATAATTTTATTTTTTTAAATACAAATGTTCTATTTTGGATAAGTTTCAAAAATAATTATAATTATGATAAAATACTCCTTTTAAATAAGGGAAAGTCGTACTGATATTTTAACCATTTCAATCACACTTTTGTTTAGAAAAATATATATTAAAAATATTTTTATTAAATTATATGGTTGTTTTAAATGAAATTCTGAATAGTTAAAAATAAAATATATATATTAAATAAATTCAAAGTGGGGAGACAAATGTGGGTATTGGTCATTGGGTCTAGGTCAATGAAATCACACAAAATTCTACCCTATCCATTTTGGAGTCTTCTTCATTTTGAATTTGAATTTGAATTTCAAAAACTGATGGAAATAACTAAAACATATTAATTGGCTCTATTTCTATTTGATAATGATTTTCTATTTAAAAAAAACATAGCATTAATTAATTTGTTATTATTATTTTCAAATAAAACTTTATAAGTATAATAATTTAGAACAGTAGAGAATTCAAAATTCAAGTTCCAAAAGATATATATATAAGTTTTACAGTGGCGTGAAATTTGAGGTGCAAAGAACAATAGCCAATCATGAACATGTCATATATGGCCAAAATTTTGAACTATTTTTATTTGAGATATTTTAAATATTGATATATATTAATTAACTTATATAATGTTAATTAATTTTTATTTTAGTATTTTTTTATGGTATAAATAATTTTGTGATATCATGAATAAGAAATAATTATTTAATATTTTGAAAACAAATAATTTTATGTGAATATATATAATCCAAACCTTATTTTATACACAGTACACATTTCTTTTTTGTACCATAAACATTTTTGGATATAAATATTAAATTATGCCAATCTTATTTATTTTTAAAATTAATTAGGCCAATCTTTTTACCTATAAAGTAAACCAAAAAACTGACCATATCTCGGATAGGTTCAGAATGACTTTTCTATTTTTTTTAATATTAAGGGCTGCTTTCTTAAAGAAAAAATATTCTTAGACTTAAAACAAATTTGACTCATATATATAGGTTATCTAACTTCATTTTTTATTAAATAATTGGTTTAACTCCAATTAAATGTTAGCTCAAATTGTAAGAAACTGACAGTTACTATTATTTGCTCTAATAAACAAGATTTATTTTATTATTTTAGTCACACATTCAAATTATTGCATAAATCTAGTTGATTACAATATGAGAATCAGTTTAATCGGATTTCATTAAACACAAATTTGAGACAATTATAAATATTCTTTTTAATTGGATGAGGAATGGTAATATACATATGGGGTTAATGCAAATTTGGGAAAAAAATTATACATTTGGGTTCATTAGTTTAAATCTTGATTAGTACGTGATATATTTAATATGAAATCTATAAAACTTTGATTGTAAAAATATATAAAGAGATGTTTAAATTTAAAAAATAATTCTCAATAAATTAAATACAAAGTTACAAGCAAAATATTAATTTATAAATAATAAAAAATAACATATATGTTAAATAATACAAATTTATAAATTCTAAAATTTTAATAAAAGTTATCCAGCAAATTAATGTTATATATTATGGCAATTTTTCTTACTTTGTTTAATTTTTAATTCTTTTTATTATCTTATTAAAGAAATATTAGCCTATTTCATTATTTTAATTCTATTGTGTCATGTGAATATATTGATTATCTATATTTTTCTTCTTTTTATTATCTCAAAATAACCTAATTAATTTAGCATTATTAGTTTAAGCCGAACTTATATGTATTCTAATTAGTCGAAAACTTAGTTTGGTTTGAACTTAAAGTTAATTTTATGGTAAAAAAAACTTTAGCCTAAAACCAAAATCTGCCTATAATAAATATGGTGAAAAAGGCAGATCATGTGATGATGCCAAACCGCCAATTTATTTTCTTCAAATTTCAAACTAGCTTAACATATGCTTTGTTTGTTAATATTTCATTAATTTAACCAGTCAAAAGATTGTCACTTTTTTATATTACATTACTATACATTTTAATAATATTTGATATTCAATCCCAAACAAAAATATTTGATAAACCTTTCTTTCTTCTTTTTCAGTTTGATGTTGAGTTATTTCGGATTTTTATTTGATTTTCGGAAGAAAAAAAATTATTAGATGAAAATGAATGTTAAAATATTTTGATAGATTAATTGATGGTTAAAAAAAATATGATTGTTGGATTTTTAATAATAAAAAAAAAAACAAAGTCAAGTGAGCTCTAAAAGACATGAATTTTATAAGATAAATACAAGAAGAAAATACATTATCTTGGGATGTCTCTAGTGGGTAAACATCGAGAAACATGCCCAAGCACAAAGGATGTGTTGGCTCCACATAGCATCTAGGCATAAACATTGCATTAAGAGTCTTTCTTTTTAAAGTAGTTTCCTTTCTTCAAACTAAGGCATGGGTAATTGGCCTAGGTTTAACACGTTCAATGAATATGAGATTGGTACACACTTTGAAAAAGACGACGATTTACCAATTTCACGTGGCAATGTTTTTGTCGTATACAAAGGAATATAATATCCGAAAGAGTAATTTGGATTCGTGTGATTGATTTTATTGTGTGGTGAATATTTGACTCTTTTGTGATTGTAATGCAAATAAAGTAAACAAGAAATGATAAAATGAAGAATGACAAAGAAGATGTGTAAATGAAGTGTTTGATCTTGGCAAAAGAACATTTATTTGGTTGGTTTGTATGACTTTACAATAATGAATCTCCTTTAAATAAGACTCTTTATCACTTTATGAATTATTTTTTCACCATATTTATAATATGCGACTTTCACGCCAATACGAATAAGTTAAATGATTTTTATCCTTAAAAGCAAGTTCTTAAAGGATCTTAGTAGCCCATCTTGAAGAGTGATTGATAGTTTTTATTTAGAAAATTAGCACATGTCATACTAATTATCCAATATTTTAATGTGAAAATTAAACATAAAACTTATTTAATTCTGTTTTTGTTTAATGACTAAGCTTTTATTCTTAAAAGTTACAAAATCTAGCCTATGCAAGATTGATTTGTTGCAAAATAACTTATTACTATATAGTAATATAATTTCACTGCATTACTTGGGAAAAAAGAATGAAAGAAGTAAACTTCATAAGATATAGAATTACATGATTGCCACTGAATGATTGATTATTCAAAGGGCAGAAGAGCATGCATGGCTAGGAAGTTTGAAGAACAAGGGTTAGTTTGATTTAGTTTATTCCGAACTTAAATCGTTAATTAATTAACTAGATACACACGACAACATCGAGCTTATAATTTTTTTTGTAGGGTTCAGAATATTCGTTAATCAAACGACGTTAACAAAATTGTTAGATCGGTCTAATTATTCAATTTATTCGCAATAATTTATTCTTTTATGATTTATTTGTTTATCCATAAGAGCAATCAAACTAGCTCTTCATATTCCAATGAATTTTTTGTTTTTTGGTTGGCGTGGCAACACAACTGAAATGATTGTTCATCCTTTTGTCACTTTGAGATATATAGGAGTGATGAGCCATCATCATATTGTCTCTCCTTCAATTTAATCACAATACTTTCCTCTATTTTCTAAAATAGATAAATAAAAGTAGTATAAATTGAAAGATAGTAAATATTTAATTATTTTTGTATAAAAGAATTTGTTATAATACATAGTTGTCATTCATTTTCTTATTTTCCTTTAATAACTTCTTTTTATATTTAGGTTTGTTGTTATCCACTGTTACATTTTAAGTAGAAAGTTCTTGTTAAAGAAATAAAAAAAAATTAAGGTCAATTAAAGTGAAGAACGTAACTTTATAATCGTATTAATTTCACAATTAAAAAAATTAAAAATTTCTCTTTTTCTTGTGCTTCATAATTTATTTTTATAGAATGAAACATTATTATTATTATTATTATAAAAGAAAGACAATTACTTACTTTCATTAATTATGGGGTCCCAACAATTCTGTGTCAGGGTCATATTGAGAGTGACAAAATATGAAAATAATTAATATTATTTGTTGAAATATAATTCTTTTACATTATATAAACACAACTCAATTTTTTATTTACCATTGGGAAATGGTAGTCTGATACACTCCTACCAACAAAATTGAGTAAATGTTTTATTTTATTATTATTATTTTTCTTTTTAGAAAATTATCGTTACTCAACCATCACTTCAGTAAATATTTTAATTATATACTGTTTTTTTTTGTGTGTCATTTCAAAATTATGTAATGTTTGTTTAGTGTCATTTATTTATATATATATATATATAGAAAGTGTTATCTATCTCAAATATCAAAATTAATCAGGTTTCAAAAAATTGATTTAACTTTTCTTATCCTAATTCTAAAAGTTTATCAAAACATTTATTTTTAATTATTTTTTTACATTTAAAAGTTTCATCTAATTTATATACCAAATAAAAACAATATCACTATCAAAAAAAATAATTTTAATGGTGATTATAACAAAATACTAAACAAATTATGCATAGGATGTAGTAATGTATTAACTAATGATATTTATTAATTTCAACTACAAAATTTAATATTAATTACCAAATGAAAATCAGCAATGCATGTTTCTCTCAATCCTTTGGTCTTTATTTTCTTATTTGAATCCAAAAGTAAAATCATATATATACATTTCTAGTGTATAAGTTTTCATGTGAGGGGAACAGAGATCCCAGTAATAAAGGATCCTATCCCTAAGTTAAAGCCTTCAATCTCAATGGACTATTAGCCTGATTTGGTAAATTTGTCGAATGTTTTCTTACTCGTTTTGGTTGTTTCTTCTATCTCGAGAGCTTTCACTTCTTTATAACTTACACAAAAAAGATAAATCTACTATAGATGACATGGAATTTGGTTGACTACACATGAGAGAATGGATGAACCCTAGTTTGTTAGCATGCAAAGAAAGAAGTGCAAGAAAACCTCAATGTCCAACCTCTATGTATAAAGAAGATTGGGTCGTTTATTATGAAGAAAAGATATTTTTCATGCATCTTTAATCAAGTTGCAGTTTTACTGCTGAGCCAGAACAAGAGCCAGAAGAGAAAGAAAACAACAAGACATGGCTCTCTCTTTACTTACTGACTGACAAACTCTCCACCAAAAGTCCCACACTTTTGATCATCATCATCAATCAATGGTTGGTTCTCCCTCTTTTAAGATTTCAGGACCCCCACTCCCACTACCCTTATCTCATCCTTATGTTTCTTTCATAGCTCAATCATTGTCACCACTTAACTTATGTCAGATATTCAACTAACTCAGGATACTTCATTCATGGGATAAGAGTTTTACCACCCCTCAACTTATAGATATTCAAACTCAATCAGGATAGCTCAAGCCAGATATTCAAACTCACTCAAGATAGCTCAACTGATAAGAATATTAAATTAAAGAGTTGTACTAACCTCTTCCAGATAAAAAAAAAAAAAAGAATAAAAAGATAGAACCTAACCAGCCTATATTTGTGGGGATTACACCAACAATGATAAGTATTAATAATATATAGTGTTACATCAAATCGCGGCTAATTAACCCTTTGTCGGTGGTTTCTCTAAGCAAGCATTGATTTGAGCTTCAGTTCCTTACACACTTTAACTAATCATAATGAATGCTAGCACATCAACCCACGCTATAAGCACCCGCTTCAGTCCAAACCAAATATTTCAAACAAGAATCGAACATAAAATCTGATAAGTGAATACCATTTAAGCTTTAGTTTCCTATTGTTAGAAGCTGAACAAGCTTTCATTTTCAACATAATGAATACATTCTCAGTTTTCACATACTACACTTTAAAAATACTGTCCTTGTGCAGAAAAAAAAGGTCTTGTATAAACAACTAAAATCGCAACATCATACACCACAAAACCCTAGTTGAATCAGTTACCTTAAAACACATAATAAGATCTCTACCCGCGAAAAAATTATTACCAACCTTTTTCATCGTGGACCACCCGGCGAAGCTCGAGGTTTTCCCTTGACGGAACTGAGGTGTTGGGTAACGAAGATCACACCCATCACGATTATAAGGCAACCAACAAGCGTACTAAAGAAGAGAGCCCCAGCATGCCTAGTCTGAACAAAACCATAAACACCATTAGACGTCACCAAAATTAGGTCATTCAATCCGTCGTTCGAAAAGTCGTCGGATATAAGGGCGTGTGAAGGCGAAGAAGGAAGAGTGATAGTTGCTAGTATAGTGCCTCCGGGAGAGATCACCACAGCTTCCTGGTCTCCTGAAGCAAGGATCAGTTCTTGATCGTCATGCACACGAAGGGTGAACGGTTTCAATGTGGGGACCACATTTCCAACTTCCATCATTCCGGAAGGGGATGGAAGGTTAGACCATGTAGCCCCGGTTAGAATCTGCCATTGCCAAACTGCTTCATGGCCGTGTTCATTAGGAGAGTATGATGTCACCTACGTCCAAAAGACAACATTAACCCTAGAAATTAATCATCATAAGGGTAAAATAGTCTTATTTTATGTGCTTTCACGCTTATCAAATCAACTTATATACCAAATACTTAAAATTCGGATATATTTGTTTGGTTTAAATTTTTGACATACTTTAGCCCTTTTGATACTTGAAAATCAATATTCCAACACTTATTTTTCAGTTTTATCAAACTTAACCCAAGTCTTTTAGAGCTTGTTTGATGTGAGGTTATTTGAAGATTGTGAAATAAAAATCTTGTTTGAAGAAAAAATGAGTGTCTAGGGATTATTTGGATTAAATTACTAAAATGTCCTTTTGTAATTTTAATTTAGAAAAAATAAAGGGATTTTTGGTATTTTTAATTATGAATTAAGTGATTTGATGGTTGAAATGAGAAGTAATACGATAAAAGTTTTTTTCTTCTAAACAACCCATAAAAGTTCTGGCCCGTCAGCAGACAACTAGACCGCCAAATTTGCAGTCTAAATGGAGTCAACAGTCTAGTCAGCTGACCCAAAGAGTCCATGAACTGTACCCTGACTCATCCGGGAAAGATGACTTGGCGGTCTAGTCAGCTGTTGATGTGGTGTGGGAATTAAATGCACCAGCTGAAATAAGTAAATAGAAATTACTTACCTCCCCTCTGTTGGTTAAGAAAACGACATAACCAGAGCTTCTCTTCTGATGCTGATGACCATCGAGTTTTTTAATTAGAATAGGGGTAGCAACCTCTAAAGAACTCATATCTGGAACTCGACCAAAGCTTCTCGAAAAATCTCCAGGCTGGAAGAAGTTAAAATGGGAATGATGGCATATCGAAACATTGAAAATCTGCTCTCTTACAGGCACCCCAGAGGTTGCAACCGCCCAACAGGGTCGCAGCACTTCCATGGATCCACTTACAACAGTCTGCTCAGCACCATTTCCTCCAACAGCCTGTAGAAAAAAAAGCAATTTAATATGAATTATTCAGCTGTGGTGATTCAACACTTTTTCTTTCCTTTTTTGTATCCATTTACACAGTACTGCTTCCCTTCTTCACACAAAAAAAAAAGAATCTTCTTTAACCCAAGTAATTCACTTATCATCAAACAAGATTTTTTTCTTCCAAAAAATCTGTTTATTTCGAAGATGGGAAAAAAATAACTTTCTATAGTTATTTGCTTAATTATTTCTCAAAAAACAATTCACTGACAGGTTGCTAACCCATGGGGTCTTTTTCCTGCATAAGGACATGTCAATTCCAAATCCCAAAATACCTTACTATATTTTTCTACAGTTAAATAAATGGAAATGAAAATAGTATAATAAGGGCTTGATCAAATTCAGGATAGAGTAGAACATAAAAAACAAAAGCGGACCTGGACATGATCTAGAACACCATCTCCATTAATGTCAGCATGGAGACCACCTTCTTGCAGATGAAGCTGGCAATATGAAACCACAATACATATAAGAAGCTAATATATTGAACATCATGCTTAAATATATGAAAATATATGGAGTTTTTAACTACACTCAACACAGTAAATCACCTGCTTACCTTACATATTGTGCGGCCAGATGCCAAATGAACAGCTTCTATCCCCTCTTTCTGATGGGCCACAACAACATTGGGAACCCACCAAAGCTGAGTGTGATTTGTTATGGTAGGAATATAACTCAATGGCTGCAAAGAAACATAAAAAAGCTTATGAGCTGTACTGTGAATAGAAGAAAGTAAAGCTGATAGTGATATTTAAATGATGAATTAATTTAATCTTTCAGGGATTCTGAAAAAGTGGTAACAGAAGTGATGGGGTCAGAAACAAGGACTTGGACATTCAGGGTTATGAACAATCCCTCAACCCAAAGGCACATAGTTGTTTATTTTAAGACAAAAACCTGGAGGAGGCTAGCACAACATCCCACTTCAATCAAGGTGTTTCAAACCTAAGACTCTTAGTTCACTCTTTACCACAAGTTGGAGTTCATGTAACAGGAGAACTTGATAAATTGGTCCAACACAATTCTTAAGATTATGCTTTTCAGTGTCAGTTTGTAATGCGCAAGAATTAGAAAGAAACAATTTTAACTGCATAAATTTCATTTTCTCTCCTAATTCAACATGTTGGACTCGCATAGGCCACATCCTTCACATATCTAATTGTATAAGATGTAAATCCTTTATAACTGCATGAATTCTTAAAAAAACAAAAGAAAAAAACTAACATAAGCAAAAATGTCAACCACTGACAAGGCAATATCACCACTTTCCACTGCTTGTTGCAGCCACCCACATTCAAGCAACAGCAGCACTTTATTTCAAGGATTTAATATATATATCTGCAATATAGATTTTCATTTTCAGGCTTTTCTGAATTTTCTCCTTTGGTTCAGGGAAAGGAAGGAGAATACCAGGCAGCAAGAAGCAATTATGATGTGGGAAGTAATTGAAGATGCAAAGGGTGGTGAAAGCAAAAGAAACTTTGGAAGACCAATATATGTATCAATGGAAATGGACGTGGTAAGACTGCAGCCAGGTGATGGAAACATCAGAAACTGCCCAATCATGTCGTGTACCTTAGTTGATTGTTTTATTCTTATTTTTTAACTTCAACCTTCACCAATGTATTAAGTATGTAGTCCGCAAACACACTTAACCATTTAACCAGACGCAAAACTTGCCGCCTGACGGGCTCGAACCCAGGAACTTAGGGTTAGTATCCACCTCTTTTTGCCGCTAGGCTAGAAGAGGGGATACCTTCACCAATGTATTTCACTAACAGATCAATACCTAAAATGAATGTATTCCCAAAAATACTCATGCATTCCATAAAAATCCATGCCTCAACCACAAGTCTAAAGAAAAGTTCATGTTTTTACTGCACGAGATATTTCAAACTTCCAAAACTAAGAACGGAGTAAACTTTTTGCAAAAGATTTGTTCAGCACCTTTTTAGGTTTTGCAGAACCAGCATACTTTGTGGCTTTTCCAATCAAGTTTGAAATTCTCCCTGCAGTGTTTTTCCCTGGAGGATGGTTTTCCTCAGGCTTGTTAAAAGAGAAAGTTGACGCTTTCCCATTTGTTCTCTTCAATGTCTTCCTCTTGTGTCTTTTGAAGTGTGCAAGCTTCAACATCGTGTCTTCTCGCCTATCCTGATTAAAGGAAGTTTAGATCATGAGCCTCAAGAGATCAATGAAAAGGAAATACACTAGCAATTGAAGTATAAAGCACAATTCTTCTATAAAAAGGAAGTTTACCCAGCGATGAGGCATAACTCCAAGAATTGCTTCCCTGAACTCCCGACATTCAAACTACATTTCAGACATCAAGTAGGTTAACATATTGGTTGACATGTTACACAGAATATACAAGAACGTTTCATCCAGCTACTGATAAACTCAGATAGATAGATGGCTTGCAGAACATCAATAATGGACACCTTTTCAACCATAATCAACATAAACATATGAATATAAAAGAGGATTGGGAAAACAATGTAAATACAGCAGAACTGAAGAAAAATCTACCCACAATACTTTTGCATGGATACACATCCTTGATTGTTTGTTCTGAGGACATGACAAATAACTGTTTGGTACTTGTTCTACAGGAAAATATGTAACATAAGGATATGCTTCCTTCCAAGGTAAAAATCTTGTAATTTTGTGATTATGCAGGTAAGAGGCATAAAGTACAACAGGCAAAGATCAAATGCCTCAACAAAATGTTGATTGGCTATTTGGAAAATGATATTTTGAACTTTATTACAATCTCTATCACAATCTCGATCCCATTGGAAAATCGCCAAAGTTAAATGTTGATATTGAGTTGATGAGTCAGGCCCAATTAAATAGGCTCAATTAAATGAAGTGTCCAAGGCTTAAGTTTGTTAAGTTAATTAGAACAAGTTGCTTATATATAGATAAGTAATTCACACAAGATAGTTAGAGATTTTTTATATGTGTGAGTGATGTATATAAAGAACAAGGGTGTAATTGAAACGTTTGATTGTGATAGTGGAATCGAGTTCCTAACAGAGCTCGATGGAGACGTAGACTATTTTTGGGTCGAACTCCAATATCAAATCTTGTGTTGTTTTACTCTTTTTGGTTTCTTGCTGTTATATTTCTCAGTTCTTTGATTGATTAGGAAGGAAATTCCCTACAATAAAATTGAAAGGGATTTGTTTTTTTTCGTTTGGCATGAGATTTCTTTTATGATGATCCAGATTATAGTGTGATTTTTGTGACTCCATTTCGCATTCAAACTATTTTTTACATTATTAATTAAATTATAGTGTGTGTTTTTGCTTCATTTGGTACACAGATTTTTTTTTCACGATGATGATTTATTTTTTAGATCAATGTTTGCACAAACATAACAAATGTAGATCTTTTAGACGATGATCAACATGAAAAAAAGGTTGATAACAAAACAGCCCATAGAAGAGAAAAACTTGCTTAATAATTCTCAACAAATTAATAGTTAAATATGAAAGGTATGGAAAAAGAATAAATTTGGCACTGTAAACAATGACAAGAAACTTAGTATCAGCATACCTCACCAGGGTGACGAGTGTTTAGTGAATGAACATCAAGCTTGTAGTTGTGTTGTGGAATCAATTGTGATGCATCCGATGTGTGTGGTTCAATATTCTGTATGAAAAAAAGAGAGTTTGTTCAGAAGGTGACCATCATGTGCAATTACAGGAACTGGTGTTGAGGCAAAGTTACAAGTACAAAATAGATTGTGAAAGATTAATTTTTTACAGCCTATCACTAGATGTTCCTAATAGGATAAATGAAGGGAGAGAAATAATGTTTGGCTAAGATGTAAAATTTGGGAAATAGAAAATCATGACTCCAGAAGAAATGTCATCATATGTACAAATACACAAAACAGAAAATGCAAGAGCCTGACCTCATTCTTTCTGCTCCAACGAAGTGTGCCAGTCCGACCAGAAAATGCATAAAAAGCAAAATGTCGAGCATCCATAGTTCCAGTAGTTTCTGAAGCCTTTGTGGGAAATAAAACAAAAAGTAATTCTTATGCAATCTATTGAGAGCACTTTATGCTACATGCAAATTTAAGATATAACCAACATTTTGAAAGAACATATAAGTTCATAAAGCCAAAGATATCCTTACTTCCTTCTCGCCCGCACTTCTTCTATGTTGTTCAGCATTCTTTTCTTCCATTAAAATTTCCTCAAAAGGATCCATGAAAACCTGAGTGAGGGAAAAAAGAATATAAGAAATAAGATGGAAAGGATTTCTTACCAGAATAATCCAAAACTTGTCTAGAAAAAGATTCGTAAGTCAGGGGTGTTTAGTCAAAATAAATTGTTGAATAGAAAATCAGTTTCCACGTCTTTGTTATCTGCTACAGCATAAATTGCAAGAATTACAACCTGCACACTACTATATTAGATGTGACCCAATGCCACTTCACTGGGAAAATAAGGCATCAGAAACTCTAGGAATTTTGCTTATTCGATTATTATATGTTAGCTAGCTACGTATTAACATTCAGCTTGTCTCATAAGAACTTTAGGTTCACAAATTAACAAGGTGTTAGAGTTTTGATTCCGAATGTCTGTGAAAACTAACTTGGACATCATGCAAATGTATGTTGCTGAAGGGGACTTTTTAACTCCATACTGTTTCTGTTGTCAAGAAAATCACATGATTGTGATATTTTTCTTTTGTGCAAGTCATATGAGAGTAGCATAATATATCAATTCTTTTATGAGTCAAATATAGTCCTAAGTCCATACATTCATATACCAAGCCCCTATCCACCCCCCACAAACCAAATGAAGACGATTCTTTTCTGGATGTTAATGTATCACATTCACATCTTTAACTAAACCAAGGTCAAAAAGTAAAAAATATATAGAAGTAACAAGAATAACAAGTTAAGTCTTTCACACATAAGAGATTTGACAAACTTACATGGGGTTGCGTTTCCATCCTTCCACCAATGATAACTAACCCTGCATCTCCATGTTTCAAGGTGTAATTGCTAATAGAGATGGATATCTCTCTATGATGTGCATTATGTGGAAAATCCTCCTGAGAAACAAATAAACATAGTTTTAAAACAGAACATTAAGCCTCATAAGCCACTTTAACCAGAAATTCACAATAAAAACGATTAGGACAGCACAGAAAATAACCGACTCACAAACCTGTAGATTTGCTTCCCATAGCTTATGAAGGTTGTGGTCAAAACACATAACGGACCATCCTGACGTGACAACAACCAGCACCTGCTTCTGCATTTGCCCTTGCTTATAAGTCCGATCAATAACACCAGTTGCCATGGCCACAGCACGTCTTCCTGACGCCACACGAATCTTGTCCGGCAACAAAGACACATCTGCCAGAACACGAGCTTCATTGAATCCTTCATCCACACGCCTAACATGAGGCTCTAAAACCTAATATACCAACCAACCAAGAAATGAAAAAGCACAGCTCTAACATCACCAAGAACATCAGTGTTTCCAACAAATGCTAGCAACTCATATAGTTTACCTGAATTTTAGCATCGTGGGTAGCAACAAGAACCTCTTTTTTCCCATCTCCATTCAGATCAGCAACAATGGGTGGCGGCAAACGTTCACCCTCATACTTGATTGGATACTCTTCAGATAGATGGAACCATGCTTCTCTAAATGAAAAATCTCTTTCATGCTGCAATTATTCATTCAATCGAGTTTAAATTGCATAGATACACGATCACAAGAAACAATTCAATGAATTAAAAACGGACCTGCAGAGAAAAGAAAACCGCGAAAGCGCATAACATAAGGATAGCTAAATCTCGCTTCCTCATACTTCAGATGATGATGCCTTCTCTTCTAAGTTCCACTGGAGGATTCAGCTTTATTTGTTCAGCAAAGCTATAATTTGAGACAGATTAAGCAAGCAGTCGTAACTCGTGAAGCGATCGCACGCTATTTTGCTTCAGACTGAGTGAGAAGAAAGAGAGACGACAAGTCCACCGGCTTCCTCCACCGAAGCTGCAACTGGTTCCCGGTTCAATTATCAACCGGTCTGACCTATACGTAAATTTTCTAAGTCCTTATACATGTTTAATATGTTCAATTAAATCCTCTTATCTTTCTATCTAGGGTTACTTGTAAGTAACTAAACAAATTATTGAATATATAGTGTAAACTGTAAAGTCCAATAATTCAACTCGATATAATCAAATCACAAGTTAAATTAGAGTTTACTTGAAATCGTAAAAGTTTAATTTATAAAATGTATTAGTTATAACTTATCAAGGTAGTCTAGTGGTAAGAGTCGGCTTAAAAGATTAAAATGTTAGTGTTCACTTTATTTGAAAGTGTTTTGTGAGATGAAGTGGAGGCATGTCTTAGCTGTAAGTGTTATACTAGTTCTTTCTAATTAAAAAAATATATATATTATTAAGAGTTAAATGCGGAATAGTCCCTAAAGGTTTGGATATTATACTACTTGGTCCCTGAATCAAAATAATAGAACCCGTTAGTCCCTACCGTCCAAAACTGTTAGTCAAAAGTCTTTTGACTGTTAAATAATGACTATTTTGCCCTTACTTCTTTTTAATTAAAAACAAATTAAATAAAATTAAAACCTAACTTAACCTAAATCTAATCTAACCTAAATCCACAGTCGAACCCCTTCTCCTAAACTGGGATTTGAAGACGAATCCACAGTGCAAGCGATTGACGACGACCTGGGCGAACTCGACTGGGCGACTGAGGCAAGCGAACGAGCGACTGAGGCGAGCGACGGAATCCACAGTGCAGGCGGCGAGCGAACGAGCGACGGAATCTGCATTTTACTGTTACAGAGCTCGTAACTGTTACAGAGCTCGTGGACCTGTACATCCTTATACCAGAGGCTGCTCCTCCATCACTCGCTGCCGGAGGTAATTGATTATTTAGATTGTCTGTTTATTTGTTGAAGTAAATCTGCATTTTACTGGAACTGATTCAAGGTAGAATACGTTTATCTGTTAAGTATGATATCTTCATCTGTTGTCGAATTCATTCGGATCTTCATTTATGATCTTAAAAACCTCCTTTAAATGTTATAGTTTGTATTGTTTCAACTATCACATCTGCCAGTTGAAGTTGAAGGACCACCATTTTGACAGTTCCATTAACAATCTGAATTTTATGTTAAAAACCTCCTTTAAATGTTATAGTTTGTATATTTATATTGTAGAAATGTTGTTTGTTGATAGTTCCATTAACAATCTGAATTTTATGCTCTAGTCAGGTTTCTTAATTTTGAACATTTTGTATTAGAAACCATGATTTTGTAGTTTCTGATTTTGGAAGTAATCTTTGTTGTTAGAACTCTGACTTTGTCCTTGATGCCCTTGTTGCTGGAACTAATCTTTATATATGCTTGTTACAATTTGTAGTTATGTCTTCGAGTAGTGCAACAAATAGCGTTAGCGATGGTGGTCGGTTCAAAAACATTCTATGTAAGTGTGGTGTAAGAGCTGCTGTGAAGATATCGGAAAGTGAGAAAAATAAAGGTAAGTTGTACTACAGCTGTGTATACAATAGTTGTTCATGGCTAGGATGGTGCACGTCCAAAGAATCTGCAATTCCTATGACCCTCAGGTCAGATTCAAGAAACCAAGATGAACACTTTGTTGAAGGGCAGCAGTTGAAGATAGCTAACCTGGAGAAAGAATTAGAGAGATTTAAGATCGTGAACATGTCATTGGAAGTCGATGTGAAAGCTAAGGAGAAAATGGTGACAACAATGAAGGAAATCATCATGGTTTTGATAGTTTGCAATGCATTTATAGTTCTATGTGTTTATTTCACAATGTAATCGACAATTAGCTATTTAAGTGTTATGGTTTATGTTTAAGTGACCTAAGGATTGAATGTGACATTCTATTTCAGCAATTATAAAGCATTATGTCCAATTATAAAGCATTATGTCTAATTATAAAGCATGGTCTGTTATGAATTTATGTTTAAGTGACATAAAGATTCTGTTCAGCAATTAATTATAAAGCATGGTCTATTAGTTTGAAAGAGATCAATCAGAAGTGGGACTAATTCCATTACAGTATGCATGTTTTACAAGTGAAGGGGGAATGAAGACCCAACCCAAAAACTAACAGTTGTACCCACAAGTACCAAAAACCCAAAAAGAAGAGCCTTCACCACTACACAAAAACCCAAAAAGAAGAGCCTTCACCACTACCCAAAAAGAAGAGCCTTCACCACTACCCAAAAACTAACATCTAACTCGAAGGTTCTTGTTGTGTGTGGTCTTCACCAAAAGAAGAGCCTTCAACTTGACCATGACCACTTGTCTCCCCACTACCCTGCATCATGATAAAATAACATTAATTAAAGTTCAAGTACACAAAACAAGAGGACCTAATTTAACAGTAACCCACCACTTGAACAGAAGTTCCTCCCCTTTGTCTTCTATTAGTTCTAATAGGAGCCCCTTGACAACCTCGTTTATTGTGGCCCTCTTTACCACAAGTGCCACACTTAACAGTCTTTGCTCTTGATGATGATGACCCTACTTCACCTTCCTCCCTTCTTCTTTGCTTCCTTGGTCTGCCAGCCCTTCTCTTAAGCTCTGGAGGGTAGTATTTATCTCTTTCATTAGGTGGTGTTAAGTCGACATCTGGAAAAGGGTATATGACAGCTTCATATGCCTTCTTCCACATTGAAACAGTGAAATACTCATGGACCAGATCTTCAATATTCCTTCCACTATGTAGGATAGCTGATGCGGCATGAACACAAGGAATTCCACTCAATTGCCAATGATTACATGAGCAAGTTAACTCCCCTAAGTTGACAGCATACCTCCTTCTCATTTCTACAACCTCGTAGTGTTGCTCTCTTCCAGGAAGGAGTTTGCATCTTCTACACAATGTGGTACATGCTGCGATCTTTTTCTGAATTGTTGGGGGGACTCTCCTTTCATTGGATAGAGCCTTCTGATACATTGTCTCCCACTTAACCATTAGTTTCTGCCTTATCATGTCAAGGATATCAATGATGGGCCGGTCCCTGATCTTCAAAATCCAGTTGTTAAAAACCTCGCAGACATTATTGGTAAGCTCCATTGATTTAGCATGATGACCAAATGTATATCTGCACGAAAAGTAGACAAAAGCAAGTCAAGATCCATTCACACAAAATTGATAGCCTAAATTAACAGTTTACCTAGACCATTTGGTAGGTGGAGTCCTCAATAGCCATTCATCTGGTCCCATCATAACCCCTCCCACCTTTTTCTTCTCAATCCTCAGCAATTTGATATTAGCCATTGCCTTGTTGAAGTCTGTTCTTGTTGTTGCACGTGCTGCTGCCCAAAACAGATTTTTAATCTGCTTTCCAGGAAATAAAGTTGCCAAGTTAGCTGATATATGCCTGCAACATCTCTTGTGGTTGGCTTGGGGAAAAACTTTCTCAACCATATTACCGAGGCCCTAACATATCAGAAAGATGAGTTAAACATTATTGACATGTCTAAATAAAATATTAGAAAGTCCTTACCTTTTGACCGTCTGACATAATTATCAATGGTTTGCACCTCTGGTCCAAAGCAATGGCTTCGTGGAGTAACTCTAAGAACCAACCCCAATTGATCCCATTTTCAACATCCACAATAGCCCAAGCAAGAGGAAACATGTTGTTGTTCCCATCAAGTGCAACTGCAGCCAGCAAAGTCCCTCCAAATGGGCCATTCAAATGGCATCCGTCAATTCCAATCCAAGGTCTACAACCATTTAGGAATCCTTCTTTGTTTGCATTTAGACACACAAATACTCTCCAGAATCTTTTCTTCTCGTCCGGGTCCTGACTGTCCATTGCTTGTAGCTTAACCGTGCTCCTAGGGTTCAATTCTAAAAGTAAAGTACAATATGTGTGCAATTTGCCATAGGACTCTTGAAAACTTCCCTGGTATTTTTCCCTTGCAATTCTTCTAGCCCGCTGCATCTTCCAAATTTGAGGTTCCACTCCCCACTTATCCAAGCATGCTCTCATTGTTGCATTATCCAAATCAGGATTAGCTTCAAGTAGGTCCCCAAGTTGAGTAGTAATCCATTTAGATGTTGCTGCCTTATTGTTACTCAATCTTAAGCATGTGTGTTCTTTCTTTAAAGTTTTCACCATGAATGTCACCTGTTCACCAACCTTTGAAGCATGAATTCGCCAGGGACAACCGTTGCTACATACTACTGTCACACGTGCACGATCATTCTTCAAGAACTTAAGCTTGTAGCCACCTTGGATGCTATAGTCTTTCAAAGCAGCCTTAAATTCTTCTTGCCCATCAAACATGTGCCCAACTTTAAATTCAATTTCCTCATCACCATTGACATGAAAAGGAACTCCATCCACATCGGTCCTCTTTCTCTTCTTTGGCAATTCAACCGGATCTTTCTCCCGCATTGATGACTCAATTCCGCTACTGATATCAGACCACTTGTCATCCTCCTCATCTAGATCTTCTTCTACATCTTCCTCTCCGAAGATGTAATCATCATCCTCACTATCAGTGACAGCCCCTTCTTCCATCCCAACATCACCACTATCTGTTTCCTCACCACAATCATCATCATCCTCACTATCAGTTTCCTCACCAATAGCCTCTTCTATCCTAACACCACCCTGCAGCCCAACACCATCTTCCAACTCAATATCCTCATCCAGTCCAACATCCACCTGCCCAATAGCCTCATCCAGCCCCACATTTGCATCATCCTGAACAGCATCACCATCAGTTTGTTCATTGGCCTCAATGTCAACACATGAAATGTAACATAGAGGAACCAACACTTCTTCCTCTACCAATATTTTCAGAAATTCTTCCCCCTCAGCAATGAATAGTACATCTAGTAGGTCACAGTCACTATCTATTTTCAACCCACTTACAGTTCTAAATCGAATAAGTGTTGAAGAACTTACTAATAATCGTTGATAAGCCCAATTGTACAAATCCAATAAACTAACTTTATCTCCATCGACATCATATACCACCGTCTTCCGTTCTTTCCACTGCAACTCAATCGTAAACGTCTTGGTAAACTCTAAAAACTTAACTGGCTTGGGGGTAAAGCACGTCGTTATTTGTTCGATTTCGTCCATGTGTTCATTCGCTCGCCGCCTGCACCACTGTGGATTCCGTCGCTCGCCTCAGTCACTCGTTCGCTTGCCTCAGTCGCCCAATCGAGGTCGCCCAGGTCGTCGTCAATTGCTTGCACTGTGGATTCGTCTTCAAATCCCAATTTAGGAGAAGGAGTTCGACTGGCTTCGACGGGAGATCTTTTCGACTGTGGATTTAGGTTAGATTAGATTTAGGTTAAGTTAGGTTTTAATTTAGTTTAATTTGTTTTTAATTAAAAATAAGTAAGGGCAAAATAGTCATTATTTAACAGTCAAAAGGCTTTTGACTAACAGTTTTGGACGACAGGGACTAACGGGTTCTAATATTTTGGTTCAGGGACCAAGTAGTATAATATCCAAACCTTT
The DNA here is from genome assembly GCF_907164915.1 of Impatiens glandulifera. NCBI lineage: Eukaryota > Viridiplantae > Streptophyta > Magnoliopsida > Ericales > Balsaminaceae > Impatiens > Impatiens glandulifera. Next base: position 69,834,083 of record NC_061862.1, on the reverse strand, counting down.
AAGGACTATTCAGTATTTAACTCTATTATTAAATATTTAATACATTAACTATTTTTAAAAAATTATATATTTAAATATAAAATTAATTAAAAATAATGATTAATAAATAATACTAAAAAAAATATATTTACAAATATAATTATATTAATTTATTTATTTAAATAAATAATAACTTTTTTTAATTTATAAATATAAATTTTTGTTCTTAAGGTAAAATAGTATAGAATTATAAAATCAAAAATATTTATAAACTCATAAAATTTTATTATCCTAAATTTAAAATAATAAAAATTTACTTATTGAATATATTTACAAATATAATTATATTAATTAATTTATTTAAATAAATAATAACTTTTTTTAATTTATAAATATAAATTTTTGTTCTTAAGGTAAAATAATATAGGATTGTAAAATCAAAAATATTTATAAACTCATAAAATTTTATTATCCTAAATTTAAAATAATAAAAATTTACTTATTGAATCATCGGTACTTCTCTAAAATCGTAATCTCCTAAAAGTTAACTTTAGATTTATAAAGTTTAAAACTTGATAAAATATAAATTGATATCTAATCAAAGAATTAAAACATATAACATTGTTAATTTAAATTTTATTTTATATGTAACTTATTTAAATAGGATTCTTTTTAATATTTCTTTCAAATATAAAAATGAACATGCTCATTAATAAGAAAAAATAGTAGTGAAACTATACCTCAATTTCAACTTATTAGTAAGAATTAAACCATTATCCTATCTACAAATAAATAGATGTGTGATATATAAAAAAAGATGAGTGTTTGCATAATAAAATAACATGTTTTTGGAGAATTTAAACGGAGTCCGATCCGATTCTGCCACAAAAAAATCGGATACATGACCCGTATTGGACTGGTTCCGTCCTGATGGGTACCCAACCCGATTTGGACCCGTTTTTTATAAGTCCCAAAATTATTTGTTTAGATTATGTAATTCTTTTTTTATTTAATTAATAATTTAATATCTATTTTTACCTTTTAAAATATATTTTTTATTCTTTTTAAATTCATTTAAATATATTTTTTATATATTTAAAATAAAAATATTTTAAAATTATATAACTTATAATAAAATCAATTCAGATAACTAAATTTATATTTATGTATCTAGATAAAATAGATATAACAATTATTTTTAAAATATTTAATATAGAGAGGAGTTATGTCTTGAATTTTAAAAATAATAAAAAATAATTTCTAGAATTACAAATAATATTAAAAAAATATAAAAGAAATAATAAAATTAAATATGATTTCACTTTATTATCAAATTTAAAAGTTTGAGTATTTCTTAATATTATATTTAGACAATGCAATAAGCTTATACAACATTAAAATCAAATTAACATGTCCTTATTTAAAATTAATTAAATCAATAAAGGTTTAATTTTCTCTCTTTTCAACTCCATTGATAGCACATTGGTCACCATTGAAGTGCATAGAAGGCTCCGGTCATTGATAGAACAGAGCGGCTAGTCTCTCTCATCTTCTGAACGGAGAGTTTTTCTATTGATCCAATCTCTCGAATCTAGTCTTTGTAACTGTGGAACTTCTCAGATTGGGTTTCAGTTTGGGTCTCGGTTCTTTGACCGGGTACACGGAATAGATCGATTCCTACCCAAAATAACCCGTAACCGAATTACAAAATTAATACCGAAATCGATCGGTTCGGTTCGGTTCCTTAGATACACGAACTATCGGTCCTTGCTACCATGCCTAATTGAGTGTAATAAAAGTAAAACGCACACCAAACCATTACAAAGTATATGCAAAACAATATGTTGATTACAAGTAATTGTACCAATTCAAAGAAAGATTAAGAGATACTATATACTCCTCAAGTTGGGTAATAAATTTGAGATTGTTCAACTTGTTACAAATCCTCAAAATTCGACTTGAAAAAAGTTTTGGTCAGTATATCAGCCACCTGATTGCATTATATAATGATGTAACGTAGAGGGTGTAATAGACCATTTATTGACGTTCTAAAAAATGAACCGAATTTTTTGCAATGATTGGTTGTCACACATCATTTGAATATATGTCCATCAATAGGCAATCCTAACTTTTCAAGGATGCAGCGTATCCAAATTCCTTCACAATTTTCAAGTGCAAAAGAACGATATTCAGCTTTGGCACTACTTCGAGCATCAACAGATTGTTTCTTATTTCTATATGACGAGATTACCCTACACAAATTACAATATCTAGAGGTGGATTTTATGTCAGTAGTGTCTCTGTCCTAATCGGCATCAATGAACACATGAATTGACTTGTCGTCTTTAATTGTGAATAAAAGACCTTTTTCTCGGAGAACATTTTAGGTACCTTAGGATCCTGAAAACTGCATTCATATCATATGATCTTCGGAGAGACGATTCATGAATTGACTTGTCGGGACGAGTGTGAGATAAGTACAGGAGTCGCCCCAAGAGTCGTTAGTAATTACCTTTGTTAGTTGGAGTATCGTAGTTATTATTTCCAAGTTTGTGGACCGATTACATGGAAGTGTCAATAGGCTTACCTCCAAGCATGTCAGCTTTTTAAAAGGTCTATGGTATACTTTATTGAGATAAAGAGATCCTCTTTTGATCGGGCAAGTTCAATTCCTAGGAAAAACTTGAGGGGTCTGAGATCTTTGGTGTCGAATCGGCTACTAATGAACTATTTCAAACTTCAAATCATTTTTTCATCGTCCCCAATTATAATGATGTTATCAATGTAGACAATGAGGATTGTAATTTTATTTAGAACAAAATTTGACAAACATAATGTGCTCGACTTGGCATTGAGGGAAACCATTCTTGTGTTGGTGTTCCTTGCCATTGCGGGCGGGTTTTAAATTCCGGGTAAACGGGTCAGGGTTTTCTTTTATGAAAACGGGTTAGAGTATAAATACTTTTTTTGGGTATTTTTCTCATAACAGAGCAAATAGAGAGAGAGTGAATTACAGATCTAGGGTTTTCTGGTTTCCTTCTTCTTCTTGTTCTTTGGCTGATCCAGAGTGAGAGATTGGGGGAGCTTTTGATTGTGGAGTAGTCCAATCATTCCTAGTGTAATCACTTCTTTCATTTGAGAGCAGAGCTGTAAGTTTCTACTATTGACATTTGTTTGATTTAGTGAAACTTATCCCTCCCGTGGACGTAGGTCGATTTTGACCGAACCACGTATATTGTGTTGTCGTTTATTGCTTTGTGCTATTTCAGTTCTTGGTAATCTGTTTATCGTCATAGACGATTTGGAATCTGATTTGCTACAGGTTTTGATTTCTAAGAAGATCCATAGTTTTGCTGTTGCAAAACCCAACAGTAGTATCAGAGCAGTATTAATTGGTTATCTGTTTTAACATTGGAGCAGGGCTGGCATAGTGCTTTGCTGGTTATTTGGCGAATTTCATAGAAGAGATCAATTAGTTTCTCTGCTGGTGTTTTTGTCAGTTGTTAAGGCAGTAATAATGGGGAAATCTAGACCTGATATGGTGAGTCTGAATGGTACAAACTACAGACAATGGAAACTGATGATCAGTGATCTGTTAGTTTCAGATGATTTGAATGAAGCAATTGAAAATGAGGATGTTAGACCTGAGACTACAAAAGAGGCTGATTGGAAAAAGATAGATAGAAAGGCCTGCAGCTTTATTCGCTCCTGGGTTGGTGTAAATGTTGTGCACCATATTGAGAATGAGACTACAGCGTATGGTGTGTGGAGCAAACTTGAAGCTCTCTATGCTGGGAGGTCAGCAGGGAATAAAGCAGCACTGGTAAGAAGGCTGGTGAATCTGAAGTACATTGATAATAAATCAATTGTTGAGCACTTGAATGAATTTCAAAATATTTTGAATCAGCTGAGTAGTATGAAGATAAACTTTGATGATGAGGTGCAAGCACTTTTAGTCCTTGGATCTTTGCCTGCAAGTTGGGAGACACTTATTATCACTCTCAGCAACTCAGCACCAAATGATAAAGTCAACATGGCATTTGTCACCAGTTCCTTACTTGATGAGGAGAATCGAAAGGGGGATAAACCCTCTAAGTCTGATATGTTGGTGGCTGATAGAGGAAGATCAAAAGATAATAGAAGTGGTTCGAGCAGGGGAAAGTCTAGAAGCAAGTCTAGAGCTCCAAAGAAGGATGGTGCTTGCCATTACTGTGGCAAAATGGGTCACTGGAAAAATGAGTGCTAGAAATTTAAAAATGATAAAGCTAAGGGTACAGTGAAGCCCAGAGAAAAGAAAGAACAGAGTGCAGATACATCTGCTTATGCTTCAGATGGTGAACTGACATATGCTTCTAACTGTCAAGACTCCTGTCTTAGCACATCTTCAAATGAAACAGCATGGATTGTTGACACAGGTGCCTCATTCCATATAACTCCACACAAAGGTTACTTCCAGTCCTACAAAGCTGGTGATTATGGTGAGGTTCGCATGGGTAACAGTGGTGTGTCCAAGATAGTTGGTCTGGGTGATGTTAGAATTGAGACAAACATGGGCTGCTTCCTGACATTGAGAGATGTAAGACATGTTCCTGATTTAAGAATGAATTTGATTTCAGCAGGTATGCTTGATGATGGAGGCTACCATAATGTTTTCAGTGGTGGAGCATGGAAGCTAAGCAAGGGTTCATTGGTTGTTGCACGGGGTAAGAAATGTTGTTCCTTATACAAGACAAATTTGAAAATTGTCTATGATGCAACATATTCTGTTTTGATGGAATCATCCTCTGAGTTGTGGCACAAGAGATTAAGTCGCATTAGTGAAAAGGGGCTGAATGTTTTGATCAAGAGGAATGAGCTGCTGAATCTCAAGGATGCTCATCTTGAAAATTGTGAGCATTGCTTGAAGGGTAAGCAGAATAGAGTCTCCTTCAGTAAGTCAAAAGTGGAACTGAAGAAGAATGTCCTGGAACTGGTCCATACAGATGTTTGTGGTCCTATGAAGATTAAATCCATAGGTGGTGCTTCCTATTTTGTAACCTTCATAGACGATGCATCTAGGAAGGTTTGGGCCTATGCTATAAAGTCCAAGGATGAGGTTGCAACAAGGTTTGAGGTCTTTCACAAGCTGGTTGAAAGAGAGACAAGAAGAAAACTGATGAGGGTGCGGTCAGATAATGGGGGAGAGTACATAGGCTCATTTGATGATTATTGCAAAGAGCAGGGTATTCGACATGAACAGACTGTGCCCAAGACTCCACAACAAAATGGTGTGGCAGAGAGGATGAACAGAACAATGTTGGAACGGATGAGGAGTATGCTCTCCCATGCCAGGTTGGCTAAGCATTTCTGGGCTGAAGCCATTAGCACTGCAGTGTATGTGATCAACCGTTCTCCCTCCAAGCCATTGAATAATAAGTGTGCACAAAGCGTCTGGTCAGGTAAAGATGTTAATTATGACTATTTACGTGTTTTTGGTTGCAGAGCTTTTGTGCATGTTCCAAAAGATGAGAGGTCTAAGCTAGATGCAAAAACCAGACAATGCATATTTTTGGGGTATGGTGATGAAAAGTGGGGATACAGGTGTTATGACCCAGTTGATAAGAAGGTTTTGAGAAGCCGAGATGTGGTATTCCTTGAAGATCAGACTATTGAGAATTTTGAAGATGGTGAAAAGCTTGATGCATACATACGTGACCTTTCTGGTCTTGAGTTGTCTCATGATGTTGAGGAGACAAAGCCACATGTAGCTTCAGACTCAGATAGTGATGATGATGTTCCTCAGGGTCAAGCTGTAGGCCATGGAAATGATACTAATATTGAAACTGATCTTGGTGATAATGTTGAGGTTGATTTTGAAGTTCAACAAGAAGATGGAAATCAACAGAATCAACAAACAGAGGTACTTCGGAGGTCTACTAGGGAGAAAAGATCAAGTTCTAAGTATCCTGCTACAGAGTATGTTCTTCTAACAGATTGTGGGGAACCTATATACTATAAGGAGGCTCTTGAGGATGCTCATAAGAAAGAATGGCTAGCTGCCATGGATGAAGAGATAAAGTCATTGCTGAAAAATGGCACATATGATCTAGTTGAAAGACCAGAGAACAGAAAAATATTACAAAATAAATGGGTGTACAAGATCAAACAAGAAGGTGATGATAGCAAGACAAGATACAAGGCTAGGCTGGTTGTCAAAGGTTTTGGCCAGAGGCATGGAATTGATTATGATGAGATTTTCTCACCGGTAGTGAAGATGACTTCTATCCGGGTGGTGTTAAGTCTAGCTGCTTGTATGGATCTTGAGGTTGAACAACTTGATGTCAAGACTGCATTTCTCCATGGTGATTTGGATGAAGATGTTTATATGGAGCAACCTGAAGGTTATAATAAGAAAGGTGAGGAAAGCAAGGTGTGCAAACTTGTCAAAAGTCTGTACGGTTTGAAGCAAGCACCAAGGCAGTGGTATCTTAAGTTTGAGTCGTTCATGACCATCCATGGGTACATGAAGACGTCTACAGATCACTGTGTCTTTGTGCAAAAGTTTGCTTCTAATGATTTTATTATACTTCTCCTTTATGTTGATGACATGCTGATTGTTGGGAGAGACAAGCTCAAGATTGCCAAGTTGAAAAAGGATTTGGCTAAGTCTTTTGAGATGAAAGACTTGGGTCAAGCAAGACAAATTCTTGGAATGCAGGTCATTCGTGATCGGGTGAAGAAAAGGCTATGGTTATCTCAAGAGAGATATATTGAGAAGATTCTAAAACGATTCTGTATGGACAAGGCAAAACCAGTTGCTTGTCCATTGGCTACACACTTAAAAATAAACAAGACAATGTCTCCCAAGGATGAAGAGGAAAGACAAGAAATGTGCAGTGTTCCATATGCTTCAGCAATAGGCAGTCTGATGTATGCAATGGTCTATACAAGACCGGATATAGCTCATGCGGTTGGAGTACTTAGTCGTTTTCTTTCAAATCCTGGTAAGACACACTGGGAAGCGGTTAAGTGTCTAATGAGATATCTTCGAGGGACCTCCAAATACGCTTTGTGTTATGGTACTGGAAAGTCACATGTTGAAGGGTTTTCTGATTCAGATATGAGTGGTGATATTGACACAATGAGATCAACTTCAGGGTATTTGTTTACTTTTGGAGGAGGAGCTGTATCATGGCAGTCTCGTCTACAGAAATGTGTTGCTTTGTCTACTACAGAAATGTATATTGCCATTACTGAATGTTGTAAAGAAATGAGATGGATGAAAGAATTGTTGAAAAAAATTGGCATTGCACAAGACAGGTTTGTGGTGTTTAGTGACTCACAGAGTGCTATACATGTGAGCAAGAATCCAAGTTTCCATTCACGTTCAAAACACATTCAAAGAAGGTACCATTGAATCCGTGAAGTGCTCGAGAAGAAGGAGTTATACTTAGAGAAAGTGCACACAGATGAGAACGGGTCAGATATGATGACAAAGGGCTTGCCAAGAGGAAAGCATGAGATATGTTGTGCCAAAGCCGGAATGGTTCTGGCAGAAGCGTCACGATGATGATGAATGTTTATAGCAACATTCTCCCATGGCTCGGAAGGGGGAGAATTGTTGGTGTTCCTTGCCATTGCGGGCGGGTTTTAAATTCCGGGTAAACGGGTCAGAGTTTTCTTTTATGAAAACGGGTTAGAGTATAAATACTTTTTTTGGGTATTTTTCTCATAACAGAGCAAATAGAGAGAGAGTGAATTACAGATCTAGGGTTTTCTGGTTTCCTTCTTATTCTTGTTCTTTGGCTGATCTAGAGTGAGAGATTGGGGGAGCTTTTGATTGTGGAGTAGTCCAATCATTCCTAGTGTAATCACTTCTTTCATTTGAGAGCAGAGCTGTAAGTTTCTACTATTGACATTTGTTTGATTTAGTGAAACTTATCCCTCCCGTGGACGTAGGTCGATTTTGACCGAACCACGTATATTGTGTTGTCGTTTATTGCTTTGTGCTATTTCAGTTCTTGGTAATCTGTTTATCGTCATAGACGATTTGGAATCTGATTTGCTACAGGTTTTGATTTCTAAGAAGATCCATAGTTTTGCTGTTGCAAAACCCAACATCTTGATGATGGAGATTTAGAATTTTTCGAACCATGCCCTTGATGATTGTTTGAGACCATGGAGAGGTTTATAATTGCGGCAAACTTCGTTAGATAAAGCACTAATACCTTGAGGCACATTAATGTAGATTTCTTCTTCAAGGTCTTCATTTAGAAAGACATTTTTTACGCCGAATTGGTGTAGTTCTCAATCTTTGTTAGCTTCTAGAGATATACAATACGAATACGGCGATACGAGAAATTTGAAAATGTATGATGCGATATCTTTATGATACACATGTTATTAAAAATTATAAAAATAAAATATATATTTATTTTTTTGAAAAAGATCAATTTTTTTAAAAATATCGCACGATGGCATGATAAGATCAAATTTTACAAAAGAAAAAAAAAACAATACAATAAATAAAAAACAACGTAAGAATTTATATATACATATATAAATTAAATAATAAAATAAATAAAAATAAAAACTTATATTCATTATTCATATTATTCATAATATTCATTATAATTTAAAAACAAAAACATAAACATAGTATTCATATAAATCAATTCATAGGAGTCACACCATCAACCTTGTCTTCATCCGATAATAAAATTGTCTCCATTTCAAGTTAATATTTAGTAATTAAATATATAAATCGACTAAATATAAATAATATTTAGCGGTTTAATATATGAATTTAAAAAATCAAACAGTAAAGTTGCATGTTACCAAGAGAGACGATGGCGGTTGTCAATCGCAGAAGGTGGTGGCGACTGTAGATCGACAGGCGGTAGTTGAATAAATGGGCAAGAGAAGGTTACGGGCCTTACGACATTAAGTGTTCGTTTTATTTTAAACATATAAATTCTTCAATAAAAAATATTTTCACTTTAATCCTTAAATTTTTATTTTTTAAAAATTTATCCAAATCGTATCTAAAAAACGTATCCAAACCGTATCAAATTGGTCAACCCCACAAAAAGTCAACGATGCATATTTTCCGTATCCAATACCCGTTTTGATGTATCCATATTCGTATCGTATTATTCTCCAAATGTAAAAGTTTCTAAATAATTTATCACATATGATTGAGAAAATTATTTGGCGACTACACGAGCTTTGTAACATTAATCGATCCAATGAGTTATGTTTCGTCTTGAAGATCCATTTACATCTGATAAGTTTCTTTCCCTTTCAAGCTCATAAAGGGATCATGTATGAATTTTTATAAGTGCGTTAATTTCCTAATTAACAACACGTTTCCATTCGGTTGTTCGAAAGATTCATGAATGGATGTAGGTATTCTCACGTTATCGTAATCAGCAATGAATTCCCAATATGAATCCGATAGACATTTGTATGAAATAAATTTTGAAATCTGGTGATTTATGCATGAACTAAGACATTTTCTGAAAGCAATGGGTAAGTCAATAGAAGAAATATCATGAATAACTACCATACCTGAAATTTCAGTTGGATTTAACCCCGAGGTGAATTCATGGACGGGTACAAGTTGTTTTTTTGTCGAATCTAGACTTTTTGCTCATTTTCCGAAGAAGGTGGATGTGAGGTTGGTGAAAAAGTGATTGCAAGTTCGGATATAACTTTGATTAAAAGTGATATTGTAGTTTTAGATACAGATTCGAGTACATATATAAAGGTATGTGAGGTTGGTAAAGAAATGGTTGTGGGTTCGGATGTAACTTCGATTGAAGTTGATATTGTAGTTTCAGGTACAAATTCATGTACATGTATAAAGGTATGAGGGATAATGTCTTTGGGAGAACCAGAATGTGGAAGATTGTTGAGGTTCTCTGGTTGAACTAAAAAGAAAGAGACATTAATGGAGTAGAAAATCTTTTAAGAGTGAGTGAGGACAGAAACATTTGTACCCATTCTGATTTGATGAGTACTATAGAAAAATGCATTTCGTGGCTTGAGGGTCGAGTTAGTCCCGATTGTGATTATGAGTGTGGAAAAAAGAGGTGATTGAAGTGTGTTTGGATGCAATTTCGAGATCATAAATTTTTTTTAAGAGAGAGTTTCAATTGATTTTAGAATTGAATAATGCGTGATGTCATACAATTAATGAGGTAGGTAGCAGTGGATATGGCGTCTCCCCAATATATTTTGGGAGTATTTGAGTCGACTAGAAGAGATCGAATTACTTCGAGTAGATGACAATTTTTTTTCTTTCGGCGATGCCATTTTGTTGGGGAGTATCAATGTCATTTCTCTCTAAATCAATCTCACCAACATTAGGTATTGAGCAAATTGGTATGATAGAACCCAATTTTTCTTCGACTCAACTCTAGACGATACCTAATGAATGACCTTATTAAAAGGCTCTGTTTTACCTATATATCAATTTCACTTATAATATTTCAGTTAGACAGTTAGTTAGTTGGAACTTCTTAATATAAATAGATAGATTACTAGTGGTTAGGGAAATAGATTTTTGGATGTAAATCACATTTTTTCTTATGATAATAGAATACCTTGAGTAATTATTTTTGGTTTCTTCTTCTTGTTCTTCTTTACCATGATTATCTATTTCAATTCTTTCTTTTTCTCTATCTGTTCACCAAATTAATTCTAGTTTGAGTGACAGATTTATTGATAACGTGCACTTTTGAAAAACGTGAACTATCAGGATACGACATTTGGTATGAGAGCATACGATCCATTGGCAAGACTTCCGCTGACTACAATTATAAGATCAAAAGCTATAGATGAAAGAATTCACAAACTAAGAGAACGTATTGACAACCTTGAAGTATCTCTGACAAATAATATTGAAACCGTAGTTGCAAGAAAAATGATTATGGTACAACTAGACCTTCAAGAACAAGTGCGACTAATTGAATCCAATATTGTGTCATAATTCGTAGCATTTCGACAAGAAACAGCGCAATAACTATCAAAATTCTTAGAAAATCTAGAAGCCAAATTGGTGTCGAGAAATGTACCTATTAATAAAAGTGAAAAAGAAACCAGAGGAGCTTTGTCATCGTCTACAGCTGGGAGTAACAGCGTGGTTGGAGATGGAATATTTCGAAGACCGGATGTGAATCTGACAAACAACAACCCACATGTTAAAAAACCAGAAATTGTGCAAGCATCAAAGTTAATGGGAATACAATCGACCGGGAGCTTATCTTTAAAAAAATCCTAGAATCGAGCTTGATAAGTTTGATGGAACAAATCCTGGAGGATGGTTCAGAAGGGAAAATCAGTTCTTTGGAAACTTCACAATCAAATACATCGAAAAAATGAATTACGCAATTTATTTTTTTACAGGAAGAGATGACATATGGGTTACAGATTACTTGATGGATCATACAATTTTCTCTTGGGATGCATTCAGCAATGAAGTATTATAAACATTCCACCAGATAAAACAAATTGGAACATTAACGGAATAAATCGAACAATAAAGAGAACTGCGATCTTTTTCCATGGCCAAGAACATACCTCAAAGTGAGAGCTATTATATCCAAAGCTTCTTGGGAGGTTTGCGAGATTAACTGAAAGATACATTAAAATTGTTGGAACCCAAAACCTTGGACAAAGCAATAAGGTTAGCGATGAAGAAGAATAAGTTTTTAGCTCCATTACCGAAGAATATCAAAACCATAGGACAGACGATTGGAGATTCGTTTAGAACAAATCTCCCAAAATTAGCCGGAACAGATAATACAGGAGATCATTCTAATTTGGAACAATCAACTAGAAACGTAAATTGGGCATTTATACGAAAAAAGAAACAACAAGGCCTTTATTTCAAATGTGATGAGAAATATACCTAGGTCACATATGTGCTAATAGACAACTATTTAATATCGAAGGTCTTTATGACGAATTAAAGGAACAGTTGAAACATGGAGACAGTGAAGAGGAAGTAACATTCGATGGAGGAGAACTCTCACTACAGACATTCAATGGAACTGCTAGCAATTCAACGTTAAAAATATTGGGAGAAATTAAGAAGAAAATGTTACTATACTGATTTATAGTGGTAGTTAAAAATATTGGGAGAAATTAAGAAGAAAATGTTACTATACTGATTTATAGTGGTAGTACACATTCGTTCATTGATGAAGGAACCGCTCAACAATTAGGTTGCGATGTAAAGGAAACTATGCCTCTATCGGTAACTATTGCAAGTGGAGAAGTATTATACAGTCGATGTAGTATCCCTAATCTAGCATGGAGAATGCAAAACTATGAATTTGTGCTCAGTGTTCGAACAATTAAATTGGGAGGTTGTGACATGGTATTGGGCGTTGATTGGATGAAGAGATTCGGTCCAGTAAGCTTAGACTATCAGAAAACATGTATGAAGACAAGACTTAATGTCGGAAGATTCGTTTATAGGATGTTAATGAGGATGTAAGTAGAGATCACATTGAGGCCAAAACAGTAGTGAAACAAAAAGATAAAAGTAAGATCACCTTATAAGTAGGCTTTTAAGAAATGGGGATTGTCATGTCCCTCTAAATCGATCTCACCAATATTAGGTATTACGCGAACTGGTACGATAGAACCCGATTTTTCTTCGACTCAACTCCAGACGATACCTAATGAATGACCTTATTAAAAGACTCTGTTTTACCTGTATATCAATTTCACATAGAATATTTTCAGTTAGACAGTTAGTATATTTCAGTTAGTCGAACTTCTTAGTATAAATAGATAGATTACTAGTGGTTAGGTGATAGATATTTTGAATGTAAATCACATTACTTTTCTTTTCATAATAAAAAACCTTGAGTAATTGTTCTTGGTTTTCTTCTTGTTGTTGTTCTTCTTCTTTACCAAGACTATCTATTTCTCTATCTTCTTCTTCTCTATTTGCTCACCAGATTAATTCTAGTATGAGTTACAGATTTATTGATAATGTGCACTTTTGGAAAACGTGAACTATCGGGATACGACAATCAACACATGAGTTTATATGTATGATGCCTTTTGATTTTAAAAAGTCACCGAGGTTTGAAGAAAAAAATCCACGTTCGTTATCGATTTTGAAGACTTTGATTGAGGATTGAAATTGGTTTTGGATTAAGACGAAAAAGTCTTTAAAAATTTGACAAACTTCAGATATTTTCTTCATTAGAAAGAGACAAGTGAGGCGGGTGATCGTCGATAAAGATCACAAACTATCATTTACTCTTTAAAGGTTTAGTGCGGGAGGGTCCCCACACATCACTATAAATTAATGAGAATGATTCAGACGATTTATATTTATGCTTGGGTAAGATAATCGAGTGTGTTTGACAAATTGACAAGTGTCACAATGAAAATAAGTGGTGGTTTCATTGATAAATAAGTTTGAAAATAGTTTAGTCAAATAAAAAAAACTAGGATGTCCAAGTCTACGAGGCCACAACATTATTTTGGCACGTTTGTTTGAAAGAGAAATTGAATAATCTAAAACTTTCTCTATAGTGGGTAATGTTGCAAGATGTAGAATCCTGAACACAACTTATAATTTTTAATCGTCCTTCTCGTTCCTGTATCCTGAAATTCACAACTATTCGGATAAAATTTGTTAAGACATTTTAAATCATGATTGCAATTAAAATTTGGAACATAGAGAATATTTTTAAACAAATATTAGGTATTACATAAGCTAACCTGGTTCCTATTACTTTTGTTGATGCATCAATAACCACGCGAACGGTGGACAAATAATTTTGTATATGAAATCATGTAGCAGAAATAGGTTCTCTGTCATGTGCTATCGACCATCCAATCTTTTGGTTTATATGTACACATGTGAGCGTTAAACGCTTTAGGCAACTAAAATTAATTAATTGTGCCGCCACAGTGAGCTGTGGAGAGGATGTTGTCGAGGGAATTAAGTGTTGATGACATTATTTGACTTTAGTGATTGACTTTGAATTGTTGGATATTTATGACAATGAGTTGGCTTTGAATTGCTGGAGTGTCGCTGGATGTTGATGACCGCAAGTTAGGTTTGAATCGTCGAAATGTCGTTAGATGTTAATGACAACGAGTTGATTTTGAATCGTCAGAATGTAGCTTAAGGGAAATGAAAAATGATGATTTTTTGGACAAAAAATTGTCGAAAGTTCAGTCGAGATATAAAATGTAGTTTTTGAAATGACAAAACTTAAGAATGCTCTGAAACCATGTAGAATATTGGGCGGATGTAAATAAAAGGAAGACTCGCAAAATTAAATTGCGAAAGGATTAAAGATAATTCTACATATATTTTTTGAATCATTAGGTTAGAAAATTCATATATTTTTCAGACCAATCCAAGTTTCAGTGTTAAAATTATCAAATATAGTAGAATTCATTACAAACATCACTTAATGGCAATAAAAGATGAGATAACAACATTAAAGGAACATCTTTTCAGAATGTTTTGGTGTCTTCATAGAAATTAACTACCAAACTACTGCACATAACACAACAAAAAGAACAAGCAAATCTCTATCCATACCTAGTATCCAACACACCCAACATGAACCCCACCCAAGTTTCACAAACAACGATATCTTTACATACAAAAACAAAAACACAGAAAAACAGATCTCTTTCCCTGGTACATTCTTCTGCAGTTAAAATGACAGTAGTACCAGATCCAGCACATCCGTGGCACAGAAAATCAATAATCTACGCGACAACATTCACACCTACATTCGCTTTTCTTTTCTTTTTCTCTACAACCCGTTTGAGGGAATCTTCGCTCCAATCTACAAACGATTTGGGTACATGTAGTTTTTTTAGTATGTAGCCAAAAAACTAAATCAACCCCTTGAACTTGGTCCAATGGTTGAGGATGCTGAAAGTGAGCAAGTGGCTTCCACTGTCAAATGCTTCAGCACATTTGGACATGGATCATGCCCAAAGTTGTCGTTTGATATGGTTACTGCGCATCTCTGCTGACCCACACATTTCTGTAAGGAGGAGAGATTACAAATTATCATTAGAGAGAGTCGAGAAAATAAGGAATTCAAATCAAAACTTTCTGAGAGTAGCTTAAGTGGAAAGAGTATAGAAAGTGGATTATTTTGTTTGGGCTAAATGACTAAAAGATCCTTTGAATTTAATATTTAAAATGTTATAGAAAAGAAATCAAAATAATTTAGTATTTTATTTGATGATTTGATATGGTAACAGATTAGATTTCAAATGATCATTAGGGAGAGTTGAGAAATCAGAAATCGAGACATTCTCTAAGTAGCTCAAATGGAAAGAGTGTTGAGCTTGTTTGATATATAGTAATTTGGAAATAATCTAGATTATTTGAAAGAAAGAAAAACTTAGTTTGATTGTTTGGGTTAAATTACTAAAATATCCTTCGTATTTAATATTTAAAATATTAAAATAAGAATAAGAATAATTTAATATTTTGTAGATGATTTGATTGGTGATTGAATAAAATGTATTTAGAGTTGGGCTCATGAAGGTTGGATGTTGTACTAGCATCCTCCAGTGAATAAACCCTAATCACGAAAAAGGAATTCAGATGAGATCAAGGTAAGATTGTACCTTCTCTAAGATGGAATAGGAGTTGGGAGCATGGCAAGTTCCTTGCTGGAAGCTTCCACAAGTTCCTAAAGGAGTTCCGTAGCTTGCAAATTTGATGGACGTAATGTTTTGGCCTGGGCTACACTTTAAGTGAACTCTAGGCCTTCTGATTTCTTCAGACTTTCCGTAGCTTTCGATGTGCCAGTTCTTAATCATGGGATGATATTCCGCAACATCTGCACATATGTTTGTAACGGATCTCTTTACTAGAGAAATTTGTGTTGGGTCTCCTCCAAGTTCTTCAAAGAGTACTAGAAGATTTTGCTTCGCCTTTAACCATGACCTTGGAACATGATACCTAGAAAAAACTTCATTCAGTTAGTGATTTTCCTTGAAGAAGATTTTGTTTCACAATACCAATATGAGTTGTTTACAATGGATGATTTGTGGTTCAACATGATATAAGAGATTTTAGGAAATACCATCTTTGAGTTGGTTGGCCACATCCAAGCTCACATTTGGTAGGCCTGAAAGTTCCTGCATAACTGCAACCATTGCAATTGCCATTAGCATAAGCAGTCCAATATCTTCCGATACTCTGACCGTTTATCCACACTTGACCCTTTCCCATACTCTTCATGTCCAAAGCAAGAGGTTCATCACCATCAGGTGCATCAAAATGTACCTGTATCAATCACAAAGGTCAAACACACACGCCAACAAAGAATGCTGCTTTATATCAATATGCGAAAATTTATCTTTACAAAAAAACCATAACTAAGCTCTTTTGGAAAGTGGGATTTGATGTAAGACTTTTTTGTTTTGTAAAAGTGTGGTTGGGTGGGATCATAGTTCATTTAGAACTTGATTGAGTTATTGAGATTATTTTTAAATAGCCCACTATATCCAATCAACAATCTACTCTTCAATCATATCATTCAAATCATTAACCAAAATACCCTCTATTTAAAAAATATATATATAATTCTAAGATCTTTTTACCCAATTACCAACATCGCATAAGGTTATTTAGAAATAACCCCTTGGTTATTCAAATAACCCTAGATCTAACAAGGCCTTTTAGCTGGCTTGTGATCCCCAAACTATTTTCTACATAATAAAATGCCATAAAAAAATGGCCCATACCTTGTGCCATGTCAGCGGCTGCTGTTGTTGTGCAATCAAAGAACCTTGCATCCACTCAACAGGAGAAATACCATCTGGAGAGATCAGATTCATGGATTCTCCTTTTAGCCCAACCTATAATTGGACAGTCAATAGTCAGCGAAACAATTGAAGGCATCATAATCCTTTTTTAAGGAAAAATCGAGGGTAATTGTTTCAAACCTGGTAATTCCATTTAGCCCAGGACAAATCCAACTTTCCTTGGTCAAGTCCGTGTACGACAACTGGTCCTAAGACTCCAGTATTCCAAGTCTCAAAATGTCCTCCAACATTCTTAAATGACACAAAATGGGAAGAAACATGTCAGAAGTAGCTTTTTATTTGTAATTTATTTTGAAATAAATGGTGAAATAGTGAAAACTACTCACTGGCAAACCAACAGCTATGCTGAGCAAACCAATTGTGTTTGTTCCAGCACGCAAGTTGACCTTTCCAGAAAAGGCGAATCGCCTATTTTCTCTTGTCCCAAAGGCAGATCCTACAAAAAGACAAGAAAAGAAAAGTAAAACTTAATGGACAACAAAGACGAAGCATGTTCTGCGAAGGTAATCAGGTGGAACATATACCCGAAAGCTGTCCATTTATGAATACATGAAGAGCATGTCCTGTTGACTGCACTATGAGACTAGGGAGTTCTTTTCCACCACGCAGGAAGGATTCAGATGAACCAATATCAACACTGTGATAAAAATTACAAATCTTGTTTAAAGATTAGCTGTCAGATAATCCTACTTAATTTAGAGCTTGGAAAAAACCTTGTTTGATGAAAAAAAAGATTATTTGGGGTAAATGACTAAAATATAATTTATATTGAATATTTAAAATGATATTCAAAATAAAGCAAGGATAATTTAGTATTTTAGTTGATGATTAAAATGATTTAATCATCAAACAAGGCCTTAACACAAATTAACAAACTCAATCTCACCTAGTCTTGTACCAAAGATAATCACTAGTATCCCTAGTAACATTTATCTGCTCCAAGAGACCAAAAGAACTGAAAGTTGAGCTGTCGTCCATAGCTGAAAGATCTTCCTTAAAAGTTTCCCACGAATACAATTCAGAACTGCTTGGCTGCATTTCCATGGTTGATGTTTGAACTCCAACCTGAAATTAAGCTCTATACAGATTAAAAGGCGATTTACTGCATAAATATTTCCCAACAGAGTAAAATTGTAAAGGATCGACATACTTTAGCAGTATTGAAGACTACATTCCTACAGTCGGGCAAGATGCTGATGGACCAAGGAGGCAAATTATAGTGCATATTATTAAACATCACTCTCGCAGAAGATTGGGTGTCATAATTTGAAAGAAACGCAGCACAAACTCCTGATTCGGATGAGAAGACGTGAGCCTGCAGAAGATGAAACATGTTTAGTGAACAATCCCACAGCAGTTATGAGGAAATATGCATGAGCAGACATACCTGTTGCATGCCTCCTATAGATGTGATAGTTGGATCGGCTGAAACTAGAGCTTTCTCGCATAGCTTGATAGATTTGTGAAGCTCCTTTAGATGGCCATGTTTTGGTTGCCTAATCAAACCTATACAATAAATATTTTAAGCAGTTGATTTTTATGTAATCACTTCATGTAAAAAAAACTTCCACATCCAAACTAAAACTTTTATTGTTGTCTTAAGCATTGTGAATAACAACCTCTACTAATAACTATTACTTCATCTAATTGGTTTATAGGTTGAATGAAGGTTAAGTTCCAATACGCCTTGATTCTAATACTCCATGTTCGGGGTTATTTGGAAACACTTTATTATTCAGATCTAGATATGAATATGGACGAAAAACCGTCAATCAACTTTTTGATACAAATTTTGATATGAAGCACCATCTTATATTCCTTTTTCATTTATATCATATGAACCATTTGCTATCAAGACTATTTTTTTTCAGTTTCCAAACAGAGAAAAGGGAGCGTTTCATTACCATATTCATCGAGTGGAGCATCATAGTCATAGCTAGTGGTGATGAAAGGCCCGCCAGCTGTGCGTCCAAAATTGGTTCCACCATGGTACTATATAATGCCATAAACATGAGAACTACAGTTTACTGAAAATCATCTGACTTTTGGTTACAAATTGAACAAGAAAACCAACCATGTAGTAGTTAACGAAAGACCCTCCCTTCTGTATGAACTTAACAACTGAAAATGCCAGGTCCTGGACAGGCCTTTGATGAATAGGACCACCAAACTCGGTAAACCTTCAAAAAAAGACAGAAAAGATCAACAAAAATTCAAAATGAGACGAAAAATATATCCCTGGCCACAATTCAATACCAGCCACTCCAAGCCTCCGTCCACATTGTAGGTTTATAAGGTCTATTCGGAGAGAAGGCATCACAGTAGAAGCCATTGCATGTATTAATCTGTATGTACAGACAAGATCAAAAACATTATAGAAAAAGCATAACTATTCTGAAATTTTAATGTAGATTTCAAACTTACAACAGGATCTGGGGCATCATCTTCTTTGCACATAACCCATGGGACACCTGTTCCCATACTGATAGCCATATTTGCTGCCCAGGTCATATATCCACGGCCTGCAGCTCCAAATAACTTGCTTTGAGCTCCATATTCGTTCTCAATCTGCAAAATAGAAAAAGCTAAAAATTAAGTGCTTATTTAAATTAAGTTCATCTCATAAATATTCAGCACAAATTAAACTAAAAAGTTAAGCAATAAATATGTCTTAATTCGGTAAGCTAATATAGTAAGAGTTGCACCCAAGACAACTTTAACCCCTGGAATTAATCAAACTAGGTCATTATAAAGGTAAAATATTCTTAAAGTATTTTTCCAATATCAATCCCACGATTTCATCAAATCAACTTATATATAAAGTGATTAGAATTCAGTTATTTTAATATGGTTTATTCTCAAAGGTGGCTAGCATGAGCCCTTTAAATCAGAGTGGGCATCAAGACTTTTAATACCTGAGAAAGTATGATAGGACCACCTTGTGACTCGAAAAGATTTTCACTCTTCATCAAATTGACAATTTTCTCAGTGAAACCTTGCATAGCATTCTGCAGGCAAAAGCAGTTCAATATATATGGTAATTTTAGATCAAATAAAGAAGTAATCAAGCTTAATTTCATAAAATTAGAAGAAGATGAAACCTTAAAAGGCTCATTGTCTGTCCTGAAGCTTATGCCTGGTACATATTTTAGCCAAACAGGAAACCCTCTGCAAAAGTAAAATTAACGATTATGACCACTTCAATCAATTCAAGAGAGAAAGATAGAAGGAAGGTAATCAATCAATGGGTACCCAAAGTTCCATTCTGCACAAACATAAGGTCCAATACGAAGGTGAACATAAAGCCCAGATTTCTGCACTATCTTGAGGAACCTAACCAAGTCGTATCTCCCTTCAAAATTGTACTGATAATCCATCCACATGGAAAAGAAGAAGATAAAGCAGACATATTAACTCAAAATACACAAATGGTAATTGGTAAAGCAGAAAGAAGAGGCGTACATTTCCTTGAGAAGGCTCATGAACATTCCAGAAAACATATGTGTCAATAACATCAAGACCTCCATCCTTAGCCTTCATTATCAGATCTTCCCACATCTATAGACAAAACAGGCAAAGTTTAAGCAAAAAATGAACATTTACTCAACAAAATATTAAGAAAATGGAAAGATTGAAAATGTACATCAGGAGTGCTTCGAGGGTAATGTATGGAACCAGAAATGAGAATCCTCCTTTGTCCATTGATGAGAATGGCCTTCCTATCGTACGTGACGCTGCAGTGGATGAACTGAACAGCAAATGTAACCGCGAGGAAGAAAGGCAAGAGAAACCTTGAAATTGAGTAGCATTCCATAATTTGATGCTTCTGCAGTGTGACCTTCTTCTCCTTGTTTAGCTAATGCTACTATGCATGGATGGAACTGAACAGCGGCTAGTTTGATCTTTTCCTTTGGAGGAAGATTCCTAACTAAGAGCTCTCCGGAATTACCTTAGATGCAAAGAAAGAAAGAGAGTGAAGGAAGAGTTATAGAGAGAGAGAAAGTGGCATTCTGCTTTTTAGTAAAGGCACTACACAAGTCTGAAAACAGTACTGCACCGACGATCTATACGTACATTATATATATCTATCTATATACCTTCTTTAGTTACAGTAGCGGTGAGGCAGAGAGAGAAAGATATATAGAGAGAGAAAGTCACTGTGTGGCTGACTAAAGATACTCGGTCACCAAAAAGAAGAAGAAAGGCTAAATACTATATTAGTCCTTCAAGTTATCTGAGATGTTAAAGTATGAATACCATTCAATAATAAACAACATTTATTTATTTTTGAAAAAAAAAATAGAGAAATGATTAGGTGAGGGAATGACGTGGCATAATCTTATTTGCTGAAAAAATTAAATAATTTCTCTTTTTTCTCTCTTACCTCCCATTTTTACATTTTTCAACCAATGAAGGTGATGTCACTTCATTCCCTCACCAAATTCCCTCATTAAATTCCCTCCCTCTATCACTCCTCAAAAAAATATAAAACGGATTAATTATGTAGCCCGCAAACACACTTAACCATTTAATCTGACGCAAAACTTGTTACCTAATGAGTTCGAACACGAGAACTTAGGATTAATATTCACCTCTTATTTTCGTTAGGCTAGAAGAAGAAATAACACATTTATTTAACTTTGAACTTTAGAGTTACTTTTTTTCAATTATTTATATTTTCTTATTTAAAGAACCTCACTTCTAGTCTAACGGCAATCAGAGGTGGATATCACAAGGTTTTCTGAAGGTCCTAAGTTCGAGTTTGTAGACGATGGTTAACTGTATTTACGAATTATGAGTTTAACCCGCGGTGATTAGTCGCACTCCAAGTTAAAAGCAGACCTATAATTAAAAAAAGTGTTGGAATGAAAAATATCAAATAATTCATTATAAGTTTAGAATTTTTATTTTATATAGTCTATTTTATATTTCGAATTTGTTTTAAATGAATAAAATTTGGAAGAAAATTAGTAAACATTGAAAATAAGAGTTTAAATTATCAATGAATTTGTAAACGGCATTTAGATGCATGACAAAGAAATAAATATTTAAAAAATCTAAACCTTTTACTTAAAAATATTTTATCTAATTAAATTAGATTTCTCATATTAAATAAATAAAATTATTTAAAATTTTAACTTTTATTAATTTTTAAAAGTAATTATAATTATGATGGTGATTACTAATTTTTTTTAAACTAAGTATTTTGTCATCATGTATATTATTTAACTGTCACTTTTTTATATACAATTATTAAAGTAAAAGATGCGTAATTTTATTTTTATTTGGTACAAAATATATAATTGAATTAAATGGCATCTTTTTAAGTAAATAAAAATGATTTTATGATAAATTTTTAAAATCATATTACAAAATATATTTGCTCAATTGAGTATCTTGTTTTATAAAATAAATAAATAATAGAAAAACTTTCAAACCAAATAAGATCAAATAATAATGTCATCTTACATTGAAGAAAAGTACTACATACACCATAATAGTCAATTTAAACGTCACCTACAAAATTATCTTTTTAATCACGTGTAAAATAAAAAGAAAAGAAAATTAATATCCATTCTCCAACTTCATTTTTATTTTATTTTTACATGAGTACATACATCTATTGATTATTATTTAAATAGTTTTTATTAAATTAAATTATTGATACTCAATTTGTCTGAAACTTTTAATTTTTCTTAAAGAATAAAAGAAAAATAAGTCCCAACAATAGTGTTTTGGGGCAGTCAATTTGTAAAATATTTTTTTGATTGAATTTGGAAAGGAACGTTTTGATTGTGGTGGTGTGCAACTAATGAGGACATTATATGTATAAAAAATATATATTGGTATATTTGTATAACATTATTATTGTTTGTAACCAAGATAATTAAAATAAAAATATTAGTGAGTGCAGAATTTGAGCCATAAGATAAGGAATAAAATTGAACTATAATACAACAAGTGAATAAAATTAGCATTTTGCGTAAATGGAGAATGATCCATTTTTTTCCGCAAATTAAGCTGACAAATTGAGTATTTTCTTTTTCTTTAGAAATTATGTTGTTTAACTGTCAAAAGAAATAAATTATTAAATCAAAAGTGAAATGACAAACAGTACATGAGAATATAAATTTTCTTAATCTAAAAATACAAATACATACAAAACCTAACAACTCTAGATATTTTTAAAATGACCTACTTAAAATATAAATTTAAGATATAGGAGTTTAAATTAATCTTTTTTTTAGTGTATCAATCTTTTGAACCTTAAATTATAGTAAAAATAATTATCATTTGAATTTTTGAAGAGTTTTATTTAATCATAGACATTTTTTTACTCACAGAATACAAAGTTAATTTCATTTTTTATTTTTACATTTATTTTATAAGATATGACTAAGTTTATTTAGTAAAAATGTGTGAAATTTTGTAGATTCTTTTACTTTACATTGAACTTTTTTATATTTCAATTTTATTTTTGTCATATATATATATATATATATATATATATATATCACATCCACAAAAACATATAACAAATGGACTAATATTTGGTGGAATAAAAAAATAAATATTTAACTAAGTATGGTAATTTTAATACAATTAATAGCCTCGTAACTAAAGTTAGTGTTAAGAATCGAAACTTAAGACTAAAATTCACAATGGCTACAAATTATTCTGTAACTCATGTTGTTATATATGGGTCTGGTTCACTTTTAGTTATTTAAAAACTTAAATAAAATTAATTTTTCAATTAATTATTTTTTAACAATCAAATTACCCATTTCATTAACTAAAATATTAAAATACCCTCTATTTTAAATTATTATTTTTTATTTTATTTATACATATCAATACCTTTAAAATCTTTTTATCAAAAATAATTATCACCTCATCAAAATCATCGATCATTAACTTTTTCTCCCTCTAGATTTTTAAAAAACTCAAATCCAAACAAGGCCATGGTCGGATTAAAAAGTCAATCTATTCATCTTTAAATTATTTAATTGTTTATATTTTACATCAAATTTATATTTAATATAATTCAAAATTAAATGTTAAGTTACACAAATTGTCATAAATTCTGAAATGCATGTGTCATAAGTGTCAATTATACATAAAACAAAACATATAAGAAAAGAGCTAAAAGGTTACAACATCTATCCTAACATGTCTTCAACATCAACTAAACAACTCTATAATATCGAAAGACAACCACCACTAATCATTCAAAATCGAACAACCAACCAGTTCCGGGAAATAAAACGACCAGTCTGACTGTCAACATGTTCAAAATCCGAGTCCCATTGAAGAACATAAAAGAAGAATGACTTGATCATTATGTTTTAAATGATTTGTATATGAAATTAATGTTTTGCGATATGTCTTGATTTTTGGGGGGTAAATTAGATTTGTCTTACTAAAGGTGTAATTAAAGGCACCGCCAAATGTGATGGGAATAGAAAACTGTTTGAAATTGATATAAAAGAGATGGGGATGTGTAAAATTCAAAGACCAAAGCTAGAGATTTGAAGACAGCTAGCGAAGATCTCACATGGCATTAGACATTGAGATCGGATAAACCCTAGCTTTAATATTTGCGGTGGGATCCAACCAACCATGCATACAATAATATTACAAAAATCTAATTAATTAAATATATATATATAAATTCAATGAAAGTGACAATTGAAGGAAAGAAAGGGAAGAAGGATAGTACTATGTGCGTGGCTTTGTTAGAGATCACAAGTTTTCAATAAATACCAAAATGGTCTATAACAAGACAACAATATTGGAACATCCATGCATCTTCGGATCTGCTGCTTATTTTTGTCATTTATTTCTCTCTTTTTTTCATTTCATATATATTATTATATACAATACAACCAAAATATCATCTTACAAAAATTCGTATTCTAAACAATAAGAACAATCTGCAACATTTAACACATGTATATATATATATAGTTGATGAAGAAATTAAATAAAATAAAACAAGGTTATGAAAAATCTTAACTCAGCATATTTAGGTTGAGGGTCTAATCGTCTGAGATTGGTAGTCAATATCGAGATGGTAATTATAATATGTGGCTTCTACTTATTCACATTGAATAAAGTAATAGACCAATACATATTTATGTGTTCATTAATTATATTGTTATAATATAATGACAAGAAAACACGTAAATAACTTAATTAAATGGATATAATGTAGAAATTCAAAAACGAACAAACTAGTGATAAACTTTTATATATTATGTCTAATAATTAGGTTAGGAGAGTTTATAGGAAAATCAAATAGTCTGAAACCTTAATAATATTTTTGATAGTTATAAATAAGATTATTTGTGGCACTTGGAGCTGGAGTCAGGGCTTGTTTGAGGAAGTGGGTTTTTCTTGGATTTTCTTCTAAAAAACCCTTGTTTGATAAAAACAAGGAAAAATTGTTTTTTAAAATTTTAAGACCGATTTACCCCTGGGTTGAGAGGATAAGGTGAATGTGTGAGAATTGTGGATTAGAGAGAGAAATGATAAGGTGGCTTAGAGAGAGAGGGGGTAGTTTAGGTATTTAAATGGATAAAATTGATGATTAAATTATTGATAAGATGTTTGGGTAACAAGTCCTTAGAGTCACCAAAAGTACTCTAAGCCTTGTTTAACTAAAATATATATATCACATCACTTTTCATCTCTTTCGTCACATCATTCAATTCATTAATATATATAATCAAATACCATTTATTTTAAATTATTAATTTTTATTTATCATTATATATTAATATATTAATATATTTTAAATCTTTTTAACAAAAAAAACACTCACCTCAAAATCATCGCAAATCATTTAAATAACATGAATTCAAACCAGACCTAACAATATAAAAAACACTCTCTAACCTTATTGAAGTCATCCATGGTTTCAATAAACTCATATGGGGAGAGAGAAAAGCTCGAGAGATTTTAGGTTTACGGCGAAAATTTCGACAATAAATTTTCTCATCACGAAAACACGACTGGCATTAACGACACGATCGGCACAAACAGAACGATTGACATGATTTGCATGGTATCAAGGTCGCGGTTCACTTATTGTGGTCACGGTTGTTAGTCTCTTAGTGTCACTTGTCAAACATGCGCACGATCGGCACAATCGGCACAAACAACACGGTATCAGCTAAAATAGTTAGGTCGGTCATTCATCTTTAAAGCTTGATTGGAATGTTAGGGTTTCTAGTTTACCATGTTCTATAATAGCTAGGGTTTCTGGTGCACCATATTCTGTAATTGTTTTTCTTTGTTGCATTGTTGTTGTGTTTTGTTTTTCATTAAAATTGTAAGAAAAAAACAATAAGTATAAAGAAGTCAAAGAATTTGTGATGGAACGTTTAAGGGAGGCAACTGAAAATGAAATTGATAGGATTGTTGAAGAAAATATATTCAGGAAAAACATGAATGCAACAAAGGTAAAAAAAACAAATTGCTAATAAAAATTCTGGCAGTAAGGAAAAAAGTGAAAATAAGGAGAATTTGGAAGGTTGGTTATAACGAAAGAGCCAATATGTTTGGTCTTAAAACCAGTTTACCAAACTCCCGATACATGCTAAGAAGGGAGAAATCACAATTAGTAAAGAAAAAATTTAGCAAATAACAGTCCAACTCAATATTCATTATCTCTAGGACTGGAAAAAAGTAGAATATGAGGAGATAGTTAAATGGTCAATTGATGCAATGAAAGAGTTGATGAAGCTCCCAAATCCAAGATCTACACTATCAGGAGTAATTCAACATAGAAAGTCAATGAGTTATAGAATAAAGCAGAAAGGAATTATGAAGACAATACCTACAAAGGAAAAGTCTACATGAGGATATACAAATAAAGGTAGAGGTACTCAACTCTCATTTTGAATTCAAACTGCATTCTAAAGTAGAGAAAAAATATATTGAAAACTGGGAGTTTGTGGTGGTTGAAAATTGGGAGTTTGTGGTGGTTGAAAACTTTATTGGGAAAATTAGAGTATCATTCTCAACTACCAAAGAGACTCTAATTATATAGTGGGGAGAAAATGGCTTGAAAAAGTTTATGTAAATATACATGACCTCAATTTCCTACCGTCCAAAAATGGCTCAAATCTAAAAGAATCTTGAAGTAGGGCATACTTACATATGATCAAATTGAATAAAGTTGAAAAATGGTTAGAAGAGATGAATCTACAAAGCAGACCAAAGTAAACGACACAAATTTGATTCAAGCTCTAGAACATTTCAACCCACATGTACAATGCTGAAGCAATTAGTCATTTTGCAAGTACAATTGGGAAACCATTATATATGAAACCAATAAATGAAGGAGGAGAGCACTTGTCCCTTGCTAGAATTAGCATTGAAGTGCATCCTATAAGTGTTATGTCAATTAAAATGACATTTGTTGACAGGAAAGGAAAACAAAATATCATGGAGATCTCTTATGCATGGAAATAAAGAGGTGTGATTTTTGTAACACTTTCCTGCACAATAAATGTGATAAAGTTAAAGAAGAAGAGCAGAAAAACCAGAAAAAACAAGAAGCAAAAAAGAAAAAGAAAGAAACAAAGAAGGCTAAATCAAAGATTAAACAGTTATAGAAAAAAGTAAGAAGGATTCTGAGAAAAAGGAAAACAGTGAAGAAAAGAAAGTAAAGAGAATCAATGTGAAGAAAAAAGAAAATTTACTATAATGCGAATGATCATGATGAAAATGGACCCTCAAGTTGTTGTTGAGAAAACTCAATAGGAAGATACCTAGCATTTCAAAACTGAAACAGAAAGTTATAAAGCCGATAAAAAAGATTTCAAAACCAATGTGGAGTCTAAAGCTGAAGCCGAAGATAATGAAGACAAGAACACATAAATTCAAATTGAAGATAACAAAGGTAAAAAGCCTGAAATTTTCAAAAATAAATTTTTAATAATCAAATCAGAATAGACTTATACAAAAAGAGAATTCAAAATGAGAAATGGCAACACTCATCATCTTCTTCAATACAATCTCCTTTCATCGTCAGAGGAAGAGGAAGAGAAATAGAAAGGAAAAAATGTCTCTCAATGAAAACGGATGACATGCGAAAATACAAAGTTGTGATGGTTATGTTTAAATGTAGTCTTTACTTTTTGTCATCTGTGTTTTTTTATAACGTATGAATTCTACTAATTAGTATTTTTAGAGTTTTTTATTGTCATTCTTAATTTTAACTATGGTTTGTATAACTTTAAAAAATAAATAAATAAATAAATAAAAGTCATTTTCTAATATTTGACTATCAAGAATCTTAAAAGATTTCTTAGCACCAACAAAAATTAGTAAGAAAACTAATAAGTCATAGAAATTAGAAAAAAAATAATGCAGCGTTGGGAGAAAACAAGAGACAAATACATCAAAACATAAAGTATTTAACCTATGTTAATTGGCTTAAGTTATTAGGTAAAAAGTCAATCAGTTTTGTTTTAAGCTTAAATTATATTTATTCCATCCCTAATTTCTAATGGTATGGTTTAACTAATTCAATTTAATAATTTTCGTTTATCTATTATTTATAGGTTTACTTTTTTAAATTTGTTTGGTTTGACTAATTAATGTTTAATATATATATATCATCTCACTTTTTATTTTTATTTATTTAAATCACTTAATTTAACAAAAATAAGTTATTGTTAAATTTTAAAAATATTAATAATACTTTTTATTATAGTTAATTTTTTTGTTTATAATAATTAGTCCATAAATATATATATTTTAGTTGTCTTATAATATTATAAATTTATTTTATTTATTTTTACTAATACAATTAATGAAATATTTTTAATTTAAACATCTGGTTACTATACAAATATAAGAAAATATGCGTGTGGCCTCATTGATTAAAAAAAAAAAAGTAAAAAATAATTATTTTTGATGGAGGTAGTACAATATAGTAAAAAGAACATAAAAATATATATTTTTTGGATAATTTCATTCCGAATTTAATTTAATAGTATATCAATCTATCCCAATTTTAATTCAAACGGAAATAACTAATTTAAATTAGTATTTTTGAAATACAGATTAATCCATTAAATATTCAACCCTATTAATGTCAATAATGTCCCTACTCGTTCATACTTATGTGATGAAATCCGTGAACTTGTAATAGTATTTTTTAAGAAATTAATACAAAAGAAAAAAAATATGACCAACACAAAGATAACATATCAAACTAAATAACAATTTTATTAAGTATAGTTGCTTATGATAAAAGTGCTAGGTCTTGTTCGGATTGGAGTTTTTGAAAAAACCTAGAGATAAAGAAATAATGATCGGTGATAATTTTGAGAAAATGATAATTAATATTGGTAAAAAAATTTAAAAGGTATTGATATATATAAATAAAATAAAAAATAATAATTTGAAATATAGAATATTTTAGTATTTTAATTAATGAAATGATTGATGTGATTGTTGAGAAGAAATTATTTAAAATTTAATTATGGATGAATTTAAAAAAAAATTATAAGGCCTTGTTCTCTTTGAGTTTTTTAAAAAACTCACCCCAAATCAATTTTTTAATCAATCACTTCTCAACAATTACATCACTCATTTCATTAACCAAAATACTAAAATACCCTCTATTTTAAATTATTATTTTTTATTTTATTCATATATATCAATACATTTTAAGTTTTTTTACCAAAAATAATCATCACCTTCTCAAAATCATCATTAATCATTACCTTTTTTCCTTTTTAGGTTTTTTCAAAAACCCAATCCGAACAAGACTAAGAGAAAAGACTCATCATTAATTTATAATAATATAAAGATAAGTACAAAATGTTCAGAAGTTATTCAGTCAATGACTCAATGAAACATTCGTATAGGTACGTACGTTCACATGATGATCTATACCTTGATTGGGTTTCATTAGAAAGATTTGATTAATGAAAAATTCATTTATTTAGATTTTTAATGGTTCAAATTATTATAATATTTTTTATTATTTAAATTTTAAAATTAATTAATAAAGATATTGGATGGTTAAAAAGAAGCAAAATATACGAGTAAAAAACACAAAATAAAATTAGATAGTTCTTATTTCCTTTTTAGATGTTGGTATTTAGGATTATTATTAGGGTTATAAAAGTATATAGTTTTTAATTTTGTTTAATTATTATAGTATTTTATTTTTAAATTTTATAAAATTAAGAAAAAAATATTTTAGTTGAGAAATAAAATGGTTAAATGATTAAATATATATATATATATATATATATATGTAAACTTTTAGTAAAAATAAAACATCAAACTAGTTCATAAGGGTAACGGAGAGATTTTGAAAATAATTGTTTGTAAAACCATCCATGCATTCAAAAAACAAAAATACAAAACTCTTTTGATTTTGAATTTTTTTAGGATAATTTT
Organism: Impatiens glandulifera; assembly: GCF_907164915.1. Classification (NCBI taxonomy): domain Eukaryota; kingdom Viridiplantae; phylum Streptophyta; class Magnoliopsida; order Ericales; family Balsaminaceae; genus Impatiens; species Impatiens glandulifera. The sequence goes on along the minus strand of NC_061862.1, from coordinate 69,803,855 downwards.
TTTAAATATCTTTTATATTTAAAATAAAAAAAATAATGATATTGATATTTTAATTAATGAATTAGGTAATTTAATTATTAGAATAATAGTAATATAATTAAATAAATTTATAAAAAAAAATCAAACAAACTCTAATAATATTGGTGTATTGACTGATGTTGGGTTATCTATATATATAATGATGCTTAATTTTTAAAGTGTCCGGATTGCCGGGTCGAGAGCTGTGGTTAATTTGAATCTTTGGGTCGGATTGTGGGTTGACCCGTTTTTAAATTTAAAACAGTTAAAAATAAAATTAAAAATGTTAGAGGTATGTTTTGAACTTGCAACCTAACAAAACAAGTACAACTTTTTAACCAACTAGGCTACAAACAAGTACAACTTTTTAACCAACTAGGCTACAAAGACTTTATATTTTAAATTCAACACCAAATTTGATAAACGCGGAATGTTTTAACATTAATATAAATTCAACTTTTTAACTAACTAATATATAATTATGTTGAGTAAATGGATACTTGGGTCGGATTGTGGATTGACCCACTCATAAACTTAAAACGGTTAAAAATAAAATTTAAAATGTTATTCGTAATTTTTTTTTACGATTTCTTATATTATTACTCGTGCAAATGCACGGGCTAAATGCTAGTTTGAATAATATTTGAAATTTACTTTCAAATAAGTTTATGTGAAAATAATCTCTAATAATCCGTGACCGAACCGGGCCAACTTTACCGTTGGTAATTATTTACCAAACCGTTTCATTTTTTCCGTTGAAGTGATGAGTGAGTCCACTTTACAGGACATTTCAAAAATGTCTAGTCCAAAATAAGGGGAAATTTGAGGAAATGACCCCAAAATAAGGCCTAATAGCCGATGGTGCGGGCCCAAGATTTTTATAGCGCTGGTGACCCCCAAACATTTTTCTGCCGAAAATACCCCCGTTGCGTCACGCACCCTCCCGTTGCGTGACGCACCTGAGGGCATTGTGAAAAGTCCACAATGCCCTTACTATATAATTAAAAAAATTCCAGTTTTTCTCAGTTCTTTCTTTCTTGTTCTCTCTCTTCACTTCCCATTCTTCCATTCTCTTCCTTCTCTCTAAAAAGACAACTCCCGACGACGAACTCCGACGACGACCCCCGACGAAGACGTCGGAATCCCAGCGAAGGAGATGTCCGCTACTACTGGTATTCTTCCTCCTTCCTTTATTTCTTTCGCATTGTTTTGTTAGGGTTTAAGGAATGGAGATTTATTAGATAAATGTCACCGGCGGCGAAATACGGGTACGTCACGTAGGTGCGTCACGCAGGTGCGTCACGCAGGTGCGTCACGCAGGTGCGTCACGCAGGTGCGTCACGCAGGTGCGTCACGCAGGTGCGTCACGCAGGTGCGTCACGCAGGTGCGTCACGCAGGTGCGTCACGCAGGTGCGTCACGCAGGTGCGTCACGCAGTTTGGATATTTGTTTGGTTTTTCTCCAAAATCAATGGAGCCCAATCTATGATGTAACTGCTATACTTACCTCCATCCAGGTATGGGTTTGTTTGATTTTGAAGTTGGAACTAACTAAACCAAGCTCACACTAAAAAATACAAAAAGTTATACCTAATTAGTTACATTGCTAACAACAACATGAGTCATGGATAGCATCTGATCAAAATTACATCAAAACTTATAAGGGTTCTATTTTTTCTGCAGTCGTTGCTTTGTGACCCGAACCCAAACTCACTTGGCAACTCAGAAGCGGCAAGGATGTTCAGTGAAAACAAATGCGAGTACAATATGAAAGTAAGGGAGGTTGTTGAGCAGAGTTGGACTGCAGACTACTTCTTTCCGAGGTGGTAGGGTGGTTTGTCCCTATAATAGAGATACTGAGATTTTATTAGAACTTGAAAATGTTTTAACACTTTGTGAACTCTTGAATGGTGAACTACCAACAACATCACATATTTTCTTGGGTTCATTTTAGGGTATTCAGTTTCAGACAAATCTTGTGCATATATTGTTGATGATCCCCTCTGCCTATTAAGGTTGATTGCTTCAATTCTGCTACTCATTATTGTACTGAATTCTGCTTATATCAGTTTTAGTGTTTGTGCCTTTTATGTTGGAATGAGATATTCTACTACAAATTTTAACTTCAAATAATAACAATTTAACTATCTTGGACTCTGTTAAAATTTATTTGTAAACTTTTATATTGTAAAGCATTACATTTACCTCAAATCACAACTTCTGGTTCACAAATCACAATTTATTTGTAACTATCCAGACTTGTTTAACCCTCTATAACTTGAAACTAAACCATTAAATCATTTCGTTCAAAATTCAAAGATTTACCTCAATCATACTTCTCTTATCAAATAACAAATAAAAAATAATAATTTACTTTTCTGCTATTTCTCCAATTATCGTGACTATGATTGTGATCGAGATAAATAAATTAAATGCTTGAACCAACTTAAATGAAGAATAATCTATAACAAATGTGTTGTATATATACATAGTACAGAGTTTACAGCAAAACTCAAATTGGCACAACATATAAGACAATTCTAACAAAAAAAAAGATTTGTTCATCGTACTCGAGGCTGCTGCCGGTGGGCTGGTGATGGAGAGGCAGCAGAATGAGTCGTATTCATGGGCGAGCAATGATGCGTTTTTGGTGGTAAGTTACTTTTCGAGTCATTAGCAGTTCGAGTTTTGGATGTGTTTTTCAAGGACTGGATCTCTTCTAAGGTGGCTAAAACCAGTGACATTTTTGGGCGTACTTTAGGCTCTGATTTTAGACACTGCAGAGCAAGGTTAGCAGCCATAAAAGCTCCCTTTTGAGGATATTGTCCTTCTAAGTAGTGTTTCTCATTACCTGATCTTTATATTGGAACAGTGCAGCAGTTATCACCACAATTGAGACAAGAGAAACATTAGAATGAATGCTTATAGAAAAGAAAAACATAATTTGGTAAAAAGACAATATAAGTGAACTACCAAGAATTCTTCCAATTGTGTGACATTGAGGCCAAGCTGTTCTAGCATCAAATTCAGCTGGCAAATCTGAAGTTCTTGGATGAACAACAATTGGAATTCCCCTAAAAGCATGTGCAGGTGTAGGTTTCACACCAAGAAGACGCTTAAATTGGCTAACCTAAAATGATAGTTGACATGATTAGAAAGGAATACATTCATAAATTGAGTTGGCAAATAAAGCACAATCTAAACTAAGCCCATAAAACTCACTGTGAAATTATAAAATTTAGGATTCATGTCCGCTTTCCAGCCAGCCTTAGGATTTCCATTAATCAGTTCTATGATCGGCTCCTGAACAACCACAAAGATTCAAGATTCCTGCGTGACGCACCCTGCGTGACGCACCCTGCGTGACGCACCCTGCGTGACGCACCCTGCGTGACGCATCCAACCAACCAACCTGCATTCAACGAATCAGGGCGAATCAATGATGTTCTGTAAAAGAAATCAACACAAACAATCATATGTAAAGGAAATCAACACAAACAATCATATGTAAACGAAATCAACACAAAATATAAACGAATATAGTGGAAATTTTATCTTCGGTCGTCGTCGTTCGCCGTTGGAAGTTCTTCGCAGCTATAGGCCATTGAATATGGTGGAATGGTCCACGGTGCCTCTTCGATCGGTTCTTCAGCGATGAAAAAGAGAGAAAGTCTTCTCCGCCACCATTAGGGTTCACGGCGGGCGGAGAAGAAAGGGAAGAATGGATGAGAGAGAAAATGAAACGAAAATGAAAAAAAAATTAAGTCTTTATAGGGTTCAGGGTGCGTCACGCATCTGGAGGGTGCGTGACGCATGGGTAAAATGGTCATTAAAAAATTTGGGGGTCACCAGCGCTATAAAAATTAGTGGCCCGCACCATCGGCTATTAGCCCCCTTTTTGGGGTCATTTCCTCAAATTTCCCAAAATAAGAACCGAAATAAGAACCGGACCCACTAATTTTCCTCCCGTTAATAACAACAGTTTATACTTCATACAATTTAATAATTTTTATAAATTAACGAATAATTTTTTTTATATTTAATTTTTAATATTTACTAGCCTACTCTAATTTAAAACGTTTTTAACATAAATTAAATATTAATTTATTAGACAATTTTTTTTTTAATTTAACAATATAATAGATCTTATTTAACTTAAAACGTTTTTAAGTGTGAATCAAACTCTAATTCACAATTTTCATACCATACCATGTCTTAAATATTGAGTCTCGTTCAGTTGAGGACCTAATGTTACCGTCGAAAAAAATAATCATTGATTATTATTTTGAAAAATAAGGATGTTTTTTTTGTTTAAAATTATTTATATATATAAATAAAATAAAAAATAATAATTTAAAATATAAACCTCGTTCAGATTGAGGTTTTAAAAAACCTAGAGGAAAAAAAATTAATGATTATTGATGATTTTGAGTAGGCGATACTTATTTTTGATAAAAAGACTAAAAAGTATTGATATATAAATAAAATAAAAAATAATAATTTAAAATAGAGATTATTTTAGTATTTTGGTTAATGAAATGAATGATGAGATTGTTATGAAGTGACTGATTGAAAATTTGATTTTGTGTGAGTTTTAAAATAATCCAAAGAGAACAAGACCATAGTGTATTTTAGGCATTGTTCGGATTGAGGTTTTTTAAAAACATATAAGGAGAAAAAAATAATAATTGTTGATGATTTTGAAGGGTGATGATTATTTTTGATAAAAAAAAAATGGTATTGATATATAAATAAAATAAAAATAATAATTTAAAATAAATAATATTTTTGTATTTTTGTTAATGAAATGAGTGATGTGATTGTTGAAATGTTTTTTATTGAAAAATTGATTTTGTTTAAATTTTTTTAAAACTTAAAGAGAATAAGGGCTTAATATTTTAGTTATGAATTAATTGATTTGATAAATATGAGGAGAGTGAAGTAATGTTTAATTTTTTTGAGTTATTTTAATAAGTCAAAACCAAACAATGACTTAGAGCATCCCTATTAGACCATCCTTATCCATGAAAAAAAAAAATGGGTCATGAGGTTGGTTATGGTTGATTTTGTCAATTTACCATGACCAAATGTTTGATTATTCCATGACCAAAATCAAAACCATGTTCTTGGGTCTTTATTTTTGTCAAATTATGACAAAAATCACAACCAAGGTCATCCAATCAAATGTTGTCATTTGTCAGCATTTGGTTGTCCAAAATTTTTTTATCTCTTATCTTTAAAATCCGATTTTAATATTATTTATAATTTAAAAAAAATATATATCAAAATTCATAATTTTTCGAGATCTATAAATAGAGACTACTCTTGCTATATTTCGGAGCACAAAAAAAAATCACCATTTTCTCAATTTTCACTAATTATCCTCCTTTATTTACAATTATCCATAATCAATACTAAATTATTATTATTTTAAAAAAATTATCCATAATTAAATATTATTATTATATTTAAAAATTATTTATTATTTTTTTAATTTAAAAATAAAAATAATATTTTTTAATTCATGATCAAGATTTTGTTGGTCATGAATAAACGCAATGACCAAAATCTTGGTCATAGAGCTCTTTTCATGATCATGGCTATGATTATGATCCATTTTTTGGTCATGGATAAGGATGATCTCAATAACTAATTTTTTGGTCATGATCATAGTCATGATAATGAAAAGAGCTTTATGACAAGATTTTCGTCATGATATTTATCCATAACAAAAAAAAATCTTGAGAAGGAATTAAAAAATATATTTTTTTAAATTAAAAAAATAATAAATAATTTTAAATATAATAATAATATTTAATTTCTAATTTTTATACATAATAATGTTTTATAGATTATTGTTGTAGTTATCCATAATAATTTAGTATTAATTATGGATAATTGTAAATAAAGGAGAGTAATTAGTAAAAAATGGAGAAAATTGTGATTTTTTTGTGCTTCGAAATATAGCAAGAGTGGTATTTATTTATAGATCTCGAAAAATTAAGAATTTTGGTATATTTTATTTATTTTTTAAATTATAAATAATGCTAAAATTGAGTTTTAAATATAAGAGATAAAAAAAATTTGGGCCAAATGATAACATTTTATTAGATGAATTTTGTTGTGATTTTTATCAAAATTTGACAAAAATAAGACGCAATAATTGTGATTTTAGTCATTGAATGACCAACCAATTTGGTTATGACAACGAAGTCATAACCTATTTTTTTTTAGAAAATCTGGCTAATACTCAATTCATTGGAAGGTGGATGGATTAATAATCTTTATGGATAAAATTATTAAATTAAATTGAAAATAACTTTTATAAAATTTGAACAGAAAATATTTGGTATGACTTTGTCAAATATATTTGTTATTTTAGCAAAATTATAAAAAGGTTGTTGAAGCTTTGGTGAACATTAATTACCGTTTGAATCATAATTATAATCAAGTTGAATAATCCACTAACACTACATAACAATTAGGCCTGCATAATGCATAATTATTTAGATTTTTTTATAATTGTTCATTATTACATCATTTATCTTTTTAATAATCAAATTGTTTAGTTATTAATAAAAAAAATATTAATAATTTAACTCAAATAATTAAAATACTTAACTTTATCATTTTAATAATTTTAAAAAATAATTAAATACAAAAAAAGAAAAGTATTTAGGGTTAGCCAGATACTGACCGTACACCGTACACGTGGCTATTGGAACAAAAGAACAATTGTTAGTGGGCTTGATGGGCCCGATGAAATGCGAATACACGTGCCTTTCATAATTGCTTGCCTGCCTGCCTTGAAAAAGAAAAAACTAACGGTAGTTTCACTTGCCGTCAATCTAGATTCTATTTAAGTGACTTACCGTCTAAGTTTTCACGGTCATTTGTATCAATCAATACATCTAGATATATAGAATAATAAATTCTGAGAGAGACAATTAGATTATAATTTTTTTTTTAAATTATCACAATCCTCTCATCACAATCTTTTTTTTTTTTTTAGAGAAAAATAAATATAAAATCTGTAATATATATTAGATAGTATAAAAAATATTCTTATTTTTATTTTTGTAAAAATTCACGATGATATTAAACTTGTAAAAATGTAATTACAAATTTTTTTTATCAATATATTTTATAAACATCAAATTGTATAAAATTGAAGATCCTATTGTATTAGTAAAAAACAAAAAATAAAAATAAAAATGGGTTACTTGACACGTAAAAATTTAGATTAAATTCATTGAGAATTTACTAATAGCTGTAAATGTAGTAGGCCGCCTAATAGTTCGGTCCAATCTTTGGATTAATGGGCCACTTGTTAATGGACTGACAATTTATTTTTGATATAGAATTTTTAATTTTAGTTTTTTTAATAATCCTGGACAATATTTAAACATGTTTTTCAAAACAATTGGGACTTATGATCCATTATTTGTTGAAGTATAAGGAATATTTGAATTTGTTGAACCAAATTTTGAATCATGTAAATATTTTCTATTGACTAAATATATATTAATGGTGATATCTTAGTCATATTCATTTATAAATTGTAAACATATTGATGGATCTTCCATACTACTAATTAATTATTGAGCTTTATGAGCCCATTACAAACTCATAATAGTCCTTCCATGAAAGTCAAGTGTCCTTATATCTTATGATACAAATTAGTCTAGAAACTTGACTTAGCTTGATTTTGATCACTTCTAGCCGAGCTCAAGACAACTTATTTAATATTCGATATGAGTTCCATTTCATATAATATTTGTTCGATAATTTGTAGAGTTCAGTGAAACAATATATAATTAAAATAAAATAATATCAAAACTTAAAAATTTAAAATAAAACTCTTTTTCAAATTTTATCTCACATCTCTAAAGTATAATCATAGTCTATGTGGATTATGTACAATAATATTCATGGTCCTATTTCTCTATTCTAAAACCTTAATACCTATTACATTGTAATAGCCTAATGACCCTATTTCAAAATATTCCCCTCTACTTCCATCCTCATCTGATTCCCTCTATAACCATGTTTATCTAATCCCCTCTCCAGCCCGCAAACTCCAAACTCATCTAATCTCATCTATAACTGTCTTATTTAAAAAAAATCCAAACTTCAGCTTTAAACTTAATTTTAATTCAAGGTTGTTGAGTTGAGCTAATAGACAAATAGTCGAGTTCGAGTTCAAACCGAACTAAACAAAACTGAATTAAGCCGAGCTCGAACTTAAGTGAGGTTGAGCTCGATTTTGCTCATTTGTAGCCCCTAATATATCCTAATAATTAATAAATAATTAAAATCGATAGATTAACTATATTATGTACAAATACCTAAATTAATAAAATCGAAAGTTGAAAGAATAAACTTTGAAAGAATAAACTTTGAAAGAATATAAGTTATTTATATATAAAATTAATTTAAAAAATAATATTAAACAAGTGACACTAAAAAACAGTTATATGCAAGAAAGAAAAAGATGATCATGCTTATAAAAGAAAATTTTATTTGGGCGATGCTATAACAAAAGTGAAGGTACTCACTTCTCCTTTTGAATTTAAACTGTCAATTGAAGTGGAAGAAAAATGTGTACAATGCAGAAGTTCTAAGTCACTTTACAAGTTTATTGGGGAAATTATTATATATGGACCCAATTACAGAAAGAGGAGAACAACTTACTTTTGCCAGAATGAGCATTGAAGTGCATCCTCGAAGTACGCTGCCAAAAAACATGACAATAGTTGATAGGAAATGAAAGTCTACAGTAATGGAAATCTCATATGAATGGAGACCAGACACGTGTGTTTTTTATAATTCTTTTCAATATGTTAGCACTAAATATGTAAAAGCAATTTAGGAAAAGCATAGAATCCTAAAGCCCAAGATGAAGAAATACAAAAAAATGAAACGGACGAATCAAGGATCAAAGAGCATATTGTGGGGAAGTTAAAAAAAATAGCAAGGAAAATATATAGAGGAAGAAATCAAGGAAAAATCAGAGAATGAAGAAAGTAATGATGTAGAGGAAGAAAACAATATGTAGAATCAGATAATGAAGAAATTAATGAAATTGAAGATTTTGAAAAATATAAAACTAAAGGTAAGAAAGAGAAAGATGCAGAAGATGAAAGTAAATGTACAACAGAGGATACAAACAAAGAAGAAACTAAGGTTGTTGATCCTTAAACACGAAAAACTGAAACAGAGAAAAATAGTGATAAAAACCCTAAAATCCTAAAAAATAATACATTTTATTATATTAGTACGAGTTCATATAGAGGAAGATTAAATAATAAGAGCAGACAGACATCATAATTTGTTTTAGTTCAATCTCCTTTCATGTAGAACGCGAGAAGATTGAGACGTTGAAGAAGGCAATATGGTCAAAAGGCGGATATGAAGATAACATAAGTTAGAATAACTAGATAGTAGTCTTTATTTATTTTAATCCGTGTTTTGTAATGTGATTTGACTGACACCATTCAAAAACTTTTGAGTCTTTTGTTTGTCATCTTAAAATCAAAACTAGGGTTTGTCTAGTTTTGATTATTAACCCATCCCAGTTTTGAGTTTTTTAATGAAATTGTGTTAAATCGTTTTTTAAAAAGAAATAGTTATAATTTTAAAATTAATAAACGAGTATAAATCTATAACTAATATTATTCAAAATTGAATATGTATATATAATTTAACTTTATTATTATAAAATTATAAAATCGAAATAATTTAAAAACTTGTAAATTAAAATTTTTAAAAATCATTAATTTAAAATTGTAAAAGTTTAAATTAGTTAAACGCTTACCAAAAACCAAATTCGTTAGACTTCGTAAAATTTTAAGTGTTAAATCAATATTTTAACTTATTAAAATTTTAAAAAATATATTGTTAGTTCATTATATCCAAAAATATGTCAAGAAAGAAGATAGAAATAAATTATCACCTTAAATAAATAAATTAGAAAATTAGCAAGATTAGTCCAAATTCACTATTCAACTTATTTGAGTAGAATCCAATGCTTTTTACTTGCGCTAAACTTTTTTGATGAACTTATCACAATAAATATCATAACTTTGGTTAATATCAACTCTATTATGTTATTCAAAGTGTCTCAATCATCAAATTATTAGTGATATTCACATTGTCACGATCATCAAAGTTTATAAACTAATTCACTTAATTATTCAATTTCTAATTATCAGTGTATATTGTTTATGTCAAAGTGGACACCAAAACCTAATGAATTGCAATGTCATCTGGCTTAAATATTACTTCTTCTTAGCTTTTGAGATTGTTTATGATGTTTTGAAGCCAATTATGACTTAAAAAACTAAAAGGTTAATATGAAAAATATGTAAAATGTGCATAAGTTTTACTTATAATTATCTAATCTAATTATATATTGAAAAGTATATTTATTAAAGGACCATTCCAGTTGTCTCTCTAAATTCTAATCATAGAAGTGAGAGAAGAAAGGAACCAAAAACATTGTAATAATTTTATCTTCCAATTTTAAAAAATGGTCCCTCCTATTTTGCATAGTTTAATCAAACAATTTTATGAATTCGAGTCGAAAATTGATAGCGATATTGGCTCATCAATAATTGCTCAAAAATCGGTACAAGACCGAACCCACCCCCACCATCCGGGGTCCCAAAGCGCACATGGCAAACCATTTGAACAAAATTAACCAGCACCTAACCAAAATAATTGAAACTTGTAAATTTGTAATCTATATACATTATAAGAAGAAGAGTTTGGGTCCCATATTCCCATAAAAGAAATCCAACTTTAGAATCAAAAGGATTGTTGATGGTGACAAGTGAACTAACTCCATTAAGAAGAAAACTAATTGATTACATTATCATGTTATCAATCCAATGCACATGGATAGATAGATAGATCACTGTTAGATGCAAACTGGCATGACTTTGATGGGCAATTTCTTCTTCATCTTCACTGTTGGAAAGTTAACTATAACATCCTCATCAGCCACCCATCTGTGTACGTACCAAAATTGAAATCCTTACATAAATAAAATGGACTAATTGTAACAATAAAACTTCTAAAAATTGTCAATGATTGATTGGTTGCACCATGAATGACTTTCAAAAAAAGTAAGATTGAAAACTCAATCAATATATGTTTTAATCAAACAATATATTTTTTTTTTCAAATAACCCAATATCAAACAAGCTCTTAAAGTGTATTTTATACTTTGATTGACATGAAATAAGTGAAAAGATGATGGCTCAAGAATGACTTAAAAGGGCTAAGAATGACTTAAAAAGGGCCATAAATTAGTCAAACCGGCTTAAGCTCGACTCGTTGAAATATTTTTTAGCTCGACTCGAACTCGAACGAATTTATAAATTTGTGAGCTCGAGCTCGACTATAACTTTCAAACTCGCTAAACTCGATAAACTTGAATTAAAATTAAATTTTTAAATAGGGAAGAAAAAATATTTATTTTAAATTTTAGGTTTTAATATTAAAATAAATAAAAATATATTATTTATTATAAAGCTCGAAAAAGCTCGACGAATAATAAACGAGTCGATTCGAGCTCGACTCGAACTTAGTCAAACTCAAGTCGAGTTTTAACCGAGTAGCTGTATAAGAGTAAGTCAATTATATTTGAAACAAAATAAAACCTTTTTTTTAATTGGAGAATAATATCATGGGAACTAAATACTTATTATCCTTTTATTATTAAAATAAGTTGTAAGTTGGAACATGTGCAAATGAATGGATTTTCATTTCCCATCTCTCTTTTTAAAGATTATCACAAAAAAGTAGAAGAAAAATAATTGAGAATCATGGCCTACATTAAAAAAGGTATGGGCAAATCAAGCAAGAAGTATAATAATAATATTGTTGAATTTTACCTGTATGTTGTGACAAGATGGTGAAGAAATATGGAAATTTCAAGCCTTGAAAGTTCTAATCCTGGGCATAGTCTCTGCCCACCACCAAATGGTGTAAATGCAATATTGCTACTATTCAAGTTACCTCCTTCCTTCTGTTTCAGAATATCATACCAAAAAAGATTGTCACAAGTTAAAAAGAGCTAGTTTATCTTACATTATTTCGAAACAGTTATAACCCCTACTTCGACTTCGGGTTTTCAAAAAAGAATTGATCCATAACAAGACTTATATGAAGAAGTTTTACTGACCTCCCATCTGAAAGGATCAAACTGATATGGGTTTTCATATATTTCTTCATCCATATGAACTGAACTAAAGGATGCCAACACACACCAATCTCTTGGTATTATATAGCCTGCAATTTGTTTATCAATTAATTCTCTTACAAAAATGGGAATAAATAGTAGAAAATGTGAAATAACCTTTGATCTCAACATCTTTTAGAGCCTTCCTCCAAACTGCATTGATTATATTTGCCATCCTAAGTGTTTCATTTATCACCTAATAAACAAATAACATATAAAGTTATACGAGTTTTATTTTCGAAATCTTTAGATTCTAGAATACTTACGTTTTGAGTAAATGACAAAGACATATAATCCGTCCATAGATAATCTTCGCCTGATTCACACTTACGCCTCTTTAGATTCATATTCTCCTCCTATACACAAGAAGAGTCAATATATACACTTAATAAAATTTTCAAAAAAAATAAATTTCAATGACTTTTTATCATAATGAGTGTTAGATAGATAGTTAGAGATAGGAAATGCAAATACTACCCAATTGTCATGAATATGGTAAAATGTTCATTATAAAATAAAATAAGTTATACTATTCTTGTATTTTTTATATAAAAATATTTTTTTGAATCACGCAATTTGTAAACATTATCCATATTATGATAAATTGATAATATGTTTAAGATATCCAAAAAGACACGTAAACATGAATAGTTGGTCCTACAACATCAAGCATCTTTAAAGATATTGCCTAGATACATTGAATAAAATTCTGTAACAAAATAAAACATGTATTTTTTTTAATTATAACTACTATTTATACAATTATCTATTGTTCTTTCTTCTTCTTCTTTTTCTACAATAAAGGCATTCAAAGTTTGCAAACAACCCATGTTTTAGTGGAAGCTTTGTTGATTATCAAATAATTTTAAGCAATTCAATGACATCGCCTTTTAAAAATAAATAAATTCAAAATCTGTGTTCAAAAATTAAAGTTGTAATTTATGATAGTTATCAGCCTGGGGTCATGAATCATGATCACTATATGGTAGGATAGTGTTAGTTTATTATATTTCATAAAAAAAAATCTTAAGAATCTTATAAAACCATCTTTTATTGGATGAATATAATAAAGAAATAGATTAATCATGTGCTCTTACAAAAATGAGATTTCAAATGAAATTTTAACACCATATAATCATGACATATGACATGAATAATTATGTAGGCATTGATTAATCAAATAAGGTAAAAAAAAACCAAATGAATGTGTTTTATCATTTTAATTTTAATTAATGATTTAATTGATATGATTGAAAAAATAATATTGATGAGACAACTAATTATTTAGAAATAATGTCCAATCAAACAACCTCTAAACTTCTAAATAAACTATTATTTTTAAAAAAGATGTCAGCTTGCTTTTTGCTTTGACTACTTTCTGATTTACTCAAGGTGAAAAAAGAACACTTTTTTTCTTCTTTCATATTATACTTTATTTAGAGGGGCATTATAACTTATACCATACATTTTGTTTTTTACCCCCTTTAAATCTAACAAAGTTGAATTTTGTGGTAAAAAAATAAATATAAACATTTAAATTATATAAAACGAAAATTTGATATCAATAACGTAAAAAATAATATGACAACTAATGATTAAACTTAAATTTAATAAGAGTTCAAGTTCTTGTCACATTATTCCGACACTATTTATCCCATCTAATTTCCGCTCCGTTACATCTAAATATATTAATAAGATTATCCTATCTATCTGAAGAAATATTCGAATAAAAATTATTTAAAAATTTTAAAACCCAAATGAAGAAATAATAAAAGCAAATTAATTATGTTTAAGATGTTGACAGGACAAGAATTAAGTGGTACAGAGAGTAGTGTGCTGTGAGGTCCGCCGTCTGACAGTCATTCAATATTTTTAATCGGACGGCTATTAGAGACTGGACCTTCTCTCACCCCCACCACACTCGTGCGGTGGTAACTTCTTTTGTCCGTTCGAAAATGACTTCAAACGAATAATTTCATTTTATCTATTTTTTATTTTTTTATTTTTAAAATAATTATAAAAAAAAAAGTCAAAAATACCCCACATTCTGACAACTTTGCAGAAAGTCTCCCATCCATTGGATTAAAAAGATCAAACAGATGGGGTAAATTTTAAATTTAAATTCATTTTCCTATTTTTATTTTTATTATTTACTTTTTATCATTCCACCTTACTAATAACCTAAAATCAAATGCAATAACACTTATTTGATGTTCAAACATTTTAAATTTAGTTCATCCAAATTTTAAAACTCTTAAAAAAAAATAAAGACAACAAAATTAAGCAATCTTACTTGCATTCGAGATAGGGCGTTAGGACAATCGCTAAGAAATTTGACGGCTAGAGTCATCACCATGGGCACGGAGTCTTCACCCGGGATCATCATCTCGATAATGTTCCCGCTTATAAAATCCAAGGGCAAACGCTCGTTGGCTTCACCCTTGTCTCCCAACAAAACATCGATAGCGTCATTTGGTAACCCTTTATCATGATCTAATATTGTTGTTATTTTCGCCTTTCTTTCCTTCACAATTCTCGTAACAATCTTCAATAATCTCTCCTTAGCCTTGAGAGATTTGTATAGCCTTGTCCCGGGAAATTTAATAGGAAAACAAATTAATCCTTTGATGAACTCTTCGTACTCTCTTTTTAACAATTCCATGTCTGGATCTTTTGATTCTACACTCATTAACACTTTCACCAACACTTCAAATGTTGTCTATATAACAAAAAGATATAAAAAATGATTAATTTGAAAACTAACCCACTAAATTGAAAAAAAAACCCATAAATAAAAAAGGAAATCTAGTTGGGCCCACTTAAATATACATTATAGTAATGAAAGAAAGATAAGAACCTGTTTGGTTTCTTGTTGGACGAAAACAGGGGATTTGTGAAGCCAGGTAGAGAGAGAAAGCTTGAGGGAATCTTCAATGGAGCGAGTGATTCGTGCTTTAAGCTGTGGAGAACGGAGGAAACCGCCGATGATGGCGTGGAGTTTCCTTTGAAGTGGTCCATTCATTTGTAGAATCGAAGATTTTCCAAGTAATTCAGTTATTGATTTTGGGTAATAAGGAATGAATATATGTCCTTGATTCTGTAGAATAACCTTGTTCACTTCTGGATCAGTTGAAACTATCATCGGTCTTCCTAGTATATGTGTTTTAAACACATTCCCATACCTTAATTATTCAAAGTTTAACCACATCATTAGATCAAACTTTACATTTTTATACAATATTTTATTTTTATATTAAATTTTAAATTCACAAAGATATTTAATCCTATACAAATTCTAAACAATCTATTTTTTGAGAGAAAAAAAAATTCTCAAAACCCAAGATCAAACAAACCCTTATATATATTTCTTTATTTACTTTCCTCCTAAAAATAAAATTTATTATCCAGTGAGTGAGGAGATAAGGAGATAGTGTTAATTTCATTTTATAGTAAATAACAAAAAAAGAAACAAATTTCTCTGGAAAAAAAAAAAAAGTCAAATAACTAATTTATACCATTTTAAAAAATAATAATTAAATTTTGGGCCTATGACTTATGAGTCTTGATTGTTTTTTCCCAACCATCATAATTAATTAAAACTATTTATGTAATTAGGTTAATAATAAGAAAAAAATCTAAAATAAATAGTATTTTCACAGTATTGATTTTGAGAAAAATAATTATTTTTTAATAAAAAATATTTTCATTAGTAAGTTAAAATAAAAAAATAATTTTTTTTTAAACCTTTTGGCGGTCTACATCAATTTGCTACTTAAAACTTATCCTATGACGACTTTACCTCATCCATCTTCTTCCTAGATAAGCTAATTAGCCTTGAAAATATGACATCATATATATACATATATAACCTAGAGAAAGAGTGATATGATGATTCATGATATGGGTATGGGTTATCTCATCAGATTATTTGAAAATAAATATAGAATATTGAAGAAAAGGAGAAGAGAAGAGAAGAGAAGAGAAGAGAGAATTACATTGATTTGCGTTTTTCCATGAAGCTAACAGGCTTGGAAGAATAACCAGAAGCAATGAAATCAAGTGTTTCTCCAATTAGAGGCCAACCAGAACTTCCCTTTGGGATATTACCTCCATTGATTTTCAGCTTCCTATCATCTTCTTTCTCCTTTATAAGTTTTTTCATTAACAAAACAAACAAACTCAAAGGAAGAATCACACTCATGATGATCACCCACTCCATGGTTTCTCTCACAAAGTCAAAACTCAAAAACTGAAAAGCCTTATTGTATTTGTTTAGGAAGAAGAAGAGAGAAAAAGGGTTTCAAAGATTGTATGAATTCGATGTGGAGAAGATAGAAGACAGTATCATTTAATGGGGATATTTAACTCTGCACATTTTTCATTGTTTCTGCCCTTTACCCCACTCTTTACGTTTCAATTCCCTTACGTGTGTCAAATTTATTATTATTATTTGTTAAATGTGTCATTTTCTAATTTATTATAAGGACTTGTTTGTTCATGGGTTGTTTTTAAATGATTGTGTTTCATGCATGTTATTGAAAAAAATATTCAATATCAAACAAACTCATATTGTGTTTATCTTATTATATTACTACAATCCTCTTTTTAAATTTGTATAATAAATGAATCAATTAGTAAAGATTATTTATATAAACCTAATTTGATAAGATAAATTCAAAATAAGGCAATTCTTTAATAGGACATGACTTTTTCTTTAAATATTATCCTTATCATTACCTTTTAATTTATTTTATCTTTTTTATTTAAAAAAAAAGTTAAATAAAAGTCGCGTTTGACTTTGATCATTCAAAAGTTTGTTAAATCTTTTTTATAAAAAAAATGTTCTTTGAAATTTATTTAAGATAAATTATTTAAAATATATATTTAAAATTTAATAAAATTAAAATATTTTGATATTTTTATTGACATCTAAGTAAATTGATAATTAAAATGATACTGATGATATATAGACAAATTTAAAAAAAAAACTTGAAAAAAAAAAAAAAAAAAAACTAAGATCAACCAATCTATATGTTTATCTAAAGGAAAAGTAAGGAACAAAGGCAAATTTATAAAAATTATAAAAAAATGGGTAGAATTGAAAATGACCAAAAGTTTGAGTCAAAATTGAAGAGGAGAGAAAATTAGAAGTTGCATTAATAAGTCATTGTTTTAGCTATACCAAATGTTGCGTTGGAAAATCTTTATAAAAATGGTAAGTTATAAAATATTATCTAAAACATGAAAAAAATTTCACCGGGTGTGTGCTATTGTTGTAGAAAATAAACTCTAAAGAAAAATCTACACTATGAAAGATTATAATGAGCAGTTTCGATCAATTTCCGATAGGGTGAGCGCATGCATAGCGGGTTTGGAAGATTTGAAAATCATGTCATTTTCTCGGTTGCCGGAGAAGTTGATACATACGGGTCAAGTCCGAGGGGAGGGGATCGGGTTCAAAAGGCAGGGTAGGGTGCCCAATGGACTTGAAATATTTAATTTGGACAATCCAATTATATAATAAAGTCAATTTCATTAAGTTATACATTAATATAAAAAAGATGAAAATCTTGTTCCTTTTATATACTCTAAATTGAAATCATCAAATTAGTATTATGACAACTGTAACATGTGATTACAAATAGAGAGCCTCTTCTGCATTATAAGTTTCATAGCTAAATATTCCATAGTTACAAGATTAATGAGACATAAATATTGTGAACATGCTGTTCTTCTAAATATCTTGATTAAGCGACCCATCTTATAAGTAGAACACATAAGTCGATGTTTTGATTAAATATGCAGGTGATTATTCAAATAGGTGTAAGTGTAACGGGTCATGGGAATGACCCAAATACTTGGAGTTACTTACATATGAAATGCATGTTGTAGAATTAACGAAGAGATAAGTCACCGTTCTTATTAATGGGAATAAGATGACAAATAATTTAAGGTCTTTCAAAAACTCTACTTATGCTCTACATCTCAAGTTGATGGTCTCTTGAGATTAGAGAGAATGAAAGTTAGGTTTCGCGGCGACAAGAAAGGTACTGTTTTAGGCTCTTTAAACTCGAGGAAAATTGACTGTCAAATAGGCACACTCAAGCAACCAAACAGAAATACAGAATATACATAGTGAGTGAGACATGGAACTCAACACAATAAATAGTTGCGAAAATATTCTAGAAAACATAGCTAGAATGAAACCATTCATCATTCAATAAACTCAGGGATCATGGACTACATCCTGTGATGCCCTTTATCTTGTTTGAGGGAGAATGTTAAAAGATATGTGTAGAGGACTCAATGAGTCAGCCACATAGTTGGCTAGCTAAAGAAATTCAAAGGAAACTGATTTCCAAGATTTCCAGAATTGCAATTTTATTAGCTAATTAGATAACTATTTATATTTGATTCTTCCTAATTTGTTTGCTGTAAATTTTACTCAGGTAATCCACCAGGTGTCAGGTTCGATACCTACTAAGAATGCTCTGAACATGCTAGCCACCCGGGAATAAACGGAAATCAAAGAAAAAAAATACTGTTAGGTTTAGAAATTAGAACCTAATTATATTATTGAAATCAAAACACAATGAGGCAAATGTGAGTTTAATCTCTTCCCTGTTTCTTCTCTGTTCATGAAAAGTTTATAAATTTACAGTTTTTAATCATAAGGGCATATATATAACAACATCCATCAAGTGAAAAATATGATGAGGATCAAAATAAGAATTCTTGGCTTGAATTAGAATTGACAAATTGTAAGTTCAACAGGAAGAAGATATGGAGGAGGATAATAAAGTGTAGCAGTAAGACATGATATATTGCTAATTTAATGTAACACTTAAACTTAGGTATTTGCTAATAATGTTGTTGTCTTAATGTTCAAACCAAATGGTTCTACTATAAACTTATGCAAGTAATTTCACAATATCAGTTCCACATTCTATCAAATCAACTTCATACCAAGTACTCAAAAAATATTGTTTCTAATCTAAATACACATTTGTCAAATTTCACACATTGTTGATGGTTCAATATGATTAGACATTATTGATACTCAAATTATGTAATTTACCAATCATCAGTTAGAAATTGCAACTAGTGGAAGTATCTTAAATGCAAGATCATCTGTTCTCACAGTTCTACTACAACCCTATTGATGATATACTAAACCTTGAAAAGACAAGTAAAACTATCATCTTGCAATGATATTGGAATCAGAAAAGTTGATACCTCATTATTCCATTGTTACTTTTGCACCAATTTCCTTCATCTTTGCAATAATAGTCTCTGCCTCTTCCTTTGTCACTCCCTTCTTCAAAAGTGTAGGCGCTTTCTCCACCAAATCTTTAGCCTCCTTCAGTCCCAAAGCTGTACACGCTCTCACTTCCTTGATAATCTTGATCTTTACACCTGCATCATACCCACCTTCAAGTTTCAAATCAAAAGCAGTCTTTTCCACCGCCTTCTCCTCCCCTTTTGCAGCTGCACCTCCTTTTGCCCCACCTTTTACGCCGCCGAATCCCATTCCCGGCATCATCACCGCCATCACGGGCATCTCATCAATGGAGAGTTTCTTCCTTAACAACTCGGTTAAATCGGCTACTTCAAGTAGAGTGAGGACGGAGATTTCGTCGACGACGGAAGAAACCCTTGTTGAAGGAGGGGCGTGAGCGGATGATGTGAATCTAGAAAAACCTGGTCTTGATGATGGAGATACATATCGAGTGGTCCGATAAGTGTTGGATAAAATGCGCGAGAGAGAGTGAGACATCATGAATCGAGAGAATCCCATAGTTAAACGGTGATCTGTGATTCCTTATTAGGATTCCCGATCATGCTGGGGAGTTGTCGCGATCTGGATAAGAAGAACCGAGGAAGATCGATCTGCACTTCTTCGCCGGCGCTGGTGGAGACGACCAGAAAGATGATGGGTTTTATCATGGGCCGATCTTCACCCAACCCGTTCTTCTATACTATAGCGGGTTGTATTCCAGAAAGCCCGTTCTTCTTAATGGGCCAGAAAAAAAGGTCATTTTAACAAAGTCCATTTTTTTAAAGGATTTGAATTTTTTTTTTTTAAATTAAAATGGATATATTATGACTAGCTATGTGATATGATAAATGCAAGTGAATTGGACTTGCCAAAAATTATTGTTACATTTATTTTGTTAAGAATTTATCATGTATGATCATTCTGGTCCACATTCACATTTTATGTATAAATAAACTGAGTTTGAAATATGATACATTTGAGGATACATCATTGGAGACTCATTTATTCGAATTCCCCATTTATTCCCTCAATTTGAAGAGTGGTACATACTGTGACTCATATTTGGATACAGTAAATCCTCTCCCATTTAAATTATCCATATAAATTATATTTTAAAATAGTTTTTATACATGATTTAGATCTTTTTGTTTAATATGAAAATTTATTTAAAATTATTCAAAATATTATTAAATCAATCAAATATATAATAAATTCTATACAATTGTAATATATAGTTATATATATAAATTATAACTACCTAATTTGATAAAATTTAAAATTTATTTTAAAAAAACTGACTCAACCTAATTTTTGTTTAATTCGATATGAAAAAAAAAATGATTAAAATAGCTCGCACTCTAGCTTTGGACAATGTCCCACCCATTGCAATGTCAGACTTGTAACCAAGAGTTTTCGATCTTTCTTTGAAACCAACAATCGCTTCGCTTGCTTCTTGCCTAACTTATGATAGAGCTTGATTCTTACGGTAGAGTAGGCTACACACTATTAGTACCGAGGTACATTAGATACACAAAAATATCCCCTTTCCTCAATAACTCCAACTCAATTTATCCCATTAATCTCTTTACACTAAAAATTGAATCCAAGTTGAAATACCTCTGATCCCTATAGTAGGTGTCAAAGAAGAATGAGAAGAAGTAAAAAAAAAAGCAAAAAATAATATAACCTCCGATATGATAAACAAAATAAAACCATATCGAAGTCCTAATTGTACTACTTTGGTATGATGTCCTTAGAACGTGGATTCACGCAAAACATCGCGCCACCATACAAACATGGTATATAGGATAAATAGAAGGCCCAAACTGAGAAGTGTTGCACCCTCTTGAAATGAGTGCATGTACATCACACCTCCTATGGTGGTTGCCAAAGCTCCGAGTGAACCCGAAATAGGCCATGGACTTGGATCTACCAAATGATAAGAATGCCTTTGAATCACTAAAAAAAACTTGGTTGCATGTAAATCCCCTTCATTTTGTTAGCGTTCTGGGTGACTGCCACCTTGCACAACTTTAAAAAGGAGAGAATTTTATAAAAGAAAGTCATTCTCTCCAACCTTTTATATGTATCTTTAGAAGTAAGGCGAGAGAAAGTAAATATGAGCATTGGTTTTCCAACGAAACTAAGCGCTTTTTTCTTACACTGTGCACTGACCATAGTAAACTTCTGTTCGTATTGACATTAGAAAGTTCCTTCCTATTGCACTAACCAAAGTAACTCGAGTTGACCTTCCAATGCGTTCTTTTCGATCTTGTATTAAGTATACTGAATCAACCAAATCTCGATATCCTCACTCATGGCACACTAAAAAGATTTTCATTTTATGATACGTGACTTCACAAGTGAGAGGAAAGGATCTTTCTTAGCCATCGATGACTAAAAATAAAACTTTTGCTGTAAACTCCACGGCTTCATAACCTATTTTTTCTCTAGCCTGGAGTCGGCACTCCTAAAGTAGTTAACCAAATTTAGGATCTTTCTCAATATTCTCTGCGCTTACTTTTTTTTTTTAATCCAAGACTTGGTTCAAACTTTCAAGCAGTATTGACCACTATTCTATAAATAGCATAGACAACGCCTAATAGGCTAGCTTCACTATATCGACTTACTTTTCCGTAGGAGAAGTTATTCGAAATCTCTATCACTCAAAGAACTCTCTTTCCTCCACCCTTTGAATCTATTTCGCCTATTGAGCAAGGTAAAGTAGATGTCCCTTAAGACTTGAAGTTCGAATTGACATGGATGATGGATCTAATGAGCTATTCCTCTTCTCATTTATAAAAAAAATTAAAAAAAAAAAAATTAGATGAAAATTAAATAAAAAATTGGGAAATGTTTTTATTTTATTTTTAAATGATGTTTGTTAGATAGTAATTTTTTATGATTTTTGTAACAATTCTTTTTATTTAATTTTCTAAATAAAACATATACCAAATAATCTCAGTTAGCTTATGAGTCCGGAGATAGACTAAAACAATTAAAATGAGATGGTTGTTCCTTTATCTACAAAGCCACAATCGATAATCATTCGCGAATTGCTCTCTCAAAAGCAACCTTTTTTCTTCCATCTTCTTAATCACTGCAATGATCTCAATCGAATCAAACAAATCCATGGCCACATTATTCGTAAAGGTCTCATCGAATCCTCTTTCCTCCTCACCAAACTCGTTCGATCGCTCACTAAACTGGGCACTCCAATGGATTCATACGCTCGTCTCATCTTTCAACAGGTAAAACAACCCAATCCCTTTCTTTGTACCGCTTTAATTCGTGGTTATTCTCTTCAAGGACTATTCAAAGACTCGATTCTTACCTACGTTAACATGAGAAGAAACGATACTTGTCCTGTTTCCTTTACTTTCTCCGCCATGTTCAAAGTTTGCGCCGCTGTTCTAAATTCCCATTTGGGTAAACAGATTCACGTACATACGATTACTCTAGGCGGGTTCGACTCGGATTTATACGTTGGGAATTCCATGATTGAAATGTATGTGAAATGTGGTTTACTGAATTACGCACTCAAGGTGTTCGATGAAATGCCAGAAAGAGATGTCGTTTCATGGACGTCTTTAATCGTGGCGTATACTAAGAACGCGGATATGGAATCAGCGGTTGGAATGTTTGAAAATTTACCCATGAAGAATACGGTAGCATGGACATCGATAATTACTGGTTTTGCTCAAAACAATATGCCGAAAGAGGCATTGAACTTCTTTAAGAACATGCAAGAATCAGGAGTTGAAACAGATGAATTTACTTTAGTAGGTGTGATTTCCGCTTGTTCACAGATTGGGGCTTTCAAGTACGCGAATTGGGTACGTGAAGTCACTGAAAAATCAGGGTTCGGACCACCTTACAACGTTATCGTCGGTTCAGCCCTAATCGACATGTTCTCCAAATGCGGTTCAATAAACGACGCACGCCAAGTGTTTGTCAAAACAAAATCGAAGAACGTATACTCGTATAGCTCCATGATTCTCGGGTTGGCAATCCACGGTTGTGCTAATTCCGCGTTTCAATTGTTTCGCGAGATGTTAGAAACGGGTACTCGTCCAAACGGGGTTACGTTCATCGGTTTGTTAACTGCATGCAGTCACGCTGGAATGGTTGAGAAAGGAAGAAACCTGTTTCAATCGATGGAGGAACGGTTCGATGTGAAACCGACTTCTTATCATTACGTTTGCATGGTGGATATTCTCGGGAGAGGAGGGTTTTTGGAGGAAGCTCTTAGTTTAATCAAGAATATGATAATAGAACCGATAGGAGACGTTTGGGGAGCGCTTCTTGGAGCTTGTCG
This sequence comes from Impatiens glandulifera, assembly GCF_907164915.1. Taxonomy (NCBI): domain Eukaryota; kingdom Viridiplantae; phylum Streptophyta; class Magnoliopsida; order Ericales; family Balsaminaceae; genus Impatiens; species Impatiens glandulifera. The sequence goes on along the minus strand of NC_061862.1, from coordinate 69,779,994 downwards.
AATTCATAGGAATTGGGAGATTGGTGAAATTGCGGCTGGGCGTTTGTTTGAGATTGAACCGAGTTGTGCTGGAAATTATGTGTTGCTTTCGAACATTTATGCGTCGGTTGGAATGTGGAATGAGGTTTCGAAAGTTAGGGTTTTGATGAAGAGGAAAGGTTTGAAGAAGAAAGCTGGATTCAGTTTGTTTGAAGGAAGGAATGGTGTTGTTTATGAATTTGTGGCCGGGGATATGATTTATCATAAGTCTGCTCAGATTAAAATGGAATTGGAGGTTGTTTTGAATACATTGGCTCTTCATGGGTACGAAATCAAGCAAAAGAGTTAGTTGAATTAGGCATAATAACAGGTTCAGAATTTGTGTTAGATTATTTTTAGATAATAAAATTAAAAGATTTGATGTAATTAGATTGAAATGTAATTTTGATTGTATTCTAAATGTATTAGGGTGATATTTAGTTTCTTAAATTTAAAAAATATATAATGTTATTGTAATGATATGTATTATAGATGCATATTAGTTAGTGGTGATAATTTAGTGCGATTTTAGTTATACTCATTATTTATTTGTAATCCGATTTAAAGGTTAAAATGAAATTAAATCAGAAATTAGTTTCATTATGTTGATAGGAGAAAAATACATGGCCCAAAATTAATTTTTCATCAGTGTCCTAACCTGAATTGTTACAGTATTGGATTAAATTAAATGACTTTATTAATCTGCAAAAGTATCAAGTTATTTGATTTTCAATAATATAACAAAAATATACAAAAAAAAAAAAAAAAAAAACAATTTCTTGTAACTTACAAATAATAATGGCAAGAAATCCAACCAAATTTCAATATCCATTAATTGCTTTCTAAGCTAGTATAAGGAAAATCAGTCATATATACCGATTGATTGATTATAGTTAAAATTAAAGAAATATATGCATGATTAAGTTATGATACAGTTATTGATCAATAGTTAAACTATAAAAATCTAAACAGTTATAGAAAACTAAACCAATTTATATGAATTTCTTCAAATTTAAGAAAACTAGAAACATTAGCTCTCGTGTTCTTCATTTAAATGAATTATTAACTGTATAATATATACTAAAAATATATTTAATCTAGTTTTGTGAGATTTGATGACTTAAAAAGTAAAGAAAGAAAAACTTTATTTAAACCAACAAACCATTATAAGAAAACATATATATAGTAGTCAACATGAGCCCTAAAAAAGAGACTCAATAAGAGACAACAAACATTTAAACAAGCCAAAATAAAAACAAAACGCACACATAAGACAGACGACTTACAAACAACCCCACAACAAGAGAGAGAAACCTCTCCCCCAAACTAACAAGGTTTTTTTTTTTTTACTTTATTATATTACATATATCAAACCCCCCACTTAAAAACTATATATATCTATGTTTATGGGCGGTTGTGGCTGCCGGGGAGCTTGTCCTTGATCTTGTCCATGATACCTTTCTTCTCATAGGTCTCTCCGGTGGCCGAGTATCCCGTGCCCTGACCCTGCCCCTGATAATGGGTTCCCTGCCCCTGCCCCTGATAATATTGATCCTGTTTCTGCCCACCTGGCAACTTCTCCTTAATCTTCTCTTTAAGCCCTTTCTTCCTCCTCCCTCCAAGTCCATCGTCCTCCGATGAGCTCGAGCTCGAGCTTCCAGAGCGGCGCAAAATCCCACCGCCGGCTCCATGGCGGTCCTGTTGCTGCTGATGTTGGCCGGGCATCATTCCTCCTCCGATGCCAGTTCCCGTGCCGGACATATAGTCACCCATGGTTCCCGTGCCCGTGCCGGTTCCCATGCCGCCGATCACTCCATAGTCACCGGGTCTGTTTCCACCATGACCATGCTGAACAGGGTTGCCATACTCATCAGTCTGACGAACCGGGTTGCCATACTCATCTGTCTGTCTACGAATGGGGTTTCCATACTCGTCGGTTTGGCGACCGTAATCTGATCCATACTGAGCCATCTTCTTGACCGTCTGATTATATATATGACTTTGTAAAATGGATTTTATGTGTATTGCAAGTTGATAAGATGAGAAAATACTGGGATTGTGATTCTTGTTATATAGAGGGCAAAGAGAGAAAAATCTAGATAGGGGAGATTAAGTGTAGCTACGTGTATAGCATAGGAAGAGTACACGTATTCTCGGATTTATTGGGATTGTGCCACGTTGTGAATTTATGGTAAATTATTGTAACCACGTGTCAACTGTCGGCTACAGATTATGCAGGGTTTACTTAGAGTCTGCCAGCGCAAGACGATGAGTCAACATGATGGTCTTCACGCTAAATCTTTCTATCCAAAAATAAATAAATAAAAGTTAAACAAATAAAAATTTGTTAATATTCCAAATGAGCTTGATTGTGAGAGAATATATATATATTTTATTCTTTTAGCAAAATAAAACTAAATTACTTTTTTTACTCAAATTTATTGTCAATGGCATTTATTTAATTAAACTACCAAAGACTTCAATAATCCTATATTAATTGATGAGTTAATCATATTTATTTACAATCATATTAATATTTAAAATAAAATATGAAAATTTTAGTAGTAAGTGAAATTTGACTCTTATAAATTAAAATGACAAGTGAGTTAGTCATATGTGTATGTTGATCTATATAAGTCTTGTGTCATTAATAATCACATAAATATTCAAATTATGGTGCTGTGATATGATTTATTGCACTAATAATCATATAAATATTCAAATTATTAATAATTATTTATTTTCGTTTGTATAAATTGTATGTTGTATTGCAAATATATAATAGTTTTGTATTTAAATTAATAAAAATAATATGGTGCAGTTGGTTAATGTTTTAGCATCATTAAAACTGTAGATTTAAATTTTGCATAAAGTAATTTGGTCCTTAAACGGCTGCTTAGCTCAACTCATTATAGAACTGACCCGACCCAACCCGGATTGCACAAAATTAATCAGTTGTTTTTTCCGTGATTATTTCCCTTGTAATCTCTCATATGTTCTCTTTCAATGAAAAATTTGGTTTAACAAAATGAATATGAAAGAAGAAAAAGAATTGAAGAGGATTAATGAACACATTTTTTACATCTATGAAGCTTCACATAAATTGTATGGCTCATGATAAAAACATTTATTATTATTATTATTATTATTATCAAATTGATGAGTTAGTAGAAACTTTTTTCTAAAAAAAAATATCCTAACTTTAATATAGAAACTGGCTGTAACTAAGTCCCAAAAAACAAATATTAAATGCATGCATATAAAGTTTGTATGTGTTTAAATTTTAAAAAATTATTAATATTCTTTTATTAGTTTTTAGTAATTAGTTAATTTTTTATAATCTATTATACTATTATATATTATTATATTATTATATATAATAGTATAATAGATTATATATAATAGTATAGTAGATTATATATAGTTTAACAAATTAACTAACAACTAATAAAATAATATTAATAATTTTTTAAAATTTAAACACATACAAATTTATATGCATGCATGTAATATTATGTGTTTCTTCATCTACAAAATTTTATAATTCTTTTAGAATTTGGTATTTTTTATTTGATTTATTCTTTGAATGACATATTTGTTTGTTAGTTTATTTTAGTTGTTCTCCTGTCTATTTTTATTTATTAAACTTTAAAACTCATTATTAGATAATATTTTAAAAAATATATATATTTGTCATTTTAACTCAATTATTTAAAAATAAATAGTATAAAATGAAATACATTAGAGAGAGATAATGGAGGGTCGGACCGCGGATTATTTGAAAAGAAGATATGATTATATTTGACATTTTCAATATACTATTTTTGACCAATTAATATTATTATAAGCTGGAAATTATCAGGCGCTGAAGATCAAAAGTGAAAGAAGAAGAACCAGAAAAAGAAGTTCAAAACATATGTACATATTGAGTGAGTGAGAGAGAGGGAAGAATCCGAAACTAGGTTTTAACACAAATTCCAACGCACTTTTCTCTTCTTTAAGCGATAAAAGGAGGTATAATAGATTATATATAATAGTATAATAGATTATATATAGTTTAACAAATTAACTAATTACTAACAACTAATAAAAGAATATTAATAATTTTTTTAAATTTAAACACATACAAACTTTATATGCATGCATGTAATATTTATTTTTTTGGACTTAGTTACAGCTAGTTTCTATATTAAAGTTAGAATTTTTTTTTTTTTTTAGAAAAAAGTTTCTACTAACTCATCAATTTAATAATAATAATAATAATAAGAAGAAATGTCTTTGTCACGAGCCATACAATTTATGTGAGGCTTCATAGATGTAAAAAATGTGTTAATTAATCCTCTTCAATCCTTTTCTTCTTTCCTATTCATTTTGTTAGAACCAAATTTTTCATTGAAAGAGAACATATGAGAGATTACAAGGGAAATAATCACGAAAAAATCAACTGATTAATTTTGTGCAATCCGGATCGGGTTGGGTCGGGTCGGGTCGGGTCAGCCCAGTTCTATGATGAGTTGAGCTATGCAGCCGTTTAGGGACCAAATTACTTTATACAAAGTTTAAATTTACAATTTTAATGATGCTAAAACATTAACCAACTGCACTATATTATTTTATTAATTTAAATACAAAACTATTATATATTTGCAAACAACATACAATATATACAAACGAAAATAAATAATTATTAATAATTTGAATATTTATATGATTATTAGTGCAATAAATCATATCACAACACCATAATTTGAATATTTATGTGATTATTAATGACACAAGCCTTATAGATCCACATACACTTATGACTAACCCACTTGTCATTATATATATATATATATATTCCTTAAGTTCAAGTCTCCCAATTTTTTCTTACCCTAAATTAGTTTCTGGATCTATATATAATGTAATTTTATATCATAATGATAATTACTTTTTGATCTCAAGTCAATGAACAAACTATATCATATATAGGTGCAACCACAAAAACCAATTATTCTTTTGATTAAAAATATCTTGTAAAACATACTAAATAAATAATAAAATATATTGAAATTATGATTTTATTTAAATATTTTTTAATAAGATTAATAATTTTAATATATATATATATATATATATATATATATATATATATATATATATATATATATATATATATATATATATATATATATATATAATCTATTAACAATTATTCTAACAAAAATATTTTATTTTAAAATTTTAAAAAATAATAAATTCTAATATATATATACACAATTCTATGTATGATATATTTATTTAGAATAACTACTAAATATTTATTAAATAAATATAAAAATAAAGTACTAAATAGTAATAAAAAAATTATGATAATAAATTTATTTTAATATTTTTGATTTTATTCTAATAAATTTGATAATATATATATATATATATATATATATATAAAATAATAATATATTATAAATAGAATTATATATAAATTAAAATAATTAATCTTAATAAAAGATATTAAAATTATTAATTATATTAAAATATATAATATATTTTAATATCACCAAATTATTCTAATAAATAAAAAAGAAGAAGAATTCTATATATTTTAAATAAATAAAATTCTATATATAATTAAAATTATAAATCTTATAAATTTTTTTAAAATAAAATAATTTTTTTATAATATTTTATTACCTGTTATTTGAATAAAATTATTTAGTGAGTAAGTTAATATAAATATTGCTAAATATTATAAATATAATTAAAATTTATTAAGATAAGTAACAACAATAATATTTTTTTTAACATTTTTGTGTGGATTTTTCTTACGATAAATGGAGGTCAGGCTTAAGATAAGAATCAAACTATGGAGGGAAGTTATGGGATAAATTAGTATTTAATTAATTTAATTGATTGAGATAGGAATAAGTTAATTTGGAATTAATTCAAACAATTAATTATATACCCAAACAAGGAAGTGTTTAATTAGAGTACCTAATTTTTAGGAATGTCAATTTTTTACCAATCAAAATCAAATGGTAAAAAAATGTCAAATTTATTTATTAAGTAATAAAATTTTATTTATATATATATATATATATATATATATATTAACTTGTCAAAAAATATAAAATTTGTATAAAATAACAAAAATGTGAAACAACGTCAAATTTTTAGATAATTTTTTTCCCTAAATAGAATGTCAATTTTACCTACTAAATTGTAAGAAGGTGTCAAATTTATTTATTAAGTATCAAAATTCTATTTATATATATATACTTGTCAAAAAAAAAATATCAAATTTGTATAAAATTTGTATGAAACGTCAAATTTTTTGCTACATTTAATATCTACCTATTTTTATATATTTTTAATTTGTCACATTACTTTAATTATTTTTCTATTCAAACAAAATATTAAATTTTTTTTTTTTTTTTTTTTTTTTTTTTTTTTTTTTTTTTTTATCCCAACTCTTCATAATTTTCTTCTAGTTATTTAATTGTCTTCTATCTATTCAATTTCCTCATTTATAAAAAAATTGTATGTATTTTTCCTGAAATTTCTATTGATCTGATAGATAGAGTATGAGAATTTACTCAAGTCTCATCCTTTCATTATCTAGACTCGCTCCTCTGCCGAAACTCAACTCTTTACTACTATTTCCATTCACTAAGAATGTAATATCTAGGAGGAGATTTCGATCATTAACCTATCAATCAGGACCGCTTCGTGTAATTAGAAGCGAGAAAATTGATTCAAGCGATGAAAAAACATATGGGATTGAGTTGTTGGAGCGAACTAGATGCTATAGGAAAGCGGAAGTTAGAGATTTGTTTAAATAAGCGATGAAGAATATGGGAATTAAGACACCTCCTTTTGGGAACTGGATCTACCGACTGGGAAGTTTCCTCTTATTGGATGGAAGGAGTATGAGCTCGTGAGCTCGAGGTTATGCGCGATTTGGCTATCGTTGTAATTATTTGTTCTATTAATGGCGAGTAAAATTGACTAATTGATTAGTTTAAGAAGCATACAGTTAAATACAATCACAAAATTTGTTTCTACTTCTTTTTTGGAAGGTGGTAACAAAAAAGAAATGATTTGATGCAAATTATAATTTTATTTAAACAGTGGATTGAAACATTTATGATCAAAGAAAGACAAACCACCACACATACAAGCTGTTAACTGTTGGCTAGGGATAGAACTTTCCACCCAAGGTGGCAAGCTTTTTTATTATATTATATATATAGAGAGATATATCTATGGGCGGTTTTGGCTGCCGGGGAGCTTGTCCTTGATCTTATCCATGATTCCCTTCTTCTCATAGGGCTCTCCGGTGGTGGCCGAATACGGCGGCGCCGCCGTTCCCTGACCCTGATATTGATCCTGCTTACCAGGCAACTTCTCCTTAATCTTCTCTTTCAGCCCTTTCTTCCTCCTCCCTCCAAGTCCATCATCCTCCGACGAGCTCGAGCTGCCGGAACGACGCAAAATCCCTCCAGTTCCAGTTCCAGTGCCGGACATATAGTCACCTGTGGTGCCGGTTCCCATACCACCAGTTCCCATGCCTCCGGTCATCCCACCGGGCCTGTTGCCAGCATGACCATGCTGAACTGGGTTGCCATACTCGTCAGTCTGACTAACCGGGTTTCCATACTGAGCCATCTTTTGACAGTCTGATTTTGTATATGACTTTGTAAAAAGGATTTTTAGTGTATTGCAAGTTGATAAGATGAGAAAATAATGGGATTGGGATTCTTGATATATAGGGGGTCGAGAAGATAGAGATACGAACGGGGAGATTAAGTATAGCTACGTGCATGGCTTAAGAAGGGTACACGTATTCTCAGATGCAATGGAATTGCGCCACGTTGTAAATTATTATGACCACGTGTCATGTGTCGGCTTCAGATAATGAAGGATTTACTTCGAGTCTGCCAGCGCAAGACGATGAGTCAACATGATAGTCTTTACGCTAACGATTTCTATATATAATAATAATTTGAAACTATCATAAATTATTTTATATTCTAAACAAAGGAGCAAGCTATTATATATATAATTTGTATATGCTCGTATATATAGTTGAAATAAATCTGCCAATTCATTAACATTTATATATCTTTCATCTTGCCTCTCTTTTTATTGTCTACTATCTTGTATTGTGTGATCCTTAAATTAATGTCATTCATTTTGCAATAAAATTAAAGTTATGTGGAAAGTATGATTTAATATTTGCTATTGGCTATATATGATTCTAACTATCCATGTTTTTTTGAGAGAAATGGATGAAACACATATAAGCCTTAACAACTGAACTTCTTAATATTACAACTTTGATTTGATGATCTACCATGTACCTACTGTTTTATTGCATACACTTATATTACAATTTCGGCAGCTTAAAAACATCATCCTTTTCTTTCCGTTTCACTTATTTGAACTGCATTTGTATTGTGTGATTCTTGACTTAAATTTCTTATTTTAGTACATGGTTTGGACTCACCAATATTTATGTCTAACATCTAGCTAGTTGTACGCCTAGGTAGCGTTTGGTAGATGGTATTAATTATATAGGTATAAGTTGTAATGGGTATAAATTGTAAGGAGGTATTAAGATGTATAAATTATATAGGTTATTAGTGTTTGGTTGGGAATATAAAATATGTATAAATTATATAGGTTTTATTATTTTGTGTTTGGTTAGTGGTATAAGAAAGTAGTAAAAAATATAAAAGACTATTTTACCTTTATATTTATATAAATTATTTTTAATTATTATTTTAATATTTATCTTACAAATAGTTTTAATTATTAATTATATTAAAATTAATATTTGATTATTATATAAAATTATTTTTAAAATAAATAATACTATTATATGATTTAAATTATTTTATATATGAGTGTAAGCACTAGGGTGCCTATTTAACATGATTATTGAAATGGTGATCTAAAAGTCGATCGTACAGTCTCGGTCACTCTTTCCACACGCATTTCCTGCACAATGCTCCACTCCACATCTTCTTTCACATGTCATAAAACTTGTGATTGAGTTTTTATCTCACACAAGGACAGTGAGTCGATAGACCCAACAAACATTTAAAATAGGACATTAAATGACATTTATACTAAAGTGCATGCATGAGATAACTTATATAGTTATATAAATAAAACTTATATATTAATTAATATTTAATAATTATATTTAAAATTTTTGTATCATTATAAATATTTGTATTTTAAAAAAAAATTATAAATTAATTTTATATATAACTAACTATTATTTTTTAATTAAAATAATTAATATATTAAATATATATATAATTTTCACATTTAAATTTTTTACACTTAAAAAATATAAGTTTTTATTTATAGAGATAAATAAAATATATAAAATTAAATAATCAAATAAAAATAAGTAATTAAATATTTATTATTATTATTTAAATTAAAAAATTAAACATAGTTAAATATAAATAAGTATTTAGTTATAATTTTATATTATAATTATTATATTTTAAATATAATAAAGAAATTAAAATTTTATAATTTTATAAAACTAAATAATAAAAAATAAATATTAAAGATTATACATACTTGTAACTAGTAAAACTAGTTACTATATTATACATGTTTGAAGGTATAAATTATACCTAATTAATCATGTAGATATAAATAACAATCAACCAAACAACAATGTTAAATTACTGTAGATATAATTATCCAAGTATACATTCTTATCCCTCACACCAAACATAGCCTTGACTTTTAACTTAAACTGGACAAGTGTTGTCATCTAATCATTAACCTTGTGTAAAGATTGTTAATAGTTATCTAATTAGATTTAATCACGTTAATGGATGCATCATAAATAAACACTAAAAAACATATTATAATTACTTCTTGTCAGATGCCAAATAGCCGTGAGATTTCTTCATGATTTTGCCGGATCGAGCTTTCGAGACACCGCCAGATATGAAGCTCTAGTGTTGCCTCTGTCCTGCGAATGTTGCCTATGTCCTTGGAAATGTAAAAATTCCTTACAATGTAATTGCATCATGGATTTAAAATTTTGGTGCTTTTATAATTTATCTCATGGTGGACTCTGTCGGCAGTATATGCTATTAAGAATTTATTTTGAAATCAGCTAAAGTATACTTAATGTGCTTCACATATTGAATAATTTTGAAGAAAATTATGTTAATTTATCTCAAATGCATTCAGTGCCTTTACTTTGAACCCCAGAATTTAGTCTTGTTGTTTGAAACCAAGACTTATAATAGTACCTTGTATATATAGGGTTTGATAAGTAATTAAAAAACTTTTTCTGTTGATGATGTTTAGTGCACCAGTAACTTTCTTTGATTTGAATAGATATATAGAACATGACTTTGTCTTGAGATTTGGTACCTACCTAGCTAGGAGTTCTTCTATATTATTATGGCATTTGTTTCTTCTTTTAGGAGGTGCTATGAAACTTACTGATGTCGGAGAATTATGAGTTCATATTATTTGTGTTTGGTTTTGACCTGAAGTTGTTTTTTCCAATGATGAAAAGATGGAACCTGTAGTTGGAATTTTAAGAATTCCATCAAGTTTCTTTTTAAGTGGAAGTGAGTATTATATTTTATTTCTCTTTTAGTTGGTTCTAATTAATTGCCTTCAATCATTTGTTAACCTTTCAAGTATGAAGGTGATTTAATAGTAAAAATTGTGGTAGTTATGAATGACAAGATCATGTTCTACACTAAGACAGACATTGGACTTGACTGAGCTGAATGGAGAAGTGAAATTTGACCCAATAAAATTATGCTGCTAAGCATATTGCATCTGTCCCAAAAGAAGACCCAAGTTGAGACTACAGAATAAGACTACTAAAAATATAATGAATCCATTTATGTGACAATGTGCCATCTTATTTAGGATATTTGAGCTAGCTAGCTAGCTAGCTATATCATATGTTGGTTTAGGTATGTATATACACAAATATTTTTCATATTTTGTTTAGGTAAGTCAAATCGTGCACAATAAAATCATTCAAATGCCCAGGGATCAACAATGACTAATTTTAACATTTGATCTTGTAAACACGATAATTCTTTTTTTAAGGAGAAAATGATAGAAACTTGCATAGTATTACAAATTTATTTAAAAAACTTATTCTAATAAATTTTAAAAACATTTAAAACAGTGCGAATAAAACATTAAGATGAAAGACAAACAACCACGTGATAACCTGTTGTTTGCTAGGCTAGGCTAGGCTAGGCTAGAGATAGTACGCGTACTTTCCAAGTTCCAACCACAACCAAAGTGGCAAGTTTTATTATCTTACTTATTTATATGATCATATCTATGGGTGGCCGCAGGGGAGCTTGTCCTTGATCTTGTCCATGATTCCTTTCTTCTCATAGGACTCTCCGGTGGTGGTGGTGGTGGCCGAGTACGGCGGCGTTGTAGTCGCCGCCGTGCCCTGACCCTGATATTGATCCTGCCTCTGCCCACTTGGCAACTTCTCCTTAATCTTCTCTTTCAGACCTTTCTTCCTCCTCCCTCCAAATCCATCATCCTCCGAGGAGCTCGAGCCGGTACGACGCAAAATGCCTCCACCAGAGCCATGACGGTCCTGTTGCTGCTGGTGTTGACCCATTAATCCACCTCCTCCTCCGATACCAGTTCCCGTCTCGCCGGGCATATAGTCACCCATGGTTCCGGTGCCAGTTCCCATGCCGCCGGCTCCATGGCGTTCCTGTTGCTTCTGGTGTTGACCCAATAATCCTCCTCCGATGCCAGTTCCCGTGCCGGACATATAGTCACCCATATTTCCGGTGCCGGTTCCCATGCCGCCAGCTCCATGACGATCCTGTTGCTGCTGGTGTTGGCTCATCAATCCTCCTCCTCCGATGCCAGTTCCCATGCCGCCGGCTCCATGGCGATCCTGTTGCTTCTGGTGTTGACCCATCAATCCTTCTCCTGTTCCTCCTCCGATGCCAGTTCCCGGGGTGGAGATATAGTCACCAATGGTGCCGGTTCCAGTTCCTATGTCGCCGGCTCCATGGCGATCCTGTTTCTGCTGGTGTTGGCCCATCAATCCTCCTCCTGTTCCAGCTCCTCCTCCGATGCCAGTTCCAGTTCCAGTGCCGGACATATAGTCACCAATGGTGGCTCTTCCGGTTCCCATGTCGCCGGCGCCATGGCGGTCATGTTGCTGCTGGTGTTGACCGGCCATCAATCCTCCTCCTCTTGTTCCTCCGATGCCAATTTCCATGTCCCCGGGCCTGTTACCAGTACGACCTTGCTGAACCGGGTTTCCATACTCATCAGTCTGACGAATCGGGTTTCCATACTCATCAGTCTGGCTGCGAATGGGGTTTCCATACTCATCAGTCTGGCGACCGTACTCTGATCCATGCTGAGCCATCTTCTTGACCGTCTGATTATATAAATGACTTTGTAGAAATGATTTTTAGTGTATTGCAAGTTGATAAGATGAGAAAATATTGGGATTGAGATTTTGGTTATATAGGGGGCGAATAGAGAGAGAAATCTAGATGGGAGAGATTAAGTGTAGTTACGTGTATAGCATAGGAAGAGAACACGTATTCTCACATGCAATGGAATTGCGCCACGTTTTAAATTTATGATAAACTATTGTGACATGTGTCATATGTCCGGTTACAGATTATGCTGAGTTTACTTCGACTCTGCCAGCACAAGACCATGAGTCAACATGATAGCTTTCTGTATATAACTTGATTATGATTTTTTTTTTTTTAATATATATATTTATATATGTGTTTTTCTCTTTCTATTATTAGAAAGCAAAACAAAATTATTTCTTAAGGAGGTTTATCCTGTTTGAGAAAATAAACGTTTATCTTCCAAGGCACTAAACTAACTCAAACTATTGTAATTTTTAATTTTTTTAATTATATATTAATATTTAATATTGTAACTTAATTATTTAATAAAATAATTTAAATATATATATTTTTTATTTATAACGGTTAAAATTAAGATTATATAAATAAACTATTTTTAAATGATTGTATTTTTAACTTTTAATAAAATTAAAAATTCTAATTTATATATAAATTTATTTATAATACATTTTATTTATAATAATTATTTAAATATTTATTAAATAAATACTAATCAATTATTTTAAGATAATGATTAATCTTATTTAACAAATTCAAACTAAAATAAATGTTACAAACTATTTTATTCTAAAATAAGTGAAATGAATCATGTTTAAATAATTATTTTAAATAAAATATATTATAAATAAATTTATATATACATTAGAATTTTTAATATTACTAAAAAATTTATTTAAATATAATTTATTTGAAATTATCCTTAACTTTAATAATTATAAATAAACTATATATTAAAATTTAAATTATTAATCTCATTAAAAAAAATTACAATATTAAATTATTTTATTAGATAACACTTTTAAAAAATTGAAGTATAAGAGTCTCCATATATGGCAAACCAATAACAGTTTTAATATTTGATGTGTTATCTATGACACATTTTTTTTTCTTCAATTTATTATATACAATATCTCTAATACATAACTATATTTAACAACTCTATCCAAGTCGGTCAAATAGCTATTCTTCCCAAACATTTACTGGTCTATAATATGAATGACAACAGATACCTTAAATTATCGGGACAATGAAATATTCGTCCCCAAATTTATTTTTTATTTTAGGTTTTGACTTAATTTCTATCATGTGTATCATTATTTTTGTTACCATTTTCGATTTGTCGGTACAACATTTTTGATTTGTCGGTACACAATTTTTGACGCGTATTCCATTTCACGATTAAATATTATAAGATTTTAAAAGTTAAAAAAATAATATATATATATAACTAAATTAAATAATAAATAATTTTAAAATTAATAATATTAAAATATTAAAAGAAAATGAAAATGTTACTTATCCATGTACTTGTGTTAAAGATTTTGAAGAAGGTAATAATTTTGATGTTAAAATGAAGACTGAAAAAGAATTAAAGAGTAAAGTTTGAATATAAAATGTGATCATAGAGAAATAATATTTTGTTATTAATAAGAAATAAATTATATTTTCATAAAAAAATATGATTAGGGAGTGAGTAAAGTTTAAATAAATGATATATTGTGTTGTTTCTCGTGACCATGTTAAAGTCTTGATAAGTCTTAATAAAATAATTATTTTATTTTTAATATTATCGTAATTGAGTATTGAGTTTGAGTTTCACACGTTTCTCATTCTCAACTAAGAACCTGATCGAATAACCTCCTTTCTCTCCGATATCGTCTCTGATGTACAAATATTTATTGTCGTCCTAGTCTAAAGTTGAGTTTTGCTAAAAATTAGTTTTTAAATATATTTTCTTTTATAAAAATAGTATAGTCGAATGAAATACAATATTGTGCTTATTTTATGAATGATTATTTTTAATTTAAAAATGTTTAATTTTAATAAGTAATTTTCTTAATATTTGATGAAACTGGAAATGGAAATAAGTTGATTTTGAAGATAAATTTAGTTATCCAAATATGTCATTTAGACTTTTTTTTTTTTTTTTTTTTTTTTTTAATAAAAAAATTAAACAATATTATAATTGAACGATTTGCTAAAAGACAATTAGAAGTCTAAACGGTATTGACACGGAAGGATCACTATGATAAAACATAATATAAATGATTTTTTTCTTTCTATTTATCAATAATTTTTCTATTCTCTTTATTACTAATTTATTTTTTATTTTTTAACTAATAATTTATCCCTTCATTTATTAATTTATAAATATATATTTATATATTTTTGTTACTTAACTTATTTATTTATATTATTTTAGAGTAATAATAGGATAATAATAAATCAAATAACAATATATATATATTTTAATATATATAATATATATTTAAGAGAATAACAAAATTAAATATAAAATTCTTAATTGTTTTTTTAATTAATTATATTTTCGGTTAATAATTTATTTATTTTAAAAATAAGTAATAATAAAAAAAATAAAATAAATAAAATAAATTAAATATATATATATATATATATATATATATATATATATATATATATATATATGATGTTTTCTTTTTCACTTTAATTTTTCATTTTCTTATGAAATATATTATAAACTCAATGAATTATCATTAACTAACTCACAATGTTATAATTGATTGAATCATTTTAATAATTAAGAAATTGTCTCTTGGTCTAATTTCAAATAAATTTAATAACAAATTTTTTTTATAATACATTTAAAATTATAAAAAATTATATATATATATATATAATAATATATATATTAATAATTTTAAAATATTATTTATAATAGTTTTTTTAATATTATTTTTTATCATAAATTACTAAATATATTTTTTAAATATTAAACAATTAAAGAATTAAAAAAATATTAAATGCATTTATGGTGCCATGTACATTCTATAATTAAATAAATAGAAATTCTTAAACGTCTTATTCATTTGGTGACATGTGACATGTATAATGACAAATTATTTACTGCTTCGCTACTGCAACTGTTTCGCTCTTCATGTCGTTACTCAAATAAAAATAAGAGCTATAGAAAGGTTAAAAGATATAACTTATAATATTTATTTTATTTTAAAAGAAGAATAAAGCCAAACACCTAAAAAAAACTCTGTTTATGCTATCGAGTTGTTATATTAAGATTATACATCTATAAAGTCTTAAAGAGAGACAAACAAGAACTCTGGTTTTTATATAACTCTGTTTGCTACAAAACAAGATGATGCCAATGGTTTTTTGAGTGGATTTAAAGAGAAGAACACATGAGAATACCTTTTTGCACTTATGGCATCAAAATATTTCATGAAGTATAGGGGGTGGTTGAATTGGGTATTTACTATGTGATTCATGGTTTTGAGGTTTCTTCTAGGAAAATTCGTGCATTAATATTTATTTTACTTATAGATATGAGAGGTATCCAGACATAAAATAGTTGAAATTATGGATGGCATTGGCAATGGGTACGGGTATGTCTTATACCCTTGAGTACCCGCTGAGTTCGGATATTATAAATCGGGTTCGGGGTCGGGTATGGAAAAGGAGAAGGTACCTGATCGGAGATGGGGAATGTGCGAAACCCAAATCCATACCCGACAATATTAATATTTAAAGTATTTTTTTATTATTAAAACTTAACGTGACTTTTCAAAATTTTTATCATTACAAATATATCTATGATACATCATTTAAATTGATCTTATTCACATTTTACTCAAAATATCATCATGAATACACTCCACTCCATCTTTAAATTTTTTTTTGTATATCTAAGAAAATATTTCTCTACAAAAATCATTATCTTCAACTTTACTTTAATAACACAACATTGCATGCTTTCTCTCATCATTTTTCATATCTAATTTTTAATTTTTTTTCTCAACTTTCATTTTTTTTCACTCTAGTTTATATTCTTCAACATCTACCAAATAAATATGTAGGTATGTAATGTTTTTATTTATATTTTTAATATTTCAATATTACTAATTTTAAAATTATTTATTAAAATTATGTTTTTTTATAATCTCATAATTAGTTTTTTAATTGGGTGATAGGGTACCCATCGGGGATCGGGTAACCGACAAATTAGGGATGGAGATAGAAGTAGAGATATATGTCAGGTTCGAGTATTAAAATATAAATCGGGTTCGGGAATAGGTACTTCACTACCCGATGGGTAAGGTACCTGTTGCCATCCCTAGTTGAAATATTACCACAAATATTTGGTGGAAGGTGTTTTATTTATACTCATTTGTTATTACATTTTAATCATTCAAACTATAATCTGAAACAATATTATATTTATTAAAAAAAATTAAATGATTTAATTATCATTAACTCGAATAAGTAGTTACAAATAAAAAATTAAATAAAAAAATAACATCATTAAAATTAAAACAACTAAGTGAAAAGGTAAATGTTAAATAATATGATAAATTTGTAAAATCTAAAATTATAATGAAGAAGAACCAACAATCTTGTAATTTTTGTAGGATAACTCCAAAGCATTTCATTTTCCCCAATCTTCTCTTCTCTGCTAAATCTTTTCATTTGTTCATTCATAATGAATCTCTCAATGACGGCGACGAGCTCAGACTCCAAATCAACAATATACAATTACAGGTGCAAATAATGTGAGCCTTAACAGTTAGACGAGTCGAAGGACTTTAGTTTCTTTGTGATTTCTTTGAGAATCTCTCAATGACGGCGACGAGCTCAGACTCCAAATCACCTCTCACATCCTTAAGAAATTAGTTCTAGACTTGGAACTAGATAACCTCATCCTTTCTTCAACATTAGGTACCTTCCATATATATGTTTTCAAAATAGTTAAATTGTTTGGTTATTACAGTGTATGTGAGCCTTCAATATTTTTCCGATCTAACAATGTCTCTAATTTTTCTCGCGACCTACAATTCTCTAATGATTTACCGCATTTAATAAATTCCTCTTTTCCTTTACGATTAAACAATAATTACTTATTTCTTTGAGTTATATATGTACGGTGTTACCATTATAAACATGTCTACCTATTTCAATATCAAAACAACAATATCACGGTAAACATGTCTACCTATTTCAGTGGGCTTATTTTGATATACAAAGAAAGACCATAGTGTTTATTCTTATGTGGATGTAGTTTTACTAAATATTTGTTGATATTAGTAAGACTTATTTGATCTCTATTAAAATAGACAATTTGTTTAGGTCAAATAGTTACTATTTTCAATATTGTTTAGAACACATAATTTTATTTCTCCAAACATATATATACTACATCTATCTAATGTACTAATGCTTTGATTTAAGTTACCAAATTCGATACTTGATGTTGAATTTTATTTATGACTCGTGTTTATTCTTAGTGCTTAAGATAACTTAGATATTGTTAATTGATTGTTTTAATTTGTTTTCATTATGTAATGATGTTTCTTTACTACTTCTATTGTGTGTTACTTTAGCGTTACAATAATTAATGACATTATGTTTTTAAAAGTAATACAAATATAAGAAATATATATGACTTTAACTTAAAATTAAGAATATAATCTACTTCAATCTTCGTTCAAACTAACAATAACTTGTTGTTTACTAAAATATGCCGATATTGTATAATATACTTATAATAATTTTGAAAAATCGTAACAAAATTAATTTAGTGATATTTTTAATATTATTGAAAACTTTATTATAATTTCATTTGTTTTAGATCTATTATCTATACACGAAAATTAATTTCTTCATATTTATAATATATTATTAATCCAATTGCATATCAATTTAGTGCATCTAAACCTTATTTAATTTTATTTATTTTGTAGAACATGGTATATTATTATTAATGGATGATAACAGTTTAGTACAAGTAAAAAAAGATTACTTCTTAATGTGATAACTCAAACCAATATTGTAATTGTGAATTGGTTTCAAGAACAACAACCTATACCAAGAGTTTCACAATATGACACTGAGGGAAATAATACATTAAGAAAAATATTGTCAAAAAGATTATATGGAGAGAAAGACAAGACTTGTTTTGACTTATTACGTTTCACAAAATACGGTTTTACTATTTTTTTATGAATTTCTGCGTAAAAAGTGTTTACACGATAATAGGCTAATAGCAAAGTGATCGTTGAAGAATTTGTAGCCATGTTTTTTCTTGTACTAGGACATGGAGTAAAACTTTGGGTACTTGGAGATAACTATATTCGTTATTTAGAGACAATTAGTAGGTGCTTTCATGAAGTACTACGATTGATTCTCAATTTAAGTAATTAAGGATTTTATAAGATTACCTAATCAAGTTGGAATATTGATGAGAATGATCATAAATGGAGGTGGTTCAAGGTTAGTACCAAAATTAAGTTTGACGTATATTTGTAGATTAATTTTGAAATTATATAGTTTGATTTTAAATTTGTTAGGATTGCCTTGGAGCTTTAGATAGAGCACATGTTGAGATGACTATTACACTTAAGGATCAAAGTAGATATCGAAATAGGAAACAACAGCTTTAGATAGAGCACATGTTGAGATGACTATTACACTTAAGGATCAAAGTAGATATCGAAATAGGAAACAACAGATAACAACTAATGTTTTTGGAGTATGTGATAGAAAGAGTTTGAAATTTCTTTATGTTCTTCCAGGATGAGAAGATTCATCATCAGATTCAAAAGTTTTACGAAGTGCATAATGAGAGAAATGGATCAATTTCTTGTGCCGACTTGTATTGATTTTTAAATTTTATTTATATTATTAGCATTAAGAACATACTAATAAATTTGAATTTTATTTAGGAAGTTATTATCTAGTTGATGCTAGATAAGCAAATACTCCAGAATTTTTAGCTCCTTATCGTTCTACTCGTTATTACCTAAATGAATGGTCGAGTCATGGCAATCGTCCTTCTAACTATATGAAATTATTTAACCTACGACACTCTTTAGAAAGATATTCAGTAGAGGAACATTTAGATTGATGAAAAAATGATGGGCAGTATTTCGTCAACAATTATTTTTTGTACTAATACACATGCGGTTTTTATACACTAGTAAAAAATTAATTATTAAGGAGATCAATAACCCTCGGAGAAAGGTGAAATGCCTTCAGTGATAATCTTTCCCGAGAGTGATAAATGCTCTTGTGTCTCGGTGATATAACTGTCGGTGAAAAAAAAAGATTTGCGAGGGCGTATGTAGCCTTTAGTGATAACTGTAAATTATTTGCGAGAGCATGAAAAAAACCCTCTATGATAACTGAATATTATTTGGAAGGGCATGAAAAGCCCTCGGTGATACTGTCCATTATTATTCCTCACATCAATCCTAATAATAAATAAACAAATTGATGATTGGATAATTAAGTCAGTTAGGATTAGATTTTAGGTTTTACCTTTTAGCATCAGATTTCCACTGAGCTTTAAGTCTTTCATCCAATCTATCTTTAGCGACCCTAGCTACACCTCCAAGCTCTTCAACTTGATAAATCTGGTTAGTTGTGCTTCTCTACTGTATATATTATCCAGATTCAATCACTAATTATAATCAACAACAACTAACTAGAAGAATTATAATTAGAAGAATTACCGGGGCAAAGCTATTATGAGATGCGAAATTACTCGAATACAAACAAAAAGAAGATCTACTTGTTGATCCAACTGTTCCAATCGCTAAATCAGAGAAATCGACTCCAGTATGATGAAATCGTCGCCTCCGAGCACTTTCAACTCCATGAAGCATGCCGCTCATTTCTTAATCAACGATATTAAAGAAAAACAAATAGAAAGCTGATTAATGTAACAACAGGTTTAAGCAATTGACGGAAATACTCTGTCTGTAAAAGAAAATCATTAACCATATTAGCATTCATGAACACTAAACTAAACAAATTCATTTGAGAAATTGAATTTCACTAACTTGACAATCTTCAAGAGCTTGAAAACAATAGAAGAAATGCTGGTCTAAAATCATTAGATGTTCAACATTTGTTGTTCAAATTGCCTTAACCAAAACCTAAAGATAAAACAGAAAAACAGAATCTTGCGAGATTGAACCACATAAAAAAGAATTAATCATTGAATTGATAGATTTTCTATAAATTATAGCCTAACACTCACAGTTGGCCTTCAAAGAAAAGAAATCAGATATCACATAGGAAAAAGAAAGACAGAAACACACCAGAAAAATCTACAAACATATATCAATTTTAAGATTCAAAAGACTTCCACAAAAACTCAAAATTTTCAATCACTGTAATTATATATAATCAAATTTGAGAGGGTTGATTCCTACATAGAAAGACAGAGAGAAAAACAACTCCTTTCTCCATTAGAATTTGATTAGAAATAAGAATATATATAACGATAATCAACTCAATAAGTGGATGAATCAGAATGAGAGATGAAAGTATACCTAACCCGTTGATTAGGGTTGGCTCTGTGGCTGTCCAAGGGAGAGAGGAATCGACAACCTCTTCTTCCTGGGAGTTTCGTGTTCGTCGGGGAAATCGGCGAGCTTACCTGATCGAAGATTCCGCTTAAAGCTTGGAGAATCGGAAACGGAAGAAGCTTAGAGATCACGCGCCGGTGGAAGAGAGATAGAAAGAAGAAAAAAGGAAGAAAAGAAAATAAAAGAATCTGTTTTAGGGAAAATTAGAAGATATCAACGAGGCATCGTTGATAATTTTTTAATAGAAATTCACCGTAAGCTGATACCAATGGCCCTCAGAATTATTAATTATCTGTGTGAAAGTGAAGAGCTGCTCTCCACAGTGAGAGCGAAGTGCTCCTCTCGGTAAAATATTTATTTCCGAGAGTTTTCAATCGGTTCTTTTCCTCGTAATTACACCTTTTCCATTAAAATATTTATTTCCGAGAGTTTTTAATCGGTTCTTTTCCTCGTAATTACACCTTTTCCACTAGTGATAACATAATTATAGGAATTGGTCATATTATTTTTTTTACATAGATACACAAATATTTGTCTCAATAATTTATTTATTTGAATGACAAGTTCGTATTATTAATGTTTGTTGTGTTCTTCATAACTACATACGCGAGTGTAGACACCTTATTTCTACACCCTGTGTATCCAATAAATAACCCGATCATGCTTGTTTATTGGATCGGAAAAATAAAAACATAAAAAAAGATCTTTGGAAAACTGATTTAGAAAAGCTTGAAAAACAATGATTCAAACGACAAATTCCAAAAATGCAAATGCATGAGTGCCTCTTAGCTTCAAAATGACCGGCACGAAAATGTACCAAAGGGTAATTTTGGAGCCCGTTTATGGGTTAAACCACTATTTTTCATAACGACTCGATTTCCGGAACTCGTGACACATTCATATCATTCGTTTTGAAAAATTATGAATTTTGAGTATAATATTGCTATTTGTAATTGTGTGCAAAAGATGTTCGAAAAGATGAAAAACCGAAAAAAATGAGTCAAACTGGTGAATCAACTCATGAACCGGCGAGTCAACTCGGGTCAAAGGGGAGTCAAACGCGGGTCAACCAATTAGAGGAGGGATTTGACCACCCATTTGAATTTTGTTAAGATTGGTGGATTATTTGAAAAAATGAGATTTGTCCAAAAAGAGAAGGTGGACTTGAACTCTTAGAATTTCATTAAGCCTATAATGATTTAAAACTTCAAAAATTCTCCTTGGCTTCAATATTTGACGAAATTTGATCATTTTTGGTGTTTTGAAAAGGGGGATGAGTCATGTACAAAGGCTATTTCAGCTCAATTTCATGTTGGGGTCTTCTAGCTTGACGAAATATCGACATGAATGAAATGTGTTTAAATAAAGATCAATGTAGACACCTCTTCACTCAAAATTTATAACTAGAGTTATAGTTGGTGGATTTGAGTGATTCAACTTGGGTTAGGAATTCAATCCATGCATCATTCAAATGGAGCCGGTCCCAAACCATGGCTCGACATTTAGAGCACTTGCCCAGTTAATGCAAGTGAACGTTTGAATCCTAGGGGTTATCTGGAGGAAGGTTACACTTTAAAAATTAATATCTTTCAATTCACTTGGCCATTTTGGGTGAATGAGCTATCATTGGAAATTCTTTTGACTCAGCTTTCTAATGGTACCGAGTAGACCTCCTAGTTCGCTAACCTAGGTCGCCCGTAATAATATTCATACATGTGGTGACCTGTCTCTGTACAATCATTTTCCTGGTGAACACATACTTTATTTGTCGAAACTCAAAACGTGTGAGTTGTAGGAAAGACTCATGTATTTCCAATGCCTACTCGCTCATCCCGTGAGGAGCGCTGAGTCAAAAGTTGTGGGTGTTTGAGGTCTCGGGTGTCGAAACCGTAAGGATGTTGAAGATTAAATAAAAAATGAACTTTGAAAAATCATAACTTGGTCTTGGGGACACCGTTTGAGCTGATTCAAAGAGGGGGTTTAAGGTCGTTGGGTTGTGAGTCCACCATAAATATTTCAGGCTCATTGGGTCAAAAACTTGGCTTGGTTAACCCATTAAAGAAGAGGCTACTAAGTGTTAACAAAGGAAATGAGATTCAAAATATTAAAAAAAAAATAGAAAAGAAAGAATCTCATTTTTTTTTATACCGAGAGTACCCTTCTTATTAAAAAAAAAAAGAGTCCAGTTCAACGAAAAGGAGGTTTTTTGGTGGAGGATGGACAGTTACAGTGTAAAGGGTTCAGCAGTTCAATCTCATTTTTGATTTATTGATGGTTTATTGATTTGTTGAATTAGACTGTCTGTTGGTTAAATAATTAGCTGGTAGATGTTATGGTTAGGTTTAGTTTAGATTTAGATTTAGGATGAGATTAAATCTTATCTAATACACGTAGCGGCCGATTCTGCGATCCTGAAGCGAAAAAGATGACAGATCAAGCTTCGCTGGAAGATCTGAGATTCATACCAGAGATTCAATCCTCCTTCTGTTCCACGATGCTTGAATCCGAGGATGCTTGAGTAACTGTCGTGCGACGACGATAGCGAGGAGATCTGAAATGACAAGCGACGCTCTGTTTTCAGACGACGCCGGAGATAATCGGGAAAGAAGACAAAGGCGATTTTTTTTTTTGTTATTTCCAATTTCCTCAGCTCTTCTAAGAGTTTTAAAGAAGCCTTCGGGCCTTTTATTCTTTTAAAATAACTTAAACACTTTAATTTTGAATTAATTAATTAATTTGAAATTAAATTGGTCTCTGATTTCTTTTTTTATTTTGGTTGAACCCCAAATTTTTTTTCTCATTTAATTTTGATTTCAAACATTAAAAATTCCAAAATTAAATAATTTTCTTTAAGTTTGGTTTGTATATGGTATTTAACAAACAACTTAAAACGATGATTCAAATGTTCAAACATTTTTTAAATTGTTCAAATTTTTCCAAAATTCAAAAACATTATTTTTTTTAAAATTAAAAATTTTCTTGAAATTTAAAGGCACGTTTGAGAAAATTCAAAACTTTAAAAAGCTGTAACTTGAATTTCATTAGTCCAAAAATCAAAAGTGTAAGCTTCTAACAAATATTTTCAATGTTCATAAATATTTTTAGATTTTTTAAGTCCGTTTGAAAAAATATCTATCTCGATTCATATGAGCTTTCTAAAATTATTTTTGACCATCATATGAATTTTCGGAAATTTTGGAAATTATTTTTAAAAATTACTCGTTTTAATGTGTTATATTCGAAGTTTTCTCAACTTCTAAAATTTTAAAACAAAACACTTAGAATTTTTGATTAATTTATTTTACCTTCTTCGTTTCAAAGGAATAAAATTTTAAACTCTAATTTGAATCATCATCTTCTCCAATCCGTGATCATTTTTTCCTCGGGAATAGTTCCCAAGCTTTTCATTGTTTTTGATCTTGTCAATACCTCGTGAATATGATTAGTCCATTTACAAAAATGGTTAATGTTTATCACACAAGTAAAAGAGTTCTGAACTCAAAATGAGAACGTAATAATTCTTCAAACATCAACTGACCAATCATTTAGGAGTAAAGACTATCTATGAAGACATGCGTATATGACATAACGTCGTAGACCCTTTCCTAATACGTAACTAAACTCCAAACTCTTAAAACGAATCTCTGATTTTATTTTTTAGTTTATTTGAGAAGAAAACTAAAGTGACGACTCTAAAGTCAATTAAATCAATACATCCGTGAGTGAATCGATTTAAAACCTATACTATTTTAGAGAACTCTATTTTGGTTCCTCGCCCCTTTTCACTTTTTACGGGATGCAGAAGAATGTAAGTCAATGAGTTCTTTAACATATAGTTTGCCATAATACACGAAAAATATTTTATTTTAAAAAACAGTGCACGTGTCGAACCTACCTAAAAATCTCTCGTCTCCTACCGTGGGAGCACGCGAGGAAGGTAATAATGAGGTTGATAATTTTTGGATCGCACAAACTTCCCTTAAAGACGGGGTGATTTTTTAGGGGAACGAAAAAACGCGTACAGTGATATTGCAAAAGAAATGGATTATCCCTTGTTACATGAGGTTGATTGTGATTTGACACAACAATCAAATGAAGTATTTGATGTAGACTATGAAAATTTCATAACTAAATGTACAAGGTGGTAATCAATGGACAAATTTAGAGATAATATGGAAAGGGAGATGTATAACCAATATCAAGTTAGGAGTGGTAGAACTTAGTTACGGGTTGTTAGTGGATTTATATCTACTTGAACATTTTTTTAATTTATGTTAAGCTAGTATAATTGCGGTGATGTGTATATTCTATTATCAAATGATATAAAATCTTTGTTAGTGTCTTTTCTAATCAATCTCATACTTTGACTATCTATTTTGAAAAGATAGAGAGAATGAAGACTAAATCTTATCTCAAGTAGACATCAATGATGGATAATGTGCTAACAAATGTATTGCTTGAGCAACATAATTTGGGAAATCATTCTCCTTACGGATGGAAATCTGTTGCATATGCTGCCGTGGTTTAGGGCCGACCCTAAAGATTGGAGGGCCAAATGCAAATTTGAATTTTGTGTCACATAAAACTATAAATATTTTTTTTAGAATTAATAATTATAAATTAACAAAATATATATCCGAATAGAGGAAAAACGTCTCCCACTTATATTATCCTTAGAAAACTTATCTTTAAAATCTTAATAGTACCGTTGAGCTAACATTATCTTTTTTGAATCATTGATATTTCCCCACAATCTTGGATCATAGTTAACATCAACATCCTTTTCAAATTCAAACTTATGTTTAAATTCTTAGTTAACACATTTATCCTCAATATTAACATTTATAGTCATGGGTTGTTCAAGTATCTCATCTCCAATCCTATCATTTTCTTCATTATCCACTTCATCCTCAAGATTACTAATAGGTTGTTCCAATACTTTATCTCATACGTACTCTTACACTATCATTTTCTTCATTTCCATCTTGACTCAAAGGTAAAGAACTTTGATTTTTTACAATGAACAATTTAGAAATTGAACACACTAATGATTTTGTTGTTGTCTCATGCCGTTTCTTGATATTTATTTTACAAGCACATGACTCATATTTTCGATCTTTATCATTTATATTATTTTTGTCATTTAAACCTAAAATATTTAAACCAATTTATAAATTCTAAAGTTAATAATAAATTAATGCATTAAGTAAGATTATTTAATTATATCTAAACTTCAAAAAGAAAAAAAAACTTAGTGATATGTTTTTCGTAATTTTGAAGCATTATATTGATGATATATGGTCTGATTTCTCCACAATAAGAAAATATAATCATATATATTTTAAAGTGATAAAAGATTATGAATATAAACATAAGAATTAAAAAAATTAAATAAATAAGTGCGTCTATAACATCATTACCTCAAAGATGATTTTTACTATCTTTGTAAAATGCTGCAAATAGTAGGATTTATGGTTAGAAAATTACGATTAAAATATTAGGTTAGAAAATGATGGTAATATTAGAATAGAAAAGAGTGTGAAATAAAATTAATTAATTATATAATTAATATTTATATATAATATTAAATGAGATATAAATGGATAATATATTATAATACGAAGAAGTGATAAGAAACGGAGATAAAATGTTATATATATATATTTTATAATATATTTAATTTAAAAAGGAAAAAAGATTAATAATATAATATAATTAATAATCTATATTATATATTAAAAAAATGGTGGCATAAATGTGAGAGACCATGTCCAACTAATTGTCCTTAGGTAGTATTTGTCCAGGAGTTCCATGAAAGGATTTTTGGAATAAAACTCAGTTTTTATCCCAAAACTCAAACATCTTATCAATTATTAAATTAAATAATTTTATCATTTAAATATCAAAATTACACTCTAATTTTATCTTCTTTCTAAATTAGCATTCTATCACCTATACAATATCCTCTAAAGTCAAAGGGTAAATTAGTTTTTAAATTTTAAAACCAGTTTTTTCTTAATTTTTACTAAACAAGATTTTTTAGAATAAAATCCAAGTAAAACTCAAAAAAACTCTTTCCTCAAACAAGCCCCAAGTGGAGAAAAAAATTAAGTTCTATAACATATATTGTGATTAGATGGGGATAGGACAACAATCTAGGAGATTAGAGTCCTTTGATCCCAATATATGTTTGCTTCTTCTAACCGCGGCAGGGGCATAAATGTAATATTTCTTTTAATTAATTTTTTTTTTATATTTATGCCCCTATCGCGCTGTGAGAGAAAATAAAAAAAAAGATTACGTTTATGTCCTCACAGCGAGCAGCATATATTGAGATCAGAGGAGAGGAAGACCATCTAGATTGCTATAGTCAAAAGTCATTTGACTAAGACAATTGTGTATTTGATCATAGAGATCAATCTTAATACAGTTAAAATACTGTTTTTAATTTTAAAGTCACCAATAATATATAAATCAATAAAATGGAGAGATGAAAGTTGTTTCTTTCTTATATTTATATTTTATAATGAATATCATGCATTCTTATAGTTATAACTATTTTTAAGTAAAAATGTAAAGATTTTTTTTTTTTTTATTTGAACTAATTTAGTAATTTATTTTTGCCCAATTTATTTTTGCCCAATTTATTTTTTGCGTGGATAATATAACTCTCAAACATTCATAACTCATTTAATTAAAAACGATTTTACCATAATCAAACTTTAATATAAAACATTTTTTAATTAGGATACAAAATATAACTTGTAAAAAAAAAGTTTCAATTAATTAATTTACACAATATATTTTAAAAATATATGAACCGTATCTGTGACATGAAAATTAGAAGAAAAAAAAGGATATATAAAAATTGTATGTCTATATTTTTACCCAACTTTAGGTAGATAAAAAAAATTAAGGAAGAAATAATATTAAAAAGCCCCCGGCGAGGATCGAACTCGCGGCCTTTCCCTTACGAAGGGAACGCAATACCACTATGCTACGGAGGCGTTGGTTTCTTTATTTTTAATATAACTATATCTTTTCAAGTGACAAATACGCATTACTCAAGGGATTCAGTATCTTTCAAACATCTTATGGAATATAGTTAGGCATTTTAAAATATTTTTTCAAAATCATCAATAAGCCCTTTGTCTATACTAGGGATTAACAACTCAACCGAATCGATTTTTTTTATTCGTCATATATATATAATGTCTTAATAAAGTACTGGTGGATTTGAGGTTGTGATAGAAAAGTGGTGAAAGTGGATAGTGAAAAAGTTTGGAGAGTTTATGTCAAGGCATATTAGTTTATGTTGCCTGAATTCTTATTTTAAGATAACACTTTTATATATTTTTTATTTGTGACTTGCTTATAGGCATACCCAGATGGATGGAGTCATTATAGAAGTAAAATTAATGTTAAGATCTGATAAGATTTGTTAATATTTGTGGACAAGATAAAAGCTAATAGAAATAGAGTTGAAACAGTTGATGAAGGCGCGAAAACTATGTTATGTTTGAAGATATAGAGAGTTGTTCAAAATTAAATAAAGAATTAACCAGTGTAAAATGATCTTATAAGAGAACTCGTCATAATGATATTGTCAGTACTGCAATATCCAAGATGGCTGACGTGGTTGGTAAGACATACAATGTTGAAAAGACAAATGCTCAACAAATTTTTGATGAACTATAAAATATTTTGACTTAGAGAAGACACAATTTTTACAAGTTGTTGTACTCACAAAAACGAGAGGAAATTCGAGGCGTTTCTACAATCCCTTAGCATATGAGGCGTGCATGAATTTTTTTACAAATAAAGAAATGATCATCAAGATATGAGATTTTTAATTTCTCATTTTTGTGAATTTTTAATGTGATTTTTTTGTTATTAAGACTATTTTTTTTTATTTCATATATGAGTAAGGAGATACTTGAGACTAATTGCATACAAAATTATAAACTTGTATATGTTACTTTGATTTTCGATCAAAATATTATTATTTTGTCTGGTTGATTTTTTTTTTGTTTTGTTTAAAAGTATTGAAATAAAGTTATTTTTAATTATTTGTCAAAATTATGTTATAAAATAATTTCTTCATCCAAACCAGAGAATTGAAACTGAATTACAATTCATCCAAACAAAAAAAAATTGAAACTGAAATACAATTTTACATTTGAATTGATTGTTCCTTGCTAATTTTGGTGGAATTGAAATGGTTTCATACTTTTAAAGAAAACATATATTTTCACTTGTTTATGATAGTTGGATTAATGGTAAGTGGTAATAGTAAAAACCAATCCATAATTACTCCTAAAATAATCTTTTTATTTATAAAGGTAAAAATAGATCCAGGGTTACAAATTTGTCCAATATCTCTAAACATATGAGATAAGAACCTAATCGATTCAATTCACACTTGGCTCGTTAATTTTATGCACCCTTTAAAAAAATAACAAAAATAAACAGTTGACATTGATTGACAACGTTTCCGTATGTCATTGAAATGTAAAGAAAGGCAATTAGAGTTATAATATGATATTTATTCAAAAACAGATTTAACTTCTAATAAATAATAAGAAAAAAAAAACTAACAACCCAAATTCATTTAAACAAAGATTGAAACATCTATGATCAAAGACTTGACAACCACTCTAATCTATTAGAAGCTGTTGGATACAGCTTTCAACAAGAGTGGCAAGTTTTATTATATTATATTACATGTTCACTTGTCCTAGATCTTATCCATCCATGATTTCTTTCTTCTCATGTTGATCCTCCTTGTGCCCACCTGGCAACTTCTCCTTAATCTTCTCTTTCTTCTTCCTCCCTCCTACTCCATCGTCCTCAGAGCTAGAGCTTCCGGAGCGGAAAAATATGACTCCGGCGGCTCCATGGAAGTCCGGTTGCTGCTTGTGTTTGCCCACTAATCCCCTTCCGTCTCCTCCGATTCTAGTTCCCGTGCCAGACAAATAGTCACCCAAGGAGCCGCCGGGCATTTCATATTCCCATGTGGTGCCGGTGCCAACATGTTCATGCTTAAGTGGGTTTCCGCACTGATCAGTTGTCTGACGAACCGGTATTCCACACTCCTCTGTCTGAGGAGAGCAAATGGGGTTTCCAGCATCGTCGGTTTGGCGACCGTACTTTGTTCCAAACTGAGCCATCTCTTGACCGTCTGAATATATGATTGTCAAAAACGATTTTTTTTTTTGTCCGAGGGGAAAAATCTGAGTGTATTGCAAGTTGATAAGATGAGAAAATAGTGGGATTAGATTCTAGATTATTATATAGGAGCGAAGAGAGAGAGAGATCTGGATGGGGCAGATTAAGTATAAGCTACGTGCATGACATATGAAGGGTACACGTATTCTCATGCAATGAGATTGTGCCATGTTGTAAACGTATGGGTGAATTCGTGTCTTTTTGTAGGTTTCAGATTATCATGGATTTACTCTTATATAAAAAAAAAAGAATAATAAAAGATGGAAAGGTAATTTTAGAATGTTTTAAGGGACAATTTAATGGAAAGGTAATTATGGTTATTATATTGGATAAAGATCTGAATGTTCGAAAAAAAAAATAAAAAAAATTGATCGAAATAATTATAAATCCATTTAACCGAATTTTGATAGTTTATAATTTATTGTATTGATATTTTTAGTTTAATTAATAAAAAATCGATGAATAAATCGGCAGAATATATATATACTTGTTTTTTATATTTTGAAGAATATGTCTTTCTACATCGTATATAACAGATATATATAATATCATGATTTGTTTTTTTTTTTTTTTTGTTAAGGGTTTGAATTTTGGTGAGAAATAACACATATTTATTATTTTATATTTTTTTTTATTTTTTAAACTTATTTTGATTTAATTAATATTTTAATATATTTTTTAAGTTAAATTTTTTTGTTAATTAATTTATTAAAATTTTATTTATAAAAGGTTTTTCAATCATTTTACATTTATTTATTTTTAATAGTATATGTTTGTTATTTTGTTTTCATATTCTTCTTTATTATATTATATATATATATATATATATATTTTTTTTTTTTTCAATGATAATCGATTTTATAACTGACCACATCAACCCCATCAACCAACAGAAGAATAAGCATTTTGAAAAAATGATACTAATAAAATTTTCAGTAAAAAAATCAACATAAACCTTTACCCCTATATATTCCTATCTTATTCTCATAGGTGATAGCATTCAATTTATTTTAAAAGTTGACATGTTGTGTATATTTGATTAACCTTGTATACATGTTCAGTTTTTTGTTTTTTTTATTTGAAATAATTAATATTATATAATTATAAATATTAATCACCTTAATTTTTTAATATATATATTTTTTATAAATTATTTATAATATATAACTTATTATTTAATTATATATTTAAAAACGTAATGTTTTATTTAAAATAATTTGTGTTTTTTTTATTAGTTTAATTTTAAATATTAATAAATTAGTTAAATTAAAAAATAATTTATTTTAAAATAAATTAAATGTATATAATTTTTTTTATTAATATGTAATATATAATTTTAATTAAAATAAAAAAAGTAAATAGAAAATAAGACATAATTGTTTTTTATTTTTTCATATATTATTTTTATGTATATTTTTAATGTCTTTTTTTTATCTATTATATAATTTATTTATTATAAAAAAAATAAATTTTATTTTATTAATCATTATAACAATTATAAAACTTAAAAAATATATATAATATTGTTAATTTTTTTTTATTTTTCTTAATAACTTATAAGTTATAAATCTTTAAATTCATTGTTACAATAATGAATTGTTTTGTAACATGTTCTTTGCAACCAAAACAATACAAAAATAAGTAATTAGTAACTAATTTAGTAACATCAATAACCATTCTACTAACATAACATAATGTGAAGTTTAGTAGCAATTAGATGTTATTCTGATGTTTGGAAATTTTAAACTTATATCGTCACTCCTTTTGTATTTATAATATTGTAATTAAAAGTTAGTCATTTTTGTTTCAACATAGGTAACGTCTCAAAATTTCTTATCTTCTATTTTATTTATTTTTAAATTTTAAATAGTCTTTATATTTTAGAAAATATTTTTGAATATTTTAAATAAATTTAGAATTGACTTATATATATTATAAATTTGCAACCTATTTTTTTTTTTAAATTAGGAAAATACTTTGCGTAAATTAACGTTTTTTAGAGATTCTGTTTCGGTTTGAGGTTTGGTTACACTCGGGAAATAGCTCTCGCGCTTACTCCTTTATGCCCGTTAAAATGACGGTCTCTAATTTAAAATTTTGGCCAATTTTAAAATTTTATTGTTTTACACTTTTAATTTTTGAATGATTTAAATAATAATCATTAAATATATTAAAATTTAGAATTTAAATCATACTTGGAGATCAGATTTTGATTGATTTTTATACTTATTTGTTGTTTTTCTTCTTCTTCTCCCCGGAGTCTTTTTTTTCGGTTTTCTTCTAGATCTGAATTCTTTTTATAGGGGATGAACTAACTTCAAATATTTTACCAAAGTCAACCATCTTAGTTGAACGTCATGTGAACAGATTAAATCTCTTTCTTCGTCTTTATTTGCGGTTGGAAGCTTTAATTGTTGGTTGAAGCTTATCTTCCCCGCCTTCTAAAGATTCTTCTATTGAAGAAGAGGACAAAGCTGCATCACTAATCTTATCTCCTTTGTTGACGCGAAGAAGAACACTAGTAAAAAATGCATAATTACCGAGGACGATCACTGAAAGCGTTTAAATGTTTTCAGAAATATTTATTTCACCGAGAACAATTGTCTGATATTTATTAAAGTCACCGAGAGCAATATTGTTCCCTCGCTGATAGTTTTTATTACTGAAAGATAATAATTCATGCTTTCAATAAAATTCATTTATTTTCCCTTAACCTTTCTTCATTTCTTCATTTCTTCTTTCTTTCTTTTTCCTCTCGCTTCCATCGCATCTCCCTTTCTAATTCTCCAATTCTGGCGTTCCTCATCCAAGCCCGTAGAAGGAGCTAAGAGAAGATTCTCTGATTCCGCCTGTCCTCCATCAGCTCCACAATTTCTACTGCCCTCCGTTAGCACCCCAATTTTCGGTAATGGCGAAAGGGAGAACTACCTCCAGGCTTACAACTAGGTGATCGTCGACTGTCCCGCTCGTTCTCGCCATGCTTACAGATGAACACAAGACATGGTAGCAGGGTTTAACTTCCCTGATCAGATCCCGCAAATTGAAATCTGAATTCGACCAGTCTAAGGTAAAGAGTGCCTCCAATTCCTCTTGCATACGGTGAAATCTTACTCTCTCTTTAGACTCTATTGTGAATATAGACTCTATTATGAATATTATTCTTGAGACTTTACTGATTATTTTTGTTTTAAGATTGAAGTTGTATTTCCTTAGGAATTCATGTAGGTTTTGTCTTGAATCATGTGAAAATGCATTTTTGTTGAAAATTGAACGCCAATAACATACTGAAAGTTTAGCTTGCAACTTATTTTTGTTCTTCGAGCAGAACTTAATGGTTTCTTCAGTTCTCTAGAGTTAAGTGTCAGTTTATCTCCTAATAACTAGCTTTGGTAAAAGTTGTTTCTTTTTTATGATCTTAGATTAAAGTTTTCTACCCACCTGTACCTTTTTGTGTATGGTATGCCGAAGCATTCACTAGTCTCATAGGATTGAGCAAGATGGGATTATAATCATATAAGTTTCTATTGTTTTGCAAGACCCTTATTTTTGCTAGATGGTTCATAATTTCTCTTACTAGTAAAAATAAGAAGCATCAACAGATACTTGGTGAATGATCATGTAGGTGTGTTGTGGGACCATTGACTTTAATATATTATCATATTGCTGTTCTGGTTTTTAGTTTATATAATCTAGCATTTTACCGAGAGTAGAGCTTTAGGTCTCGGTAATTATTAAATATTTTCGGCGAGAGCCTTTCACATTCGGTGATAATTTATTTCCGAGAGCTACAAATGTTCTCGCAGATACTTTTTTTTCCACCGACAGCTGTATCACCGAGACGTTGCGAGGGCATTTATTTCCCTCAGTGAACACTATCACCGAAGGCATTATCTCTTTCTCCGAGGGTTTTTGCTCTCCTTAAAAATCAAATTTTTACTAGTAGAAGATGATACTGTCGATCTTATCATAAGAGATAAGTTCAATTTTTTTTTGTGGTGAAGGAGGTGGTGACCGCTTCATTTGGGAGCTCGGCAGGAGGGAGGAAGTGACTGAGGAGGCTAGTTTTTTTTTGGTGAAATTAGGGGCTCAAGCCCTTTTAATCACACACGAAGGTTTCTCAAATTTTTTTTATCATTGTTTAAAGAGCTCTTTGACCTTTTTACTTATTTAATTTATATCAAAGCCCTTCTTTTGGCCTTTTTTAGACGTTGGGTATGTTTGATGCCTGGGTCTTGCCTGCTTGGGTTTTTAATATAGGTCCAATCATTTGGCCTAAGCTTTGTTTGGTTTGGATCAAATGGCTTATGCCTTATTTGATTTTTTTATTTGTCAAAAATAACCTAGAATTATTATTATCACTAGTAGAAAATGCATAATCAATGAGGACTATAACAGAGATGATTGAAAGTTATCGGAAATAAATATTTCACCGAGGGCATTGATTCGCTCTCATTGATACTTATATAAATTGCCGAGGACAGAACTTCACTCTCGCTGTTATCTTTTATTTCCGAGAGCCTTTGATTTATGATCTCGGTGATTTTTAATTAAATTTTTTCTTTGAGGGATCCCGATAACACCTTCGTTGATATCTTTTAATTTTTCCCTAAATGCTAATTTTTTTCTTTATTTCTTCTTCTTTCTTTTTTTCTTTTTAGTCCTCCGATTGATCCTCCAATTCCACCACACCACTTCAGAGCCTTTGATTCCACCAGCACCACTCCGATTCTGGCCTCTTCCTCTCTCCAAATCGATTTCACTTCGATTGGCGACTTGGCGAGAGTTTGGCGATTGGCGCTGCAGATTGGCGATTTCACTCCGTCGACTCCCTACTAAAACAGGTAATTGAAATGTTTATCAATATTTTAGCTTAGGCTTAGATTCATATCACGCATCAAACTGCAGTTTCAATTGGAAATGGATGAATAAAGGATAACTGATATATTGATTTCTTAAAAATTATATTTTAGTGCGATTTTTCCATTCACATGATATGACATCCCTTGACTGAGCTTTCATTTATAATGCTGTATAACTCCTAAAAATCTTGTTAGTATTGGTTATGGTTTAGGTTTGTGTAGAAAATGTAAGTAGGAAGAATGATATGACATATCATACTTGTTAATCAGTAACAACAATTAGGACCAAGTTTAGAACAGAATCAAACAATTGGATCTCTCCATACTACAATCGCTTCAACCCCTAATCAATCATATAATGAACATTTAAAGATCAATAACTATAAATTTTCCTAATCTATAAAAACAAAGTCAAGTTAGGTCATTTTAAGCACGAATACATTCAATACACATCTAATCAATAAACGCATTCATAAATTGTTAATTTAAAGAGATGTTGACCTTCAGATTGCATTTTCCTGGCCAACTTGATACATTCCCCACGAAAACTTGTTGGTTTTGCATTCCTTTAATTCCATTAGTGCATCATTTCCATTTTTCTATATCGTGTTATTTTAAATGGTTGCATAGACTAAAGTTGCATGTAGAGTGACTTTCTTTTTCTAACCTTATTATATAAATTTGTTAGAAGTAAAAATGAGTATCTATAAGTTTTATAGTTTTTAATAGTTTAACTTTAATTTAATATTTTTATGAATAATTACAAGGTTTAATATCGTTATTTTGAAGTATGGTAGTAAGAGCTAAATTAGCTTCTAATTTAGTTTATACCTACTTTCGTTCATAGCTTTGCTATACTGATCTTTGTGTCGACGAAATCACAAGAAGCAACCTAGCTAGCTATCTCCGGCCAGTTGACTAGGTAAGTAATAGCTTTTCTTTGCAAGTAATGACATAGATTATATGTTTGGTGATTTGATATGAATGAATAAGAATTGGGTGAAGATGTTTTATATTGATTGTGTTTGTTGTGACAAATGATTACTAGATAGTGTGTTTAGATGAAGTTTAGATTAAATGAGATAGAATATGTGTTGACATTGAAATTTTGAAAGTACACAATAGGTTGTTGTTGAGTAGTCATGATCAAAATGAGTTTTTCCAATTTCAATATTTATAAACAGTTTATAGTGTGTGAGCATGTTAGGTAAGTTCTAGATGGTTTATGTTAGACAAATAATTAGATTATTATAAATTTCTGAATAAATTTATTCGGAAATCTTGATAAATAAGTTTCTAAAACGTGATATATTCCTAGATTACAGTTGAAAATGGAAATTCCGGACAAAAGTTGGATTCTCCTACCACTAGTAAAAAAGGGTTAAATATCTAGCAATAATAGCGATTGGAGTAAAACCAATCGCTATTATTAAGGTAGTAGCGATTGGTTATAATTCCAATCGCAACTACCTTGATAATAACGATTGATCTTTACACCAATCACTCTTAGGGTGTGTTTGATGAGGGTGGAATTAGAATTGAATTGGAATTGGAGGGGTCAATTCCAATTCAGGTGTTTGTTTGAAGAATTAAATTTAGGAATTGGATTTGAAATTTAAATTCTGATGGAATTATAAACCATGTAATTATTAGCTTTTGAATTCCGGTCAAATTAGATAAGAATTCTAATTCCAACCAAACAGATCTTCTTCTTTTCACCTCTCTCTCTCTCCTTCCCCATTTTCAGCCCGTAACATTTTTCTCATTTCCTTTCACCTTTCTCTCTCTTCTTCCCCATTTTCCCATTTTCCAGTAACATTTTCCCCATTTTCCCGATCTATCTTCTTTCTCTTTTATTATGTAACGGGCGGCGACGGGAGACGATGGGCGACAACGGGAGACGACGGGCGGCGACGGGCGACGATTCCTCACTGGCGGCGACGATTTCTCACTACTTCAACATCAGGTACCTCCATATATCTCTTCAACGCATATGGGAAATACTTTCTATTTTTTTTGTTTCTAGATCTGAATGCGATTAGATATTCTTTTCGTTGAGAATATTATCCTTTCTGCAATGCACAAATCATATGAAAAAGATATTTGATCTTAATGATAGGATCCTGGTATTTTGCAATAGAGTTTGAGTGATGTAATATATTTGTGAATAACAGTAGACCCTTTGTTTTTATTTGTGATGCTTTATGATTATATTGTGGCTATTTATGGGGCATATGATAAGATTAGATTATGTAGAATA